>NW_024426885.1:57656705-57986158 GCF_017311325.1 Ursus maritimus
TGAACAAGATGAGCAGGCATCCAACCTAATGACAAAAAGATCTTTCCCAAGAAGCAGTGGACAAAGAGAGGTCACAAATATATGGCTTTTACAACAAAAGATGACTACCCAGCCTCCACTAAAACCAAGATGTATTCATATTTAGAATCAAATATTCTATCTTTGTCTCACAATATTTTTTAGCTCTTAGTCACCACCTCAATTGTTCATATCCTTGGTAACTATCAAAGGAAATTCACTGGTAGATTATTCACAACATAGATGCAGTTTAAATCAGAACATGATTCTTAAAAACTATACTTACGTAAGAATAATTTTTCAAACCAGTTAAATGATAAATGAGAAGGCTGGATATATGAAAATGTATATATGAAATAAAAACACAGAATATATATGTAGACCATATAAATAAATATGAGGTCGGCAATAACCTTATCATAATTACTAGAAAATCAATTCAACAGACATCTATCATGAATAAAAGACTGTACCAATCACGACTGGTAGGAGAAAGAAGATTAAAAAAAATAGTTCATTTCCTCAAAAAGGGTTTACACACACATTAATAACTAACAGAAGACAACTGGTGATGTAGTTTCTAACAGGAATACAAAATACCATGTTAAACAGGGAAGGGCAAGATTAAGAAGACTTCTAAAAAGAGTGGGATTTGAATTGGATCAATTGTAGAAAGGCTCAGAGATTGACAGGAGGACTTGGAAGGGAAGAAAATCCTTCCTCACAAAGGAAATAGCTTGAGCAAGAGCTCAGAGGTAAGAAAACACATGCTACTTCAAGAATTGGCCAGTGCTAAAACATGGGAAATGGAATGGAAATAAAGGTAGAGATGCGTTTGTGCTTTGTTGGGAGATTTAGGATATTGGTTTTTTTATACCACATTACTCTGTGGTATTAACCATGTGCTTAGATGCCTCTGGGCAATTTAGATCCTAATTCTTGAAAGTCTGCCAGGTATCTCTTATTCCATATAAAAATAGATAGTGGAGTGCAACTATTAAAGCATACTATGGCACTGAACTTCTTAGCAGTTAGAGCTAATGAAGGGAAAGAGGAGGTTACTATGACGTGCCACACTTCGTACCAAGTGATTTTACCTATGTCATCTCATTTACTCAAATAGGATCTTTATGAGAATTTAATTAAATAATACATGCAGTGTGACAAAATAGAGTACATAAAAATATTCAAGAAATGCTGATTCTTTGCCCTCTTGGAATAATCAGGTGATGATTATACTGTTTTACACATTTCTTTTTTAAGATGAAGAAGCTAAGGCTCAAGATTTTGCAGTTATTAAGTCTCAGAACCAGAATCCAGACTAGTTCTTCCTGGATCCATCACCCAAGTTCTTTCTAGTATATCATATTGCCTGTCAGTGGAGAAATACTAAGCCTGTGTATAATGGCAATTTGCTGAAGATATTTCTCAGATTACAGTTTACTGAATGAAATTGGATTTTTTTGAAACTGGATTATTTGCTCTACCTTGGTTTTTGGTAAGGCCCACCTCATGTTTGAGAAAATACAGAGGTATCTATATAGGATGATTTCAGAAGTGTTTGCAAAGACTTTTGCCCCTAGAAGTACTTTCCCCAGCCTTGCTGGTTATGCCTGATCTTATGTATGACTCTCTCACCTTTAGCTAAAGGTCTTTATCCCTATTTAAATGTAAGTGCCCTCAGAAGGGACAATAACACTGGTCTAGATCTAAGAATAGATATTTGGTAAGGAATAAGGAACTGAAAGAGCCTTAGGTACCATTGGTTGGAGGAATTGCAGTATGAATAATTCTTCCAAATGGAGAAAAGGCATGGGGAATGGGAGACTGGGAAGACAGAAGACAGATACCCTAGACTTGACTAGATTGTACTGTAGAGACAAATTCAGTCTGTTTGTCTGATGGATCCAACCATAAAACTGATAAAATACTCTGTGACTTTCTGCTTGTATCAAAATTTGAGTAGATACTCTAGAAAAGCGGGCAAAGTGGTACACTTGGACTGGGAAAAGATCTATAGCCAGAAAACCAAACCAAACCAAATCAACCAACAAATGAAAAAACAAACAAAAGAAACCTCGCTGCTAGAAATGGAAAAGTGGGAGGACTGTGACGCTTAAATTTAAGAATATGATGGTAAACTTGGAGAGTAAATCAGATGTCATGAAAGTAAAATACAGGATGCTCATCATTTATGATTATTTTTAAGATGAAGCAAGACATAATATGACCGTTGGACTCTATCTTTTTTTTTTTATCTGCCTTGACCTTTTCTCTTTAATTTACAGCTAGCTTAATGCTTTTGCATCTTAGTGTAAACTAATAAAGACCCCACACATCTCTGTGTGTTAGACCATAAAAACAACCAAAGTGAAGCCCATAAAAATATATGTAGATTTTTACGTTTTACTACTCAATCCTCCCTGTAAAAGTCCATAGGACTAAGTGCATGCTGCCTTTTAATGGCATGAGATGGGCTGGAGTGGGTGCCACAGGCTGGAACAATATGTTGCTGGCAGATTAGATTTTAGCTAGCAGAGGGATATCCTAATGGCAAGTCACTGGATATCATTTCCAAATAGGAACTGGAGATACATAGTTTGGCTTGAGAAGGCTGTGTGCGTGGGGTATGAAATATTTTAGGGCAGTCCTATAAAGAAGGGACAAGATACAGGATTAATGGATGAAACTTTTAGGAAAACAGAGTCACTCTAAGGACTCTTCTTATATTAAAAACAAATAAACAGACAAAAACTCCTACATACCCACTCCTGGCACACAAGGACTTAATTACACAAAAATACACATACTTTGTAATGAAACGTGAATTATCACCTTATAGGACGGACATGGATTTTCTTTCTAAACATCTACAACATGCCTAACTTGGTGGAAAACACAGTATACTTACATAATATGGCCTGTGCTATGTTAAACAGATCTTTAATTATTCTATTTTAGCCATCATTCAGTGATGTTACCTAACCTTCCATTGGATAAATGGCAGTACCCCAACCAAACAGACAAATATGACTTTTCACTTTAAAATTTTGTACAAATTGTGCAAAGCCCCTTTCATAAATCAACGAGTACAAGCCAACACTGACCCTAAATTGATGAGTTAGTTTTTAAACTCCTTAGAGAGTTTTCACTGTTGTGATCTTATCACAGGTGTATCAGGGATTTTAAAGTCACTCTACTACTTCAGCCTCAACGTGATACACTCTACAAGTTAAATATTCTTGTGAGATTCTGGTTGATTGCTTCAAATGGAGAGGGGTAAGCATATTTCTTCTTTCGGAGTGTATTAACTGATCAATATTAATGATAAGAAGCAGTTTTTAGCTACATGTGGGGACCACCCAGTTGAAGCCATGGCAGTTTCACTATACTGTAGCCTTTCTGTCTAAGGACATTTTCTTTCTTTTTTTTTTTTTTTAAAGATTTTATTTATTTATTCGACAGAGATAGAGACAGCCAGTGAGAGAGGGAACACAAGCAGGGGGAGTGGGAGAGGAAGAAGCAGGCTCACAGCGGAAGAGCCTGATGTGGGGCTCGATCCTGTAACGCCGGGATCACGCCCAGAGCCGAAGGCAGACGCCCAATCGCTGTGCCACCCAGGCGCCCCAGGACATTTTCTTTTTACCCCCACTTCATTAGTAAGTTTGAGCCCCAAGGGTGCTGAATAAGGGTTTATATTTAACTGAAGTCCTTTGCTCTTTAGTGACAACATGTATTTTATACCCTCGATAGATGTAATTAGTATGATGAAGCTTTAACAGAAATTGCCTTTGCTAAATGTAGTATTTGCCTTATCGTTTTATATGTGAGGGCCCCCAAATTTGCATTTACCTCTGAGAAGACAAAATTCTGATTGTTGGTATGAGTGTTTTTGATTAGTGAGATGTAGTTGGATACTCCCATATATAAAGTCCTATATTTTGTTAAGTAGGAGTTAATTAAGAAGGAAAATAGTAGGCTTTAATACTTTGCTAACCTGAAATTCAACTATATTTCTTCTTTTCTTAATTGAAAATAAGAGATACTGAAGAGGTGATTTGTAGGCTGTAGAGGAAAAGGAGAAGGTCAGCCAGACTTGAATTTTGTTTTATAGTCTGTTTTTTTTTTTTAATTAAAGATAAGCTACTCTTTTGAGTGAGATGACCAAATTGTGTTGGTTTATATGAGGGAAGACTTTTTTTGGTGATATAAAACAATTTGTGTGTGTGTGTGTGTGAAGTGGGGAACAACAATTTAAGGGTAGGGAAAAGGTATAAAGGAAAATGCTTCTTGGGGAGTGGGGAGTAGGGAGTGGGAGCCCCTGAAAAATAAAAAGAAATATTAAAAATTGTCAAGAAAGTTATCAGTTTTCATTACATTTGCTGGATAGGATAAGATAGAAGCTCTTTTGCTCTTTCTTAAATAAAATGGATTATTATTGCATGTGGGGTTTTGTCATTAGAAAGTACAGTTGTAAAATAGATTGCCTCTGCTTGGTCCTACACTGTGGGTCGGAGAGTCTGTGTTCCTGGAATTCTTCTCACATGTTCAGGAGACCTAACTCAAGAACATCCACCAATAATCCTATGAAGGTAAAGCATCATAAAATTCACAAATACTTTTTTCCTCTGAAAACCACCATCTTCTCTCTGTACTTCAGAGATTTCATGGAAACTTAGCTGTCAAAGAGGAGCAGTTTGTCTACTTAAATTATAAGAATTTTGGAAATACATATACATCACATTTGCTAAGTCAAGCTACATCCAGTGGACAGAGATTTGTGATTACATTGGTCATTTTTTTTTTTTTTTTGCGAAAGGCCAACAAAGAATAGTATTTCATTTGCTTAAGTGACTAGGTTATTACTCATTAAAAAAGCCTTTATACTTTTATGCTTTTTTTAATCCAGTGATTTTCGATGACAATAATTGATAAAGTCAATATCAGTTTTTATACTAGGCGAAGATTTTGTATAGTCTGTCTTTGGGGGAAGAAAAGAAACAAAATAGATGTCATATGATTGATACCTGGAACATATGCTAATCCCACTATAACATGCAATGAGCAATTACTTTTTAGCAATAATGATGTCATCTTGCAATAAATGTTATATGTAGTAAGTATAAAGACAAGTGTTCAAAATATTGATCCTAGAAAGGGGATGGACAATTAACCTATGCTTATTGAAACTCCTCACTATAATGACCTAATTTGAGACACAATTAGGATTTTTATTTACTTTGATAAGCTTTTGCTTTAGTATTCTCTGGTTGGTATCTTTATTTTATGTCTATTGTATTTTGTGATCATTACTGATAAACTCCTCGACTCTGATAACATGGGGTAGAAGAAACTGTGTTTTTATGGAAACTAAAGGTCAAAAACAAATTAAGTTCTAGACTAGTTGCCAAGTCTCAGAATTCGTATTAATGTGAAATGGATTTGGTCTTTTGTAACATAGAGGTTAGTGATGTCTTTGACCCAAGCCAGACACAGAATACCAGCAGCTGAATATCTCACTAAGTACTCTTTGAAAAGAATAGTTTTTTGCTATTTGAGAGTTAACAAAGGGGCACCTGGGTGGCTCAGTCGTTAAGCGTCTGCCTTCGGCTCAGGGCCTGATCCCAGGGTCCTGGGATCGAGCCCTGCGTCAGGCTCCCTGCTCCATTGGGAGCCTGCTTCTTCCTCTCCCACTCCCTCTGCTTGTGTTCGCTCTCTCACTGGCTGTCTCTCTGTCAAATAAATAAATAAAATCTTTAAAAAAAACAAAAAAGAATAGTTTTTTGCCATTTGAGAGTTAACAAAGCAGTTCTCAAATTTTGTTCTCCCAATAACCATGTGAAGTCAATAATACATGCCCATTTTACAGATGGGGAACTTAAAATTTAGAAAAGCTAAGAAATTTGCCTGAAATCATTAGATTAGCAAATGTCAGAGAAACTTGAATCTAAGGCCCATACTCTACCATATATGGCTGTGATATTTTCCTTAAATATAAAAGAACTGTAAACTAGGTTTATATAGATTTTCTCTGTAGTATTTGTATTTTATTCTACAAACTATGCAAAAGCCACCAATGATTTTGGAGACTAAGCAAAATTCGGGTCCAATTCTGTAAGCTATTATAATTAGATTAGGTGAACTCAGTTTCACCCATGTATTATTTTTTTATTAGTTTTCAAGGGTCATTATTACAAGCTATTCAACTTCCATCAGTTTTGTTTCTCTTATCTTTGTAATTCACATTTACTGATATTATTGTTCATATTTCTTCTAACTCTGTCTGATTTTTAATGTAGGCAGGTAAGAGAGTACAAGTACAGAAAAACTCCATGGGTTTGCTACAGATCCAGACACCAATGAGAACCCAGGGAAAAGGGAATAGAAGAAACAATACAGTTTCTGAGTTTTTCATTTCTCGTGGCTCAATTCTCATTTGGCATATCTGGAACTCATTTTGTCTTAGGCTTCGTGGCTGGATGCTTGTTTCTGATGCTAGTCTAATCTACACGTTAAATAAACTATTTAAGTTCTCTTCTTGGTAAATGTCAAGGGAAGAGAGGATATTTCATGCACCTACAACATCCTAAAATCCCTTGCCAAATCTACGAATCTAACTCTGCATTATCCTTCCCCAGAAGGAGAGCATAATTTCATTATCCATGAATCATCACCTCTTAGACTGTAACATCATTGTCAGAGAGCCTAATAGAACCAGTGTTCAGCTGACTGAGAAGGGGGAGGGTTGGGGAGAGCACTGGGGCAAAGCACAGGTCACTGGCACGATCAAGAAACTGGAGGGTTCTAGAGCAGACGGGGAGGCCTCCCTCACCTGATAGCTCAGACATTCCTACTGACTGGTAAATAACTGATGCTGATTCTTTCAATATTAATATAGAAATTTGTCTTCCCCAATCTAAATTACATTATATTTTGGAATCCTGCCTGTGGAAAGTATTAACCCATTTAATGAAAATTTCAGAATATCTGTCCAACGTTGATGAGTATAAATACTTTAAAGTATTTCTTATCTATTCTTACTACATTATTACTTGCTCTTCATCTATGGACACTTATTTCTAGCTCCCACTGTCAGTTCTATGGGTTCTGTCCGGGCTCATTGCGAAGTAAGTCCATATGCAAAATATAACTTTAAAAAATCACACTATAACTATGTTTCCCAGGGAGATGCATTAAATAAAATCCAAGTCTGATTCACAGATCGAAAACTATATGTTGTAAATCATGTTTACATAAGGATTCAAGATTAGAAAAACGGAAGAGGTGTATGAATAGCTGTGATTATTCTAACCAGCCACTGGAGGTCACTGCTGCTCCACAGAAATACAGTTTATTGCCTGTCTATTTAGATAGTTGACTCACCAAATCAAGTAAAAAATGGTTTAAATTCTTTGAAAAAATGTAATGTCAACGTTCTTGGAAAATATAAACTCATTTAAAAGGAATATATCTTGCGTAAGTATTGCTTAGAAGACTGTGGCACTGGGACTATTAAAGCCGAGCTGCGGTAGCACTATGTGTACTGGGGCTCATAAAATTGGGGGAAAAAAAAACCCCATGCAGTTCAGCGACTAAACTGTGTTTCTTCTCTCTCTGGTAAAGCATTCAAAGTACTAACTGAATCCATTCTGCATCGATGCATCTGTGTTCTATAGTTCAATAGGTCAGGCTGTTTATTTAACTGTTGTCACCTTTGGGGGAAGTCAGATACTTCATGTAAATTTGGAATAGAAAACGGAATACCAATGATATTTCTCTAATATGCCATGAGTTTGAAATACTTAATGAAAATAGACTTAACAGTATGTAGTCCAGAAAGTGCTGTGGGGTGGGGGGGCGGGGGGGGGAAGACAACAACTTTTGAACAGGAGAGCACTGTTAAATTTACGGCTTTGTTAAATTTATAATGGTGAACTAGTTATTGTCTAACCTACAAAAATTCTATATATGTGACCGGAAGCTCCTGAGCAATAGAGAAGCTTCATTCCCAACGTTGGGGGGGGGGGGGGTCTTCAAAAAAAAAAAAAATTCATGTCCTGAATCAAAATAACTTTTATAATCTAAGGAATTTTATTTTGGTTCTATTATTAAGTTTATAAATAAAGTTAGGCACTAAAAAATGACCAGCCTTCAAAATGTTGGTCATTCATTGACTCTGACACATGAAGTGGCTTTGAAATTTAGAAACGCTTTCAACACAACAAACATGTTTTTTATATGCCGGTAGGATCACAACAATGAGAATGGTTAAGAATTAAAAAATATAAGTATAGATATGCCTTGCCTAAGTTTATTTGGTATCCATGACAAATGAGGCAGAAGGTCAAGTCAAAGAATAGAAATGGGCTTTTTCACTTTAACACTGCATTTAATTAATACAATCATCTTCAGTACAGATAAAAATGAGGCTGATCAAAGAAATTTTCTTTTTGAGATGGAATATATATTTACGGACATTTTATGAAAAATGAAAAATTACAACTTCAGTGAAAAACATCACAGTAGGCTCAGTCATCCAGTTCATAGTACTGTAAGGAAGGATTATCTGCATTGTTAATCAATTGGGAATCTGTGACTATTTACCATTAATAAATATACATTCAACAATTATTCATGGGTAAATATATTGTAGCTGTGATGCTTTTCTGAACTGGCACATTTTTAAAGATTTAATCAAAATCAAAGTACCTTGAGAAATCCACTTTAAATGTCCCCTTTCCCTTATTGCTTATAAAAGTATGATTTTTTATAATCTGGCTTCCTTGCAATTAGATTTCATGGTGACTTGCCTAGATTTTTCCTCTCAGCATATGAAAAGCCTTCAAACTATATAAAAATGCTGGTTAAAAAAATAGCCATTCACTTTTTCTTTTTTGCTGCAGTGATTTTGTTTTGAAAGAACAGGGATGTGGTTAAAGATGTGGGGCTTGGCAAGCCAAATTAAATGAAACAGACTCAATGTTTCAATTCCTGGTTTTTGCTCCTGTAACAGGCTGATAGGGGATGAGAGAGGATACAATACAGACCACAGACATTTTTCTAAAATCTTAATGAAGTGTGGTCAAAGTTAAATACAGAAGGTATGATATTTGTGCTGCAGTCAATAAACTTTCACCTACGACATAAAAACATGCATGCAGCTTGCAGATTGCCAACAGGGTCTGTACAGAATTATACTGATGGATGAGTTCACAGTACAGATGACCATAGGGACACTGTAATGTCAGCAGTAGAAAAGCAAAAGACAACTGCCATAGGCTTGGTCTTTTTTCCTCTAAGATTTATTTTATACATTTATTAAGGTGTTATCAAAATCATTCTTTTCAGTGAAGCTTTTGGTGGAAAGCATGTCTTGGAATGTGTTCTCTTTATGCCTCTGAATGAAGTATCAGTCAATAGGGGACTAATGTGTGCAGGGCACATCATGGAACATAACAGGACAGCCGGACAAATCCCAGACAGAAGAACAGACAGAGTTAAAGATTCCACTCACTACATTAGAGTCCTTGAAAGAGCTGGAAAGAAATTCTGATAAGCTCCCAACCACATGCAAATAGCAAGCTGCCTTCCCATTTGCAAGCCTCATCTCTGAAAACTCCCTAAGGTGAGGAACAGTGGAGAAATCTGCCTCTTCAAATTTGCTTCTTGGTTATTTAATTAATTTAGGCTAAATAAAGGCTAGGAGAAATTGACAGTGTGAAACCTGTAGTTTGATTTTCCAGGGATGGATTTCAGAGACAAGGCATTCAAGTCTAAAACTTTGTATTTTTACCATCTCCCATTTCTCAGTTGTCTATTTGCAGCATTTTAACCCTTCAACACTTTTCCCTGGGCTGGCTTTCCTATAATTCGAGCACCTCTGGAAAATTGCCCGTGGTGCTTCTTTAACCCAGCACCATCTTTTGATAGTTTCCTGCAATTTTCTTTTTAAGCCAGACCATGTTTTAAGACTCTGTGTTAAATGTTTCTGTAATCAAGCATTCTCCTAGAATCAGTTCGAGCTCCCAGTACCTGGGATCATTCACTTTTTCCTTGATTTGCCCATGAACAGCAAGCCTTCTAGAACTATAGATGTGGTCCTACCAGAAGAGGAATAACAGCAGCTGTGGGGGTTTACTTACGAAGGAAGTTTTATCTTAAAACAACTGAGATATTAGTGCAGTCAATAAAGAGGCTTATACAATAGGCATATTAAACGAGAGTTTGAGCTTTGCTTGATTGTGGTATTTAAATTTCAGTGGGCTGATTATGAGAGGAAAATGACCAGTATTATGAATGTGCTAAAACGGACAGGGAAGGACCTTGCCAGCAAAGTGAGAGGGAGAGGGAATGGGAGGGGGCACCACGTTCCCTTTATAGTCACCAGAGTTCAATAAAGCACCACTTATTTCCCAGCTTTTAAGAGCGCTTTTATCACAATGGTTCATACCTCACACTCCCTGGAGCCTGATTTGTTATAGGTGCAGGGTCCCGTCCCATTCAGCAGCATCTCGCTGGTCTCCGTGTTGGTGGGTTTATAATCTACATAAAATTCCTGGGTGCTGGGAGTCATTTGCTTTAGGGACTGTCTTTTCTTTTTCCTGTGCCTTCGCATGAGGGAACGCTGCTGCAGCTGCTTCATGCTCGCAGGGTACCGCTTCCATGACACGTAGATAACGAGCAGGATGACGAGCACGGACAGGAAAAGGGCCACGCTCCCTGCGATGATTTTATGGAAAGAGATGTGCTCGGTGTCAGCATCGGTCTCTGGGCCGGGCTCCGTGGCTCCCACCGTGGGGGGCAGAGGGGGCTTGCTCTCATGCTTCGGCCTGGGGAGCTTAGGCTTAAACGTCGGCTTTGGGAGAGCCCTGGCCAGATCAAACCTCTCCGTGGTACTTTTGCCACAGATGCTGTAGTTCTTCACTGCATCGATCACATTTACTCCTTGCAGCTCTTTGGGACTGGCACAGATAATTGTATTCTCCCTCAGACCTTTAAAACTTTTCAGCCAGTTTACCAGGGAACAAATATTTCTGCTGCATTCCCATATATTCCCGGCAAGACTGATGTCATTAAGAGATATCCAAGAATCCAAAATCTCTTGACCAATAAATGTAAGCTTATTGGAATCCAGGTTGAGGCGCTGCAGATTTGGGACACACTGGAAAACACTAGGTCCACTAAAAGCTTCAATCTCATTGCCTGATAAATCAAGCCTTTGTAATGAGCTCCAGGTCCAGGACATGGTCTGTCCTATGACACTGATTTTATTCCACTGTAAGTAAAGGTTCTGAAGGCTCACCAACCTTGGAAAAAGGGCCAGGTTGAGCTTAGAAAACTGATTGTGCTCCAGGTGAAGTTCTTTGAGTCTGATCATGCCAGCAAAGACATTCCTGGCTAAACTTCGGATCCGGTTATATCCCAGGTCCAAAAGTTCCAGATTGCGGCAGTCTTGGAATATTCGCACAGGAATGGTTCTCAGGGAGTTAGACCGTAAATGTAAACTCAGCAGCTTCCTCAAGCCCCGAAACTGTTCAGATCCCAGAGAATGCAGCTGATTATAGGACAGATCCAAGTTCCGTAAATTTGTCACAGGTCTGAAGGTATTGTTGAGAAAATAGGAGATTCTGTTGGAACTCAGAATCAACTCTTTGAGTCTGCGTATTCCATTAAAAGCATTCTCATCAATATTGCTGATATGATTATGGTCAAGGTACAGCCAGGTGAGCTGGTTGAGCCCTTTAAATTGATTATACTTAAGTTTTTGAAGGCTGTTATAGCGAAGGGACAAACCTAAGCAACCAGCAGATATACTTGAGGGTATCTCCTGTAATTTCTGAGATTCACAATATACCATTTTGCCTTCACACCTACAGCCCTTAGGGCATCCTCGTTCGGCAGAAGAAAGCATTGTCAGTAAGACAGTGGGGGCTATAACCAGTGCTACAGCTGATCCGCTCAGTAGCCTAATTACATTGAAACCTGGAAATAAAAACAACTTAGAAAAGTTATCCCCCCAAAAAGGAATTCATTTATTTTTAACCAAGCAAAAATAGGCATGTATTTTCTTTTTTAAAAATTTAAAGCTAGATAACAACATTTAATATCAAATATCACCTCCTTGACATTTAAAGAGAATTGTCTTTAGGTTTTTTTTTTTTTAATAGTTAAGCAAGGAAACGTGTCCACTAAGCAATTGAATTTATAGTCTTAAGCACAGAAAGGTAATCTCTAAAATAATTAAGGCAGAATTACAACACAGACTAGAGGGTTTTGTTTCTGTTTTTTTTTTGTTTTTTGTTTTTTGTTTTTGTTTTTTTAAGAAGGAAAGAAGAAAAATGACAAAACATACCCATCCTTTGTATTGTTCAAAGGTCGTCCTTAGGTCTTTTGCTTTGGCTTAAGGGGCCACTTGCATGACAGCCCCTGTCAGCTGCACTGTGAGTCAGGGCTCGCTGACACCCAGGAAGAAAAATTGGACCCCTTGGGAGATGGACCGATTTTGGAACATTATTCTTTGCCAGCCACGCAGAACACTCCAAGAACAAATAAATTCCAACACCGCATTTGTAGCAAAACATCAAAAATCTTCCTAGGTAATAGGATCTTCGTGGATATTACGTTTTTGCATCTTTACAGTTTTTTGGGGGGGGCGTTAAAAAAAAAAAACTGGCTTCTACAATTTCTTCTTATCGGAAAGCATGATATATTCCTCCAGGCAACGTGGGACTACCTGAGCTGCCACATCTGTATTCCATAGCCCAGCATTTCTGGTGGCGAGCACCCACTTCAGCCACAAAGCTGCGTTGGAGCCCAGGAGGCAGGAGAGCCCCGTACCGCACACACGCTCAGCTCACTTCTGCAGACTGTCATTCTGAAAGCTGCTCGGACTGTTGCTTTGGTTTCAGTGAATGCAGTCTTATGTAAAGCTGCCCCCAGTGGTGAAGAACATTATGGGCATGTGCAGAAATGTCTCTCTTTTATCTTGCAAATGAGCAGGCTCTCTGCTGGAAAATGAATGATTCTTTTGGGTGGCTCAATGGGAACTGAATGGTCACCGTAATCAATAACTAGCAACATTTTCTGTAATTTCCAAGTCTTGTTTTACAATTTGGCAATGTCTTTATTGTCTGCGTCCACTTAATCGCTAAACATGTACTGCCTAGAGTTTTTCTGGAGCTTGACATTAAGTTCACAGACCGAATGTCAATTTTTCTTAACCTCAATGTAGGCTTCGAACTGAAATTTATAAAATGACTTATTGAGCTTTTCACAGAGAAGCATTAACTGCCTGCCCATTTGACCTCTTGGAGTCACAGTGATTTTATTATGCAAGGTGTCTCAGGATGCTAAGACACATACATTTTGAAATAGAGGGGATAACTAATGACATATAAATGGATGTGTCCAATAGCTTTTCTGGTTTTCCTACAAAAGGCATAATTGGTTTAGTGGCTTATGGCTTGGTTTGTTGTTTTGGTTGCTGTCATTCATTTTTAATTAGAAAAGAAATAAACCATTTTTAGTGCCAGTAGAATCAAGAGATCATTTGGTTCAGTTTATTGATGCTGCTGCTATTTATTGCACTAATAATATTTATTGAGCATTTCCTAAGTGTTTTAAATGAACGATCTTGTTTTATCTTTAAACAATTTTATGATGTAGGTGCCTCTATAACCTTCATTTTAAAGATGAGGAAACTGAGGCTTGGAGAGGTAACTTGATGAAATTCATGTAGCAAGTAAGTGGCAGAGCTGAGATTCAAAGCCATCTCTCTCTTTCACTTGGATCTCTAACCACTAGATGGTCCTGCTTCAGCAGCAATGTTATCTTCATCTGAAAATGAGTCAAGTGAAAATTAGCCTGATTAGGACACTGAGTCAAGGAAGTTGTAATATCAATCAATCAATCAATCAATCTTGCTTCCTAGGTTTGTATAAACTCTTTTGGTATGATTCTTTGAAAGAAGTATTATAAAAACTAATGAGAAGCAGTTTAGTGATTAAGAATGTGGATTTTCACAGCTGGGATCAAATCCTGGCTACAAATTGTGAGCTATGTAAGCTTGAATAGGCTACTTATCTTCCCTGTGCCTCATTTTCTCTTCTACAAAATAGGTATGGTAACAAAAAAACATTTCATAGAGGGTTTAAGAATTGTCAACTTAGGGGGCGCCTGGGTGGCACAGTCGTTAAGCGTCTGCCTTCGGCTCAGGGCGTGATCCCAGCGTTCTGGGATCGAGCCCCACATCAGGTTCCTCCACTAGGAGCCTGCTTCTTCCTCTCACACTCCCCCTGCTGTGTTCCCTCTCTCACTGACTGTCTCTCTGTCAAATAAATAAATAAATAAATAAATAAATAAATAATAAAATCTTAAGAATTGTCAACTTAATATCTGTAAGTACTTAGTGTGTAGCACATAATAAACCTGTTAGCTGCTATTTGAATATCAACTTTATTGTATTTGCTGTCATTGCTTATTGTTTAGTATTGAATATTGACTGTACCGACTATCATTAACTCACAAAGAGCCTCTTTAACGAACATTTTTATGTTGTTCACAATGAATTTCTGGGATTCACTCAGTCTTACCTTTTTTTAATAAGAGAACTTCCTAAATCTCCATCATCTCCACTTTATCTTTAAAATGAATCTTTTGGTTCTATGGACCATATGTAGTTAATGTTTAATTCTTCCTTCCCTAAAGCAGAATGTGGTAACATCTGTCCCATAGAGAAAATCATTTTGTTTAAAGATAAATTGTATACCTTAAAAAGTTTGCCTTGTCAGCCTTCATCAGGTGAATTGGCTGTGGAAAACCTCAGAGAGCTTTCACATTCTCTAAGGATGAGAAGTTTGGTAGTTGTTAGTTATGACAATCAAGGGTCCCACGGAAATGGTACAATGAGAATCACCAATTCCTCAGATAGTATGGTATGAAAAGGGCAGTGGTTCCTCCCAAATTATCCATGCTACTAATGCATATAAAGCCCCCAGAGAGCTTGTTAAACATAAATTTCTCAGTCTTTCCCTCAAGATTGATTCACGGGTGGTAGAGGCTGCACTTATCAACAGACTGATGGACAAGTAATTTTAAAAAATGCACTGTAAGGGAGTGATTAACAATAATAGATTTTCTGGGGCGCCTGGGTGGCACAGCGGTTAAGCGTCTGCCTTCGGCTCAGGGCGTGATCCCGGCGTTATGGAATCGAGCCCCACATCAGGCTCTTCCTCTATGAGCCTGCTTCTTCCTCTCCCACTCCCCCTGCTTGTGCTCCTTCTCTCGCTGGCTGTCTCTGTCTCTGTCGAATAAATAAATAAAATCTTTAAAAAAAATAATAATAGATTTTCTCCTAGTAGGAAGAAAGGATACAAAAATTTATGACATTGTGATGCAAGTTCCGTCAGGACAAAGACAGTGTTTTGTCTACTGCAGTTTCTCTAATACCTAGAAGAGCACTTGACACATAGTAGATGCTCAGTTATTGAATAAGTACATTTTTATGGGGGTCACAAATATATTTGATGGGGAACAAAGTGGTTATGTAATGCTAGTCTCATGCACATGGGATTGATCTCTGCAGAGTTCCTGAGCAAATGATATTGGATACAGTTTTGGAGAAAGTGTTCTTAAAGAATGTGTGTAAAAAGGCAAGAAACTAGAAAGCGGAAACATTTAGATGGTCAGCAAGTGATCTCCACTTTTTATGTAGACATCTCATCTTCATAGTTAAATCATAAGTTTCATAAGAACAGTAAATATACTTTTGAATATTTCCTTTGACATGTTACAACTTTTATCATCTAACATCCCAAATGGGGCTTGACAACTTGTATCTATTAAAAAGTACTGGAGGAAGTCATATTTATATCTGTTACTTGAGAGCCTCTGGTTTTCTCCTTACTTTCCTTGCTTCTCCATGGAAAATAGCTTTTGAGATGTCTATTGTGCCTAACAGCTGCAGAGAGCTACTCTGCAATGGCTGGAGGCCCCATCAACTTTGTGCTGCTTCTTTTTCCTTCCTTCCCTGGTGACAAGAACATGGATGAGTCCACTGAAAATGTCCTTCTGTCACTCTGCTTTTCCTGGGAGAAATCTTGGATTATTTACAGTGAATCACGTTCTTTTCTGTGTGTCACACCTTGTCCTTAGGTTTCAATCATTTTTCTGATACCTTGGCTTCTGATCTTATCTTGCTCCGTAGTTCTGACTTCACAATTCACCGTCACATTCAGTCTCATGATTGATATTTCCTCTTAATATGGATCATTGGTTTCTTCCTCAATAGTAATGAATAGTCATTCTTGTCCTGAATATGACTCCAGTTACTCTGTGTGGCCCCTACTTTGGCACTAGCTCTGAAGCTGGTGTCACCACCAGGTCTGTCTGGGTTCAGTGTAATGAAGAGGGGAGACCATTCATGCAGCTAGTGAGAAAAATCCAAAAATAAAATAATACAATTCAAAGCAGACTGAATACTTGAGACTGCAGAAATTAGCCCAAAGACATAGAGTCTTTTCTTTTCAAAAGAAAGAAAGAAAAAAAAAAACCCCTTTATATTCTAAAATATTTTAGAATTTGCTATTGTACTTTTATAAGTTTATCCTCCTTTTACTTGTTGACTATAGCAAGATGGTTAGTTCTGATTTGCTTTTCAATAGAACCAGAATTATACTACATTATGTATTTAAAATTCTTTTGCACTTACCACCACATACAGAACAAACCATAAACTACCTGACAAGTTAAATTATCCCAATGAATCCAGGGCCTTAATGATTTATACAATTATAAAGCGTAGTCATGTATCTAAAGACCTTTAAAAACTGTACGTGTAGTACTTCAAATAGCTGTGCATATTTTGTTTAAATTGGGTAAACAAATTCTATCTAAGTATATAGTGCCCAACTTCAGTCCACTATGAAATTGAATTGCCAAAAAAACTTAGAAAATCAGGGCTTAAAGAAGATGTATTGATATATTAACAATGGCTTGGCCTCAGGGATTTCATTCATTTAACAAATACATAGTTTGGGTGTCTGCTATGTACTAGACGCTGTTCCGGACACTTGGAATACATCAGTGTATGAAACAAAGGTCTAAGCTTATATTCTAAAGGGTGACATGGACAAAACCCCCCACATAAATAGTATATTAGTTAGAGAAAAGAAAAGTGAGACTAGGGAAGATTGGGAGTGTAGGGATGAGGTAAATTGTAATTTTACTTTTTTTAAGTTTTTATTTAAATTCCAGTTAGTTGACATACACTGCAATATTAGTTTCAGGTATAGAATTTAGTGATTCAACACTTAGATACAACACCCTATGCTTATCACAAGTGCACTCCTTATCCCTATCATGTATCTAACCTATCCCTCCACCCACATCCCTTCTGGTAACCATAAGTTTGTGTTCTATAGTTAAGAGTCTGTTTCTTGTAATGTTAAATTTTGGGATGGTTAAGGCCACTAAGAAAGTGGCTTGAGCAAAACCTAGGAGGAGATGAGGTCGTTAACCTTGAATATGCAAGGGGAATGGCTAGTCTGAAGGCCCTCAAGTGGGAGATCATATATTCAATGAATTGCAAACAGGCCAATCTGTCTAGAATGGAGAGAGCAAGGAGTAGAGGGATTGGAGATGAAGTCAGAGAGGTATTAGGTTCTGGGTCATGGAGGTCTTCATATGCCGTTGTAAAATTTTTGGCTTTCTTCTGGACAAAAACTGAGAACCAATTCAAGATTCTGTGCAGACTAAAGATATGATCAAGTTACCTATTGAAAGGATCACTCCTACTGCTGTTATGGGAATAAACTTGAAAGGGACAGAATAAAAACAGGGAGGTCAGTAAGGAGGCCATTGTACCAATCCAGGAGAGAGAAGATGGTGGCTTGGGCCAGTGTAGAAGGAGTGAAAGTGATGACAATTGGTTAGTTTTTAGATATATGTTTACTTAAAACCAATAGAAGTTTTCTAATGGATTAGAAATGGAGGTATGAGATAAAGAGAGAAATTAAAGATGATTCTTATTTTATAAGTTGAGCAGCTAGAGGGATGGTGAAGCCATCAGCTGCTTCTTTGGGTCAAGTTTTGGGAATAGGATCAACAATTCTACAGTAATTTATAAATAAACTTTGGGAACACTGAAAAAAGAGTCAACACATTTGAGTTAACTTTAATTTGGCTCTCACTTTTCTTCAGTTTTGTGAGACTTTAATTTTTGAAAACATCTTCTTGATATTAGGCCCCATCACCTAATGTATTTTAGAATACAAAGGACCATAATGTATTTTAAAATATTTTATAAAATGATTAGCAAAATTGGCCATTAAACAACAGCAACACGGATTTCTATTCAGATGGCCTAGACAGAGGCAACATCTTTGCATATGGCCTTGGAGGGCAACAACCAAAAGATTTGGTGAGAACCGGAAATTACATAAAGACCAGATATGGGAATATTTGGACTGAGTACACTGGAAAATAAATTTGGCATATCCAAAATGTCCTTGATGTATACTTTTTATTGCATGTGTCAGTTGACATTTGGAATTTGGAACTGATTCTGGCCAAATTTCTCAGGGTTTCAGTTTGCTTATCTGCAAAATGGGACTCATAAAACCAGTGTTATAAATCTCTAAGGCTTTTATTTTATTTAGGATCAATTTCCATAATTTATGGGTAAAAACTTTGGAGACTATAAAGTGGTATAAAAATATTTCTGGAATCAGAGTATCTATGAGAAAATAAGTTTTCTTTAATTCTGCTAGGTCTCTGGTCATGAGCATATACTGCAATAAATATGTATCAAGGGACACTAACACGACCAAGAGTGGAGTCAGAATTTACCAATATAATAAAAAAATATTCTTCAGTATTCCCTTTCTACTACACTTTTAATACCACAACCATTTATTATACAGCTTGCATTGTTGATATTCTTAATTCTAACTCACCAAGTGCTTTCACCAATCAATGCATTTTTTTGGGAAGATTTTATTTATTTATTTGAGAGAGAGAGAGAGAGTGAGCAGTGGGGAGGGGCAGAGGGAGAGCAAGGGAGGGAGAAGCAGACTCCCTGCTGAGCAGGAAGCCTGATGTGGGGCTCCATCCCAGGACCCCTGGGACCATGACCTGAGTGAACGCAGATGCTTAACTGACTGAGCCACCCAGGTACCCCAGCTGATCTAGATATTGTAAAAAGCTTAACGTTTTTGACTCAGTTACCCTATCACGTGGTAGAGTTGTCAGGATGCTAACAAAGAGTTCCCTACAGCTATGAATATGAGTTTTTTTATTTCTAGCTGTTAGAATACACATATGCATTTGTACATTTGTAATTATATCATGATCTTTCATAAGAGCATTAACATGTCTCTGAAATAGCCTTAGTTTCCATCTGTTTGCTTCAAGGGCTCTATTAAAAAACCTGTTTGGTCACATATGGTTATGAGTGAACATCCTTGACTTAAATAAATGGATAAAGAAAGTTCCAGGTCTGACCATTAAAATGGTCTCTCAATGTCTTTCTGAAATGAAGCAAACTCAAATGAGTGAGACCTTATAAGGTTATCTAGCACATGTCCGTCTCCCTCAACTGAAAGTACATTTATGCTGTAGCACCGATCCACATTTTCAGATTTCATTGCATTTCTCTCTTTACTTTCTTCAGATGTAACCCTAAGCTAAATTCGGGGATAGGGAAAAATAACAGACTCTTAAAGCATAACACTTAGTGGACGACTTCTGAAAACTGAAAAGACTACATGACTTTGAGGAAATAATTCTTTTTATTTTTTTCAGTGGAAATTTTAAAACATACACAAAAGTAGAGAAAATAGTATAATAAACATCGACTTCACCAATTATCGATATTTTGCTAATTTCATTTCATCTATCCCTGCCCCTTTCCACATACACACCTTTTTTTCCCCTTGGAGTATTTTAAAAATAAATCTCAGAAATCATGTCACTTTACCCATATATATTTAGTGTGCAATTCTTTTTTTTTTTTTGAAAGATTTTATTTATTTATTTGAGAGAGAGAGAGAGACAGAGGTAGCGAGAGAGAGCACGAGCGGGGAGGAGATGGAGAAGCAGGGTCCCCACCGAGCAGGGAGCCCGATGTGGGGCCCTGATCGCAGGACCCCGGGATCATGACCTGGGCCTAAGGCAGATGCTTACCCGACTGAGCCACCCAGGTGCCCCTAGTATGCAATTCTAACCAACAGAGACTTTCAGTTTAACCATCTAGCATTATTGCACCTAACAAAAATAACAATAAGTTCATAAAGTTGGTCTGTAGTCAAGATTTAAGCAAAGCACAGAAATTGAATTTGGTTTTCATGTTTCTGAAATCTCTTTAATTTTTCAATGCCGTTAATTTGTTGGGAGATACCAGGTCATTTGGACTTTATCTTTTTCCATGCTCTGCATTTGATTGATTGCTTCCCCTTGTGTCACTTAACTTGAGTAAGTTTTAATAACACATATGTTGAGCAAGTATCCATTTATTAATTTAAGGAGGATATCCAGCCCCAAAGGATACATAGGACATCTATTTACTTTTGGTAGCAAATCTACAACTTGCCAAACTTTTGAGTAAACTAAGACTTAGGGCTTAGAGAAAAAAATGTATTTCTGTTTTGTGGTATTTATACTACCAAGGAATTCAGTAATGTGTCAAATGGCAAGTTTGGGAGTGGACATTAATATTAAGGTGTCCTGAGTCTATGTTGGTTTAATGTTCTTATTTACCAGTATTTCTGTTCACCACTTTC
Organism: Ursus maritimus; assembly: GCF_017311325.1. NCBI lineage: Eukaryota > Metazoa > Chordata > Mammalia > Carnivora > Ursidae > Ursus > Ursus maritimus. Next base: position 57,677,501 of record NW_024426885.1, read on the forward strand.
CATCACACTTGCCCATAGTCAGCAAAGGCAATTATCTGATGTTCCTTGCTAAACAAACCTAATTTTTTTTATCGGTGTTGAGGTATTCTTCTAACAAAGGCTCAAAAAATTCCTTTCAAGAGAATAGAAATCAAAAGTCACATATAGGGGCGCCTGGGTGGCACAGCGGTTAAGCGTCTGCCTTCAGCTCAGGGAGTGATCCCGGCGTTATGGGATCGAGCCCCACATCAGGCTCCTCCTCTATGAGCCTGCTTCTTCCTCTCCCACTCCCCCTGCTTGTGTTCCCTCTCTCGCTGGCTGTCTCTCTCTGTCAAATAAATAAATAAATCTTAAAAAAAAAAAAAAGTCACATATAGTCATTTATATTGAGAGAAATTAGTTTTCTAGCTTTTCATTTAGAAAAAATTCCATGAAGGAATTTGTAAGAACGAGAGTCACGCTGTAAAATTTATAGTCCTGTGTATATATTCCCAAATTTCTTATAATTTCTTACAGTAAAACAAGGGCGTTTTAGAGTAACTATAAACATCTCTTAACCAAATTTGCACCTTAATATTTGATGTTTTACTTTGCATGTATGGCTGTGCTTTGAATATAAAGCCAGTATTGTTTAAATGCTATCATAATAAACATTTTGCTGTATTTGCTTCACATATATTCTGATGTAACAAGAATTTTTAAAGAAAAAAATTCTGTTCTGGCCCAGTTAAGTTGCTTTAACAGAATGCCACAGATTGGATGGCTTTTAAACAACAGAAATTTATTTCTTATAGTTCCAGAGTAAGAGAAGTCCGAGATCAGGAAGCCAGCAGATTCTACGTCTGTCGAGGGCCTATTTCCTCTTTCACAGGGATGCCCTTTTTTCTCCAGAACGTCACGTGACATAAGGAGCAAGGGGCCTCTCAGGGGCCTCTTTTATAAGAGCATTAATCCCTTCATGAGGGCTCTCCCCTGGTGACCTAATCACCTCCCCAAAGCCCCACCTCCAAATACCATCACATTGGGGATTAGCTTTCAACATATGAATGTGAAGGGGGCACACAAACATTCAATCTATAGCATTTCCTTTTGTATTTTTAAAGCATTGTATACAACAGTTTCAACTGGGTCCACTAGTATATTTTAAAGTCTGCCTTCCTGACAAATATATCAGCATTAAGGATTAAATTCCCCAACCACCAGGGGGGGAAAGATAATAGAAATCTTGATTTGGATTAAAAACCATAATGTCCCGTTGGTTAGTTTTATTTTTGTTTTTGAAACAGTAAGTCTGATATGTTTAATTTTATGCTGCAGACCTAAAAGATAGGAAACTTCTGAGAGAAGAGAAACTCGGCATAGGTTTGCAATGTAGTGGCAGAGAATAGGAGCCTATGGGTCCTCGTAGTACACTAAAATGCATCAGTCTATTTGGGGACTCTCTTAAACTGGGCTGGAGAAACCGTCTGTGTATTGTTAATGCTTAATCCTGTTTGAACACGGGTTCCCTTAGGAGTGTGGGGGGAAGGCTGAGGAATCTCCTGTGGCTAACAGCAGAGCCCCCATGTGGCAAGATTGTGACTTAGACAGAAATTGACTTAGTCCCTGGAAGCAGGTGCCACAGGTCCTAAATAAAAGTAAAATTTCTTTATCTGGTCCTGGGTTGAGAATTTATTTATTCAATGAATATCTATCAAGCTCTTCCACTGTTCTTTGTGCTGAGGATACAACAGTGAATAAGACAAAGTACCTACCATCAGAGGACTTGCATTTTAGTTAATGAGATAGTAAAAAGTAAACACCATAGGCGCAGGTAGCAATGCCAACTGGAGATAAGGGCTATGAAGACAAATAACACAGGATAAGGGGTCGTGACAGTTTGATAGAATAGTCAGAAAATCCCTTTCCGAGGACTTCACATTTGAGAGCAAGTAGGAAGCAACTCACGTGACTTTCTGTTCTCTCTTTGAGATTTTCACTGATCACCACTAACATTTTTACCGTGGCTTCAGGCAGCCACTGTTCCCCCCGATGACAGGTCAGCCCCAGAGAAGGCATGTTCTCTTTTTGGAACAAGTAGCACAGCTGAAAGTTTAAACAAAATTTGAAGAAATTAAAAAAAAGAGAGAGAGAGAGAGACTTAGGAGATCACACACAAAGAACAAACAGAAACAACTCACAAAATGACTCTTACACCGAGTTGGCTTTCTTAGACCCAGTTTTCTGCTGAAGGGTTGGCGCCGGGAATATTTGCCCGTCAGACGTGATCCCAGCCACGCAGAGACTGTTGAAGGCCTCATCAAGTACACCAGATCCCACACAGCAGGCCCACGATTCAAACAAGACTTTCACACATACAATAAATCCACATAGATAATAACTTTCCTCCAAGTACCTCCTTACCTCTTAGTGATTTTCTCTCATGTCTGGTACTTTGTCCCTAGATGCCTATAGTGACCCAGTTCTTTCTGGATATTTTTTCCCACTTAGCAACAAATGAATTCTATGGTATTAACTGATAATGTGTTTAGAGTATTCACTTTCTCAGTGTACTTGAAATTTAATAGGTAACTGAAAACTGGAGAATAGTAAGGAGTCATTGAGAGGTAAATTTTATGTACATAGGTTGAGAAGCAAATATGAGAAAAGACTTGTTTTTGAAACATCCATCCTTGCTTCTCCTCAGCTTCTTCACCAAGGACTCTTTTCAGATTCAGTGATTTTATTTTTTAGCTACTAGTTTTTTTCCCTCATAATATGTCTGAATTTTGTTGAAATTTTCATCTTGCTATTTTAACTAAAGATTAATATTATATTCTCTCTCACTTTCCTACTTCTCTTATTAATATAGCATTAAATAAATAGTACTTAATTTCAGATGACTACGTAAGCGATGCTGCTGCTGGATTAAGTGGTGTACTGGATTATGTTTGCATTCTCATTCAACTTTTTGTTTTTCTTGCAGTTGGGAATTGTCCCTATTTTTTCTCTCTCCCTGTCTCTCAAATTTGCTTAGATTTTTTCTGTACGTAGTGCTAGGTGTTTTTCCCCATATTTTAAAAGATTCTTCAAGTGCTAAATTTTTCCAAACAGTCCATTCAGATAATGCTTTCCTTTTGCAGCACTCTATTTCTCTAGTATCTAGTATGAGCTGTATCTCATTATGGCTGTTAACCCAGTATTCCCCTTCTCCATTCGCCCCTTTCCTGGATCCCATATATCCGTTTTCTTAGTTTACCATTTATTTTGTTGAAACATATCCACTAGTAGATTTCTAAGAGGGGCATTTGATATAAAAATTCTGTGTCCGAATTTTTTTAGTTTATCCTAACTGATTAATAAATTGGCTGTATATAATTCACAATTGGAAATCATTTTCACTGAGAATCTTTTAGCCATTGGTTTACTGTCTTCTCACACTTAATCCTGATTGAATACTAGTTCCCTTAGGAGTGCGGGGGGGGGGGGGGAACCTGTTGAGAACCAGGTTCTATTCTGATTCCCACTCCTTTGTGTATAATCTTTGGAAGCTTTTGTGATACTTTATTTTCTCTGGTATTTGGAAATTGTACAAGGATGTACTTTGATTTGGTCCTTTTGTCATAATTCATTGTGCTGAGTATTCAATGGACCTTTTAAATCTGGTGACTTTGTCCTTTGATTCTGTAAACATTTATTTATGTCTTTTATTTTAATTATCTCTCCCCATTTTCTCTGTTCTCTCTCCCTCTCACTCTGGAACTTTTATTGGGAAGATTTTGGATTTCCTGGATTGATTCTTTGTTGTTGTGGGGTTTTTCCTCCTATTTTTCCATCTCTTTATATTCTTGTCTTACTTTCAAGAGATTTCCTCAGCTTTATGTTACAATATTTTATCTATTTAATGAAAATTTAGACCAGGTGTCAGCAAACTATGGCACAGACAAATCCAACAATGATGCTGTTGGGTCAAGTGGTGCAAATAAAGTTAAACTTTTGAAACTAAAGGAACACATTCATGCTTATCTGTTTATGCATTGTCTATGGATGCTTTCATTCATCAATGGCAGAGTTGAGAGGCTGTAAATCCTGTAAGCTTACAGTATTCGCCATATATCTCTTCATAAAAAGAAGTTTGCTGATCTTCTACCTCCCCCAGTTTAGGTGATCCTATCTGTTCTTTCCAGGAGCTCTTTTTTGGTTCTCTTTTTCTCCTTCTTCATTGCATGCTGTTTTATTTCCATAACTGTGACATCTCTTTTTCACTCTAGGATATTATACAGAGTGTTTTGCTACTATATTCTTGGTGCAATGTCACTATTTCCTCTGAGATATTTAGTTAGTTTCTTTTGGTCCATTTCATGTTGGAAGCTTTTTTTCCAATGCTAAGCTTCTTGTGTGCTTACTCAGATTGAGTGAGGCACTAAAAGCTGAAAGTTCCTTGTGAATGGGCAGGGTTTTGGCTGTGGACTTTGTGGGAGCAAGATTTAACAAAAAGCTTGCCTTTTCACTGAGGAATCTCCAGATACATGAATATAGATGTTTCCCCCTGGAAACCCCCACCCTCCTTCACTGGAGCTGGAGGCTACCAGTGTTCTGGAGACAAAGCAGGAGAAAGGTGCTGAGGTCCCCAAGTTCATTATGTACATTCTCATTTAATTTTCCAATCCCGAGCTTCAGTTTCAGTGCTTTGCCTCATATACTTGGATCTAGCTTCTCATGTTTGGATTTACAGGAAAAAAAAATTTTTTTTCTCTGCTAGAAGAAATGAGTAGTAGTGTCTTAGTCAGCCCAGGCTGACTATATAACAAATATCATAGACTGGGTGGCTTACACAACAGAAACTTACTCTCACAGTTTTGGAGGCTGGAAGTCTGAGATCAGGTGCCAGCATATTTGGGTTCTTGGTGAGGTTCCTCCTCCTGGTTTGCAGATGGACACATACATGCTCTATCCTTTCACAGTGGAGAGAGAGCCCATCTCTCTTCTGTCTCTTCTTATAAGAGCACTAATCCCATTCATGAAAGCTCCACCTTCATGACCTAATTACTGCCCAAAGGCCCCACCTCCAAATACCATTATTTGGGTATTAGGGCTTCAACATATGAATTTGTGGTGGGAAGCAGGGGGGACACAAACATTCAGTCCATAGCAGATAGTCTCTTGGTTTCTTGGGGTGAAGATGGGGATCTGGCACTCTTCATGAATACTTTAAACTAGTCCCCATATTTTTAGTGACCCCTCTTTCTAGAGGCTCTGAAGACTTTGTTGCACAACATAGGGTCCCACTCCAGTAAGCACTTAGGTGTAGCTTTTTTGACTCGAATTATTTATAATATATTGTATGTTTTCCAAAATTTTATAGAAATCGTTCATCCATTCTTATCTCCCCTTTATCCTTATTTGTATTCGTTTGTTATTACATGAGTTTGAAGGGTGAAGATACAACAAAAGTGTACAATCTGTCATGTTTCAGATATGAATTTCTCATGACAGATTATAGGCATGCAGGTAATGACAGGGGGTGTGGGAATGTTTCTTTAAAAGAATGAGTTTACAATTTTATAATGAAATAAAGAGAATTACATAAAATTCTCTGAACTGAGTATATACCACTTTTTTATATCAAAATTTTAGTTTTGATTATCAATTATACTTTAGAATGAGTTTTCAAACTAAAAAATATATATTTTGCTCTTTTAAATGGCAGCTATTTATTTATGATCCAGGTTTGTATCTTCTGATAACTCAATGTGTGCCTATATTCAAAAACTAGTAATAGGTATCAAACCATCATATAAATTATTTCTCCTATTCATTGGCTATATTTAAGACCAGACTTTTTCTTAAAGGAAAGAACCTACATTATTAATTCTTAGTCTTTTTTCTCTTTATGGTATTAGTTAAAACCATGAAAATATTTTTGATTTGGTATATATAACTTTCAATCTTGGTATTTTCCTTTTGAGGTACTCTAGGTTTCTCTCTGGAGAAACCAAAATAATTAAACATGTCGTCACATGTTTAGGCCAATAGTACTAACTCTTAAGCTTTGTAGGTTTTCTAAAATACTTTTTAAAGACCTGAAATGTTTTATGTAATTCCAAGTGGCTTATAAGCTTTGCAAGTTAAACTTGGAAAATATTATAGTAATCCCAAGTAATAAAGATATAAAGGCTTAAAGAATCATAAATTGGAAAGAATTTTGAGATTATTTTGTTCAAACCACATTTTACATGTCAGAAAACTGAAATGCAGAAAGAAGAAGTAACTGGCTCTATTCATATATGACATGGGTATAGGAACTTTGTGTGCAACCTAGATCCTTTGGCTTTACTGTATTTTTTATAACTGTTCTGTTTTTCTTGAATCCAAACCAAAGTCTTTATATCATGTGAAAAACAATAGCAAATGTTAATAGATAGCTTTTTCCCTAGCCACAGATACATTTATCCAGACAACTAAAACTTAAAATCTGTTTTGTTAGATATAAATGAAAAATGTCATAAACTATTCTTTAAGTTTATTTCCTTTCCATTAAAAAAACAATGCATGTGAATTATAAAACATAAGAACCATGCTCTCACCATCTAAGGGCAATCCCTATTAGTATTTTGGCAACTATACATATTTTTTGTTAACTTGAACTTAACACATCACATTCCTTGAAGTGGGCAAAACAATTGTCTTAAAATCCTTCTACTGTTGGAAATTTAGTTTATGGAACAATCTTTATTGACGTTGAATCATTCAGACTCACCTTCCTTTAAGTCACTGCAATGCAAATTATTGGCTCTGAAAAGGAAATACATAACTAGTATTCTAATACACATGGTCTCTGTGCTATATGGCTAACATAATCTTCCAAATAGCAAGTTATCCCATGCCAGGGGATAAGGTAAAAAAAATATATATTGCTTCCTTCTTTTTTGAGATTTGATGAGTCTTTGGTGGAATGACATGAAGGTCAATTCCAGAATTGTCTGACTCTCTCCCTAAAACACTGCCACTGATTTGGTTATGTTATTGTTCTGCTTAAATCCTTTGAATAGCTCACTGTCACCTCTGGTCAAACAGCAGATTCATCCTTATGACACGTAAGGTTCTTCTGATTTGATTCATTTTGTTGTTAGATAAAGTCAAATAATCAGCTGTTGAGAAGAGCAAAAACTTTATTGGAAAGGGAAGTAGCTTCATTTCAGTGCCCACACTTTGCTGTTCGCCATTGGTATCACCTCTCCTGTGTTTACCTCTGTTCCGCCTTCAAGCTGTAGCTTATTTATAAGAGTTTGCTCCCTATGGAGTTGGCTTGCCATATTATCTTCAATGCCTACATGCTACTTCATGACCTTTTCAACTTCACTCCAAAGCAGCTCATTCTTCCAATCCTTTCAGTTTAAAATGGTAGAGAAGACAAGGTTGATCCTTCTATACCATGCCACCTCATAGGTTGGGATCTGTCTTATGAGTTGGTTGTCTTTGAATTAAGTGATTACCTTGAGCCTAATAATATGTGATAGGGGGTCGGTTGAGGGTTATTGTGACGTTGGCAGGGCCATATTTTATAAGACTTGGTAGGTGCTTTGGGTGGGGCCAATTGCAGTTATGAAAGTGAATAAAACCTGATTCAAAGATCTTTTACTATTTGGTCCAAGTCAACACTTTGTCAATACTTCCATTCACTATTCAATATGCTGTGCAACCTATGATCTAGTCACACCAAAGTATTTATCATATTCTGAACAAGCCATGCTTTAATATGCCTTAAGTCACTGTTTATACTATTCTCTCTTATAAGAATAGCCTTCCCTCACTATCTATCAGGTGAAATTGTCTATAAAATATATCTCGAATGTTATATTCTCCATAAAACCTTCTCTAGGGATTTGGTAACTTTCTCATTAGCACTTTTGGGTTATATACCATATACTATGACATATAAATACATTGTATTATAATCGTTTATATGTAAATTTCTTCCAATAGAATATCCTTTAAATTCAGAGATGGTAGAATCTCATTCATCTCTAAATATCTACTATTCATGGGTAATACATACTCAATATGTGTTTCGTGAAAGGAAAAAAATAAGGATGATTCAAGGGGAGATACTTCTATAATAAGAAAGAGTCTTTGGAAGGAGTCCCTGTAGCTGGTTCACAAGTCTGTGTTACCTAAGATATGCTCAAGTATAAGGGGAATGTATGTACTGAGTATGATGAATGTTCAAAATTTGGGTCAAACAGCCAAAGTACTGGTTTTTATTTTTCACCATTTGCCATCTCTAAGAAGTGTTGCAGATGAATTTTTATTGCCCCCTCATTCCCTTCCAACCTGAGAAATTTTACTCTGAGGGCACTTTCGTTTGTGTCTGACGGCAATGACCTTGTACTCACAGAAAAACAACTCCTCGTTTGGGGTTCTTTGTAACACATGAAGGAGTGGTTTGGAGACAAACTGTTTTATTTGGGGCTGGTTACTCCTTCTGTTTCTTACCTACAGTATTATTTCGGGGGGCTTTTTGCCTTAAGTGGGCTTTCATTAAGAACCTTACTGGAAGATCTGTAGCTTTTAAAAAAGGCTTACCAACAATGTCAAGAAGGCTGGCTTTAGAAGCTAACGTGAAGAAGCCTGACCTAGAGGACTGTTCGTAATCTGGCCCTTATGTGTGTAGTTTGTGCCAGTTCCCATTCTAGGTGTTAGAGGTAAAATTAAGAGAAAAGAAAAGACACATTTCTTCACTCATAGTATTTATAATCCAGGATGGCATACAGATAAATGACTTGTTACAATGTGGGTAGTGAGTGCTATCATGAGAAAGCATAGAGTGCTATGTGACTTCATAGAAATGGCACCTAGCCAGATTCATCTTAAAGGACGAGAACTGAATTAAGTCCCAGCGAAGAAAAACTGCACTGATAAAGGTGAATGATTACCAAAAATGAATGACTGATACATTTAGCTAGAGCGCTGGTGAGAGTACTTTCTTATTCATTTTGTGAGTTGTCAGCTTATTCTCAGCAGAATTGGTTTAGACAAGTTATGAAACTTAACCTAAGTAGTATTCAGCATGGCCTGCACCTCTGAGCAAACATCTATAACATTAGTCAATGAAAAACCAGGTAAGAATTACTGGTCAGTATCTTCAGAAATCCACTCAGGGCATCTTCGGGAATCTGCACTACCCTTTCCTCCTAAACATACGTTAAAACAGATGAGGTGCAATGGTGACAGCTTGGCTAAGATTCTTGTCCACAAATACTGTAACTTGACTGAGACAAATGTGGACCTGTTGTCAGAAATAATTGTATCTGGCAGCTTGTATGCTGTAAAAAACTGGCACGGAGTCGCATTGTCACTGTGGAGGCTTGAGGTCAAAGCAAAAGCACTTAAAGCCATTGTGAGAAGCAGTATACTGAAGGGAAAAGTTTTTATCTCATAATGCAAAATCAATATGGAATCCTGATCCAACTTTTTTTTGGTCTTTTCCCATGGGAAAATTTGGTGTCTTAGTCAGTTTACGCCAAGCAGCCTGCCATGTGACGTGCGCTAACTTCTTTCAGACTTTTCAATATCAGAATCAATTTGAGGCCATCAGATAGAGCTTCTAGCCAAGGCTTTCAAGCAGACAATTCCCAGATGTGCTATGTGTAGTGAAGCCAAGATAATGTTTTCTGGAATAATAATGTGACTTCTCTACAAAATGCATCCCTTATGGAAAAAAACAAAAACAAAAACAAAAAACTCATGTTGATGTTTTGAGATTGGCTTTAAAATGTTTAGTCAGTTTCTCTGATAACCTTCTCCTTGTCTACTCAATGACAAAGAACAATTTGGGTTCTTATTAATGTAATCATGTTATTTCATCAGCCTGAAAATAAGAATGAAGGAAACCTTCTCTTAACTAATCTTCTAGTGGTAGTGGCAAACATATTTCGATATGTGTTGGGGACAGATATTCTTTTTTTTTTTTAAGATTCTTATTTATTTGTCAGAGAGAGGGAGAGAGAAAGAGAGAGAGAGGCACAGGGAGAAGCAGGCTCCCTGCTGAGCAAGGAGCCCGATGCAGATGCAGGGCTCGATCCCAGGACTCTGGGATCACGCCCTGAGCAGAAGGCAGACTCTTAACGACTGCACCCCCCAGGCGCCCCCCCAATAGATATTCTTAACTATTAGATTTTGATAGTGTTCTCTGAACTATAATTGATGATAGGATGAGTTGAAAATTTAAATCATGGTGCAAATTCATCAGATATATTAACCTCACAGTTCCTAATATGAATTATTGAGAGTTTCAAGGTGGGCAGGAACATAATACAGGTTTCTGTTTGTCTAAGATAGAAAACTTGTCGAAATATGGATTTCAGGAAACAAGTGAAAGTGTATCAGCACTTTCCTTTCAGTCCACAGCAATGATTTTTTAAAGAGACAAGAAAAATTATCCTTTATTTGTGTGTTATGGATTGCTGAAATATCTGAAATTATATTAGATTTGGTTGAAAATTAGATATTAGAATATTAGATATTAGATTGAAAAGTTATCGGGACTGGAAAGACCGAATAACCAGGAAAATTTAAAACTTGCATACACGAAAGCAATTACTTCCTATTTGTTTTCAAACCGATTATTGTTAATAAAACAGAAAAAAAATATTTGTAAGCTGGTTAAACAGAAAAAGTCTTGTAAATTATGAATTACTTCTGACTAAGCTTAAACTGTGTCTACAAGCTATACCAAGAAAGTAGAAACAAAAGCAGTAACGATAACAATACAAATGCTACTGAGGAATAGAATGTAGAGGTTTCTGGATTGGAAGCCTCAACAAGCTAAGTTAATCTGTGTATAAATTCAATGCAACATGATAAAAAACCTCAACAGAAATTTTTGTGTTTAATTCTGTGTTTTAATAATAGTTTTCATTTTAAAGCATTCTATTGTGTAAATTTCCAAACACATACAAAAGTAGAGAGAATAATGTAATGCAATGTAATGTATCCATCACCCAGTGTCAGTGTCTAAAATTATTAGCACCTGGCCAAACTTTACTTATTGATAATCCCACTTATCACTTCACCCTCATTTTGAAGCAAATACCAGACATCATATAATTCACCCATATGTAACTGTAAAAGATAAGTGCTCAAAAAAAAAGGTATTGCAAAAAATGTGTTGCTGTGATATTATCCCATTTTAGAAAGTTAGCAAAAATTTGATGACTTCGAATCAAATACCAATCAACATCAAATTCAATATGCATGCACACAACATGCATATATGTTTGGATTTTTTTTTTTTTTGAATCAGGATAGAAACTAGATCCTCACTTTGCATTTCATTAGTATACATCTAAAATTTCCTTTAAACTATAAACTCTCCCCTACATTTTTCCCTTGTACTTTATTTGTTTAAAAAACTAGGTTATTTGCCTTGTAGAATTTCTCACATTCTGTATTTTGCTGCATGCATCTTCATAATAACATTTACAAATTTCCTTGACCCCTATTTTCTATAAGCTATATATCTAGACATAGAGGTTTAATCAGATCCCAATTTGCTGTTTTGGCAAGAATACTTAATTCAGGTTGTTGGGTTCCTTCCATTGCATCACACTAAGGAACCCACAGTATCTAATATCTCTTTATTATGATGTTAAGATTGATCTATAGGTCTGTGTGTGATTGGCCTGATTCATCCATTATAAATTTAGTTCTTAATCTATTTTTCACCTGGTTAACTGTTACTGATGATTATAATATAAATATGTTTGTTCAATAGGTATTGCAAAACAGTAAGATTCTAATTCTATCATTCCTTTTCCATTAATTGGCTGGGATTTGTCTATAAAGAATAACCTTACTACATCATGTGTTTATGTTGAGGCATATACAGGAAGGGCAGAAAAAATGCCTAATTCTCCCACTTTAATTATCAGTTTTCAGAATAATATGTCAGTTCTCTAAAATTCTCTGGAGATGATTATTGTGTTGTTTTTCTGTATCATTATAACCTCATGGATCTTTTCATATTAGATATTTTTCCATCCCATGCAGTTGGCTTTCTTTGATCTTGAATTTATCTCATCATTGCCAATAGAAATCTTCCATTTTTTTTGAGGCAGATAAAGTTTTGTTTTATAGATTGACTGATCTGTGTGATTGCTGAAGCCACTCTGTATAGACAAAAGAGAGGGAGTTTTATTTCTTGGTCTCTTCCTCCTTGGACAGAGTCTTGATGATTTCTTCCTTCTTGGCCTGGAGCTGCTCTTCACGGTGCTTGGTCTTAGCTCTGCCCACCTCAGCCTGGTCAGCCAGAAGCTTCTTGCGAGCCTAGTCTGCCTTCAGCTTGTGAATGTGTTCCATGAAAATCCGCTTGTTTTTAAACGCGTTACCCTTCACTTTCAGGTATAGCTGTGATACGTGTGGTGGTCAATCCTCTTAGATCCAAGTATCTTCTGTGCAGCAGGTACAGAATTCTCATCCTCCTCATCCAGGTGACCTTCTCAGGCTTTCGAGCATTGGCAGTCCCTTTTCTCTTACCGATGCCCATATGCCTGCCCTTCTGGCGGGCCATAGTGATGTCTGGCATCAAGCCCGGGAATGGACAGTCACAGGCTTCCGGATGTTCAGCCCATCTTTGATCACTTTCTGGACATGCCGATGGGAGTTGGCATTGGTGACTTCATTGTTCTCATTGGGGTCCAACCAGCTCTTCTTTTTGCCACTCAGGAGGATGCTGGAGGCAAGGGTCTTCTGAAGTCTGAGCATACTCATGGCTGCAGCCACAGCAGCAAAAGGAAAGACAGGCATCTCTTAAATTTTGTTCCCAAGTCCTTTTGAAATGATCCCTGTAGGCACTGATGCATCCTCACTTTTTCATAGGACAAGCAGGCCCAGAATCTTCTTTTCTATTTCTGCCCGAACCAGGAAATAACCAGGTCTCTAAGGCATCTTGTACCTTTTGTGGGAAACAGTGTTCCTAGTCCATAATTTGGCCACTGGTGAAGCTCATTGCTACTTAACTGGTCACTGTTTCTGGCCTTTTCTGCAGAAAAATTTTAGAAGAGGAATACTTTATGTTTATATTGATATTTCCAAGTGTTCCATATTTCCAATTCAAATTTCAGTATGGGGTTTTGTCTGTAATTCTTACATCTAATATATTTAGCTCTTTTCTCTTAAACTAAAAATCTTTGTTCCCTATGACTGTAAATACTATAAGAATAACTTTAGAATTAAAGAACAGTCATATTATTCACAACATGATTAATAAAAACAATGTAAGATTTTTTAAAGTTCTTAGGTTATGCTCCTTAAAAATAATTTATGCATGATTAAGATATTAATTAATACACAGTTATATTCTCTTGTTTGATTTTGCTTTTCATTTTTATGGAATTTTTTTAGTTTGAATTAACTTTGTTTAATGATTACTTAAAACATTATTATAGTTTCAAAGTCAAAACCTCAAAGTAAAGCACATTTGGAAAACTCTAGCTTCTCTACCTTGTCCCTCACTCCTGGATGTCACCATTTTTATTAGTTTTTGGTTTATCTTTCCTTTCTTTTTAAAATATGTATAGGTATAACACTATATGTATATTCCTGTTTCTCCTTTGTTTGATAAAAGGTAGCATACTATAAATGCTAGTAATATTCCTCATTCTTTTTACACAGCACCTAAAAGTCATGGCACCCTTTGTGGAGCAACATGCAATATTTACATTTGGTTTTTAAAATAAAAAAAAATAAGTATCTTGTGCTAAACTTGTTCCTGCTGTATGTTATTGTGACAGTGCCTAGCAGGTGTGGTTCTAGTGCTTTACCTGTGCTGCCTTCCTTGATCCTCATGACTTATAAGGAAGTGATTGTGCTATCTCCATTTCTTATTGAGGAAAAGAAGGCATAAAGAGATGAAATGACTTTACCAGGGTTTGTAGTAAATAGGCAGCGCTGGATTCACACCTAGGCAGCCTGACTCCAGGGTCAATGCTGTTAATCACTCTATCCTACTGCCTGCCTCTCCCAGAATATAGAAAAAGAAAGAAAGAAACAGAAGGAGATAATACAGTTGAAGAAAACATACGGAAGGACACTTTATATTAAGAAATTTTTAGCCATTAACATTTTCCCCACTTAATGAACAAATCTTATTTGGTTTTAGTGACAATACATTTTGATCTACTTCACAAAATTTTTGAATATTCTTTAAGGACACGGTTGAAGATTCGTTGATACCCAATGCTAGACAGGTGAGGTACCTGAAGTCTTGGAAGAGGCAGGAGGTACAGCAGGTTGATAATAAGTAGGAGCTGCAACTCTTGTCTCCTGTCTGGTACAATAAAGTGTGAGAGTTGAAGCAGAGCTCTGGGGCCTTTGAGACCCAAAGTAACCAGTGGTCGCTCTGAAGACATCATGTTGCATTTTAGACCCTTCTAAGCCTGAAGAAGGCTGAATCTAGTTCTGACCATGCATTAGCATACCTACTTCTAAACAGGTCATCCTCACTTGCTTTTTCCTTTCACTCTTCCCTCTACAGCCCTCACAGATGGTGTAGTTCTATTGAAATATGGCTGCTCATTGGACTACTAATTTTATTGTGAATTTCTTGGTGGGTTTTTTTTTTTTTTCGGTATTTACCAAGGCACTGATCATTTTTCTAATCTTCTTGCAAATGAGAAGTCTACTGTATATACATGTAGTATTTGAAAATACCCGCTTCAAGGGAAAAAGATTTAAAAATTTGATGCCACTGTTAATTGGCTTCAATTATATATAAAAAGTAGAAACTGCTGAATCCTATGCCTTTCTTTTCCTTGTTGAGATTACTATGCTTTAAAAAAATCTGCATTAAACTCGGAAATGGAAACAAACTGAAAAATATTATCAGAAAAATAATTTTGGATGTCCTAATTAAAATATGAATCCACACAAATATGGAGATAAAACTAGTTTTTCAGTTACTCTCTAAGTAGGATCCTACATTTGAATGTTTTATTTTTATTATCTACTTAGTTTTTTAATTTTCTAGTGATAAAAATCTTTTGTTTATACTATATTAACTTGCTGTTGTTTTATATGTTTTTATGTTTTTTCTTGTGTCTGTTTTTTAAGATTTATTTATTTGAGAGAGAGAGAGAAAGCGACCGAGCACGAGCGGGGGGAAGGGCAGAGGGAGAAAAGCAGACTTCCTGCTGAGTGCAGAGCCCTATGTGGGGCTCAATCTCAAGGCCCCAAGACCATGACTTGAGCTGAAACCGAGTCGTATGCTTAACTGATTGAGCCACCCAGGAGTGCCTTCTTGTGTCTTTTTTTTTTTTTTTTTAAGATTTTATTTATTTATTTGACAGAGAGAGAGAGACAGCCAGTGAGAGAGGGAACACAAGCAGGGGGAGTGGGAGAGGAAGAAGCAGGCTCCCAGGAGAGGTGCCTGATGTGGAGCTCGATCCTAGGACTCTAGGATCACGCTCTGAGCCGAAGCAGACGCTTAATGACTGAGCCACCCAGGCGCCGCCTTCTCGTGTCTTTTTAATAAGTTTTTAAAAATCTCATCTATGTAGAAATAAGCTTAACTTAAGTTGGACATTGTATAATATTTATCTGTTTTTGAGGGGAAAGGTGAAGGAAGTGAAATTTGCAAAATAGAATAAACACTCATATGTGCATATATGGAACACCTACTGCTTTGCCCATAGTGTTAGATACAAAGAATATAAGGATGAGTAAGATAGCATTGCTACTGGAAGAAACCTACCAATTTTTTCTTTCTGCCTCTGCCAGAGGGCCCTTTAGAACTTAGTTTTGATTGGCTATGATTCTTTAGGCAATACCTATAACAAATCAGAAGAACTTAATATATAGTCTTACAGAAAAATAATTGTAGAGTATTTCATTCAGTACTAAAATGATCCATCTTGTATTAAATTCTAGCATATTAGATCTCCCCTAATTTCCTTTCCATTGTTTTTTTGGATAGAGTAAACTTAATCCTCTCATCTTATCCCAGAGGTCTTACTCTTCTTTGCCTTTATCATTATCCCACTTACTACCAGCTAGTAAGTACAAGTCTCTGTAATTATCTTGCAGTTACAAGTATGAGTTCCTGTCAGGCATATTGATTATGATTTTTATTTCTCTACAGTGCTTGTTTCTAATTCTGTTCACTTGGTTTTCTACTTTGAAATTTTGCTGCCTATAATATTCTCTTGGCCATCTCCTCTAGAAAGTTTGCACATTAAATTGTGCTTCAGAATCATTTCATTAAATTCCTTTTATTGATGATCTCCTGGTTGTTAGGGTGGTTACATGCAGTTATTTGGAACAATCTAAAAGAACCCAGAGGGCCCAAAGTAGCTATTCCTATTAAAATACACCTTCTCATTGGGAACCCCTTGTTAAATAGTTTACTTACTCTCCTGTGTAAGCACACAACCAGTGCAAGCAATGAAAAGGTATAGGGCATCTTGAATACTTCTGAATTTCAAATTATTTTCTGATGTCTTTTCAAATCTTCCTGTAAAGCTTTGTGAAGCTTTTTTACGATAGAAAACTGCATGCAAGCACCCAAGGGTCAGGCCTTTCCTAACCTAAGCTTAATGGCTTTGCTGTGTGAGCTAAGATCATTTATAAAAATCACAGAAGAGCAGATTCATCTGTTACCATATATAGTAAGATCTCAAAGAGACAGGGGCGCCTGGGTAGCGCAGTCGTTAAAGCGTCTGCCTTCGGCTCAGGGCGTGATCCTGGCGTGCCGGGATCGAGTCCCACATCGGGCTTCTCTGCTGGGAGCCTGCTTCTTCCTCTCTCACTCCCCTGCTGTGTTCCCTCTCTCGCTGGCTGTCTCTCTGTCACATAAATAAATAAAATCTTTGGGAAAAAAAAAAAAAGATCTCAAAGAGACAACTCAACATGACAGTTGAGGGGACTTGCAATTGAGAGAAAGGGGGGGAAAAAGCCATGAGCAGAGTTGAGAGCCATGTAATTATTCTCATTCACACTGTAACTAGCTTTAAAGTGATTTATTCAAAATGGTTACCCATGTACTCTTAGTCACCTCCTTTCTTGACTACGTCCTAATTCTGATTTTGGCATTTGTCTATAGAATATATTTGTTCTGCCTCTTGAAAGAGAATTGTGCTGCGTTTTCAGTAGTGTTTAAATCAGTTAATCATATTTCCCAATTATCCCATAACATTAGTTATTTGAATTTCAAGTTGCAGCGTTCTTAGAGAAAGCTTAATATCTTCATTACAGTCATGGTTAGCTAATTAGCATCCTGAATGCTGCAGTTTAACCCAGGATGACACTATTTCTGGCTTGAATGATACGTTGAGTTTTATTATTTAAAAATTGTAATGATATTTAAAAATATCATTGTTGAATTCTACTTAATAAGAAACCTCCTTGAAAGTGTCCAGACACCATATAAATGCATTACAGTTCTCATCTATTGGTTTATAAATAAACACACCCTTGAATGTTCTCCGAAAGAGTAATGCGATTTACAATATAGTTAATGAAAATTAAGCTATATTGGTTTTCCTGGAGGAAAATTGCACTGCATAATTAATTTTAAAAATCACTGCTTATTTCTTCAGTTTGTTGAGAAAGAAGAAACAGATTCAAAATAATAAAGCTAAGAGTACACATTGCATTTTGACATTGTCTTTAATTAAAAGATCAGTGCCTCAGAAACAGTTTTATCTTGTTTGAGTTGCCATTTTAGTTGCCATTGTACTTAAGACTTTTTTTCTCCTTTCCTTAAATAAGCATTCTCATCTTTTAAATACAAGATATAAAGGAGCTGCAATTATTTCTGTTATTAAAATAAGTATCTTGCAATTTTACTAATTTTAACCTTTAGGTTTTGATATTTTAATTTAGTGATTATTATACAGTGTACACAGCCATGAATCAACGTAAGTGAGAGAGGTGAAGTGATGTGCGCTCAGTTACATGTAGGGCAATGGCAGAACTGGTACTAAAACTCAGGCTTTTGAGTTTCCAGTCTAGTGCTTTTTCCCTTATCTGGACTTTTGGTGCCTTGTGATCGCTTGATTTGTGGTAGCATAGCCCAGAAAATATACATTCAAGGTTCCTCCCTGCCTGTCCATGGCCTGATAGCTCATTTCATTTTAGCACTCAATAATATTCCATTGCCTGGGGTGCCTCGTTGGCTCAGTTAGTAGAACATGTGATTCTTGATCTCGGGGTCATGAACTCAAGCCCATGTGGGTTGTAGAGATTACTTTAAAAAAATCATATTCCATTGTCTGGATGCACCACAGTTTATCCATTTACCTACTGAAGAACATCTTGGTTGCTTCTGGGTTTTGGAAATTACGAATAAAGCGATTATAAAATCCATGTGCAAGTTTTTGAATGGAGATAAGTTTTCCATGCCTTTAGGTAAGGAGTGAGATTTCTGGATTGTGTCATATGGAAAGAGTATGTTTAATTTTGTAAGAAACTGGCAAAGTTTTCCAAAGTCTGTACCATTTTGCATTCCCTCCAGCAATGAATGAGCATTCCTGTTTGCCCCACATCCTCACCAACATTTGGTGTCATCGGCATTCTGGATTTTGATCATGCTAATAGATGTGTGGTGGTATCTCATTGTTGTTTTAATTTGCCTTTCCCTGATGACATGTGATGTGGAGCATGGCATCTTTTCCACAGTAACCTTTTAACAAAGTCATTCCCTTCTTAAAATTCATCATTGACTCCCCATTGCTTTTGAAAAACAGACTCTGTGATGGCCTGGACAGTTTGCATGACTTGGCACATGTATAGTTACCTCATCTTGTATTAGGTGTATATTGTTGCTATAACAAATTGCTACAAGCTACGCATACTTAAACACAGTGCTTAAAACAACATGTTTCTTAGTGTTCTCATAAGTCAGAAGTCCAACATGGGTCTCACTGGACTAAGGTCAAGGTGTCAAGAGGACTGTGTTCATTTTGAGGTTCCAGAGAAGGATCTTTCCTGTTGCTTAAGGGTGCACAATCAAGTCCACAGGATTGTAGGACTAAATGTCTTTATTTCCTTGCTGGCTGTCATCCAGGGGCCACCCTTAGTTTCTTGGTGCCTCTCTCTAGTTCTTGTACATGGACCTCTACACCTCAGAACCAGCAAGAGGGCATCTATCCTTTTCAGGCTTTCATCTCTCTAACCTTTCTTCCATAGTCACATCTCTCTTTGACCACAACCTGGAACCACTTTTAAGGACTTGAGTGATCAAATTAGCCCCACCTGTATAACACAGGATGATCTTCCTATCTCAAGATCTGTAACTTTAATGACATCTGCAAAATACCCTTTGCCATGGGTTCACATATTCCAGAGCATGTAAGAATTTTTAGAGGGCCATGATTCTGCTTATCACACATCTCATATTACCTTGATGACCATCTCTAACCACAGTGGCTTCCTTTCTGTCCTCAAACCTGTGAAGCACTTCCCTACCTCAGTTACATTGAATTTCCTGGGCCTTACTCCTTGGATTTCTTCTTCTGACTCTTTGCTTGGTAGTAGACTTAGTCAAAGTTGGTTCTGAAAGTAGGTCCAACTGAAATCATAAATAGGAATATGGTGAATTGAAGGTATGAGAATTTGGGAAGAACAGAAACTGTAGACAAGCTATTGAGTCTGACAAGTATGTTGGTAATACAATTTCTCAAACCTACATGTTTGGACTGTTAGCCCAGGTCCCTGATGTAATGGAAGAGGACAAGTTTTGGGCATGTGAATTTTTTTTTTTATTCAATCAATATTCACTCTTGTATTGGGGTAAGAAAAAAGTACATAAGGGTTTATCAAAAGTAATCATGAAACTGCATTTGCATTCTTCTTCTCTAATGCTAGGTCTTTTGTTTTAGCCGAGGGGTTAGTAGGCTACTGATTTTGAAACAGAATCACACAAAGAAAGAAGGCATTGCTTATAAGAGAGGATAAAAACAAAAGATATCTTCCCACCTAAAGATGAGCTCTTAAGTGTCAATCTTGATCTTTTTGCATGGAGAGTGAGCAAATATATATTGCATAATTGTTAACTAGCGAGCCAGTAGAGCGTATAGAATAGAACCAGTGGTGTGACAGACTCCATAGATATCCATCACCTGGTATTAGAAAATGCAGTACAGCACTTAGAAATGTCATTGCTATTTTCAGCTCAACATTATTTGGGACTGGTGAATCAGTTAATCAATCAAAGTCTCTCTTTTAAAACACTGTAGTTTTTTTGTTTTTTTTAAAGATAAACCAATCTGCTTCAGGATTTCAAGTTTGATGGATTGAAGAAGTTACATTCTGGTAAAGGGAAGTCCTGCACTTCATTTCATTTCTTCACATTAGCTAAGGAAAATGTTGTATCTCAAGATATG
Source organism: Ursus maritimus (assembly GCF_017311325.1). NCBI lineage: Eukaryota > Metazoa > Chordata > Mammalia > Carnivora > Ursidae > Ursus > Ursus maritimus. The sequence goes on from NW_024426885.1 coordinate 57,697,840, forward strand.
ACCTGACACATAACAATGGAATGAGCAGTCTAAAATGGGATATGATTTGGAATTAAGAAAATGGGATGCAGTGTGGAAGAGGATGAAATATTACAATGAATCCTAGCCTTTCTGTAAAATCTAGTTACTAACTGCTTGCACTTGTTAAGGCTGTTGATTGTTAAGGGCGTTGGCAGAAGAAAAGTGAATCAGGTGGATCTGAGAGTGGTATTTAACATGTTGAGGGAGAATCCATGAGCAGGTGGTGATGAGGAAGACACTGATAGTCACTGGAGATGGGAATGTAGGCAGAGTGAAGCAGTACCTTGCTTCTGAAGACCTAAAACACAGAATTTAACAGAAGGGTCCAAGTATCAGGAGTGGGATCAAGATGACAGCTGAACTTGGGGATGGGGTGAAATACCTGAATGCAAAACCAACTAACCGTAAGGTTGATTTGATATTCAGTCACAGATCATTGAGCCAGAGCTGCTTCTGTGAGTCCATCTTTGATGAGATCATAACAGGATTTATCATAGTGAGATTATTGAAATTATAAACAGAGGTTAAGGAGCCCAGATACAGGGAGATGAAAACATTATTACAGAATATTCTCCAAAACTTGGGGCTTTAATTTTTTTTTTTTTTACTCATTTCTATCCCCCTCTGCTTTCCAATCCTACTTTTTAATCAACTTTTGTCCCTTTTCTTTCTCTTCTTTGGTTCATGGGCAAACAGGATTAGAGGCTGAGGGTATAGGGGCGGTAAGGAAAATAAGGGAAACTTCTTTCTGTTTTTAACCTTTGGGAAATCCTGCCACAGACATTTCTATATATTTTTGAACTGGGAACGTTACAAATGATCATCAAGTGAAGAAAGTCATTTTATCCAGTTGGGCAAACAGATTGGATTATCAGTCACTGGTGTGATCAATTTATTTTCTTAAGGAAACACAAGGTATCTGTCCTTTATAGCATCAGCTGTGACACCAGAGGTGCATTACAAAGAATCTCCCCAAATTATTTCCTTTATTTCCTTCTTCTATCCTTTATTCAGCAGTTTTTTAAAATTTGTACTGAATGCACAAGAGGGCTAAAGTACAACTTTTTCTTGGTGCAGAGACTTCCCACCCAGTTGGCATCTTTATTATAAGAACAATTACCTGGGGAGGTGGTTTACTGGCAAGAACAAAATCAGTATATCCTATTATCTCCCAGTGTTTCCCTAACAGACTCTCTAGGACATAGTATATGGAATTCAGAGGGGGCTTGAGTATAGTATTAGGACATTCTGAAAACCTGAACAAGGAAAATTGAAAAATTGAACCTCAAACCTCTGTATCTCTTTGTAGTAGATAAAGTTGCTTATCAAGATGTAATAATGTAAATAACATTCTGCCTTAAGGTAAATAGGTAAAGGGATATTTTATAAATTATTAGTCTTAGAATAGTGCAGTCCAAATTAATAACATCACAGCATCATGACCTGTCTTATTAAACTATATAAATAGAGGGGTGCCTGGCTGGTTCAGTCAGTTAAGCGTCTGCCTTTGGCTCAGGTCATGATCCCAGGATCCTGGGATCCAGCCCCACTTCAGGCTCCCTGCTCAGCTGGGAGTCTGCTTCTCCCTCTCCCTCTGCCACTCCCCCTGCTTGGGCACTCTTTCTCTCTCTGTGTTAAATAAATAAAATCTTAAAAAAAAAAAGCAACTATGTAAATAGCAAAAGGACTCTACTTGACCTTGCATGATGCATTATTGCTTTAGGTGCTTGGGTGCCTTTTAGTATGTCATATGGAGTGCTGTCAAACTCTGTAATAACCTGGGAAAATGAATTCACTCTCAAACCAGTACTTTTATTCTTTACTTTGTAAAAGAGTTATTGTAAACACTTTATGACACACCTCCTTGCCTTTTCTTTACCCCAGCCCCTTCCCATGTCCTTATATAGTTAACCAGTGCCCTCCTGGTATTTCTGGGTGCTCAAGATTATTTACTTTTATGCATCATTGAGCCCCATAATCTGGACTTTTTACTATTTGTCTTCCTTATTTTTTTTCTGTATGAGTTATCCATTGCTGTATAACAGCTGTAAAACCTAGAGGCTTAAAATAATACACATTTATTATCTCATAGTTTCTGTGGATCGGGAGTTGGGGGTAGCTTAGCTCGGTGTTTCTGGCTCAGGATCTCTCAGGAGGTTGCCATCAAGCTGTTGATGGAGGTTGGAGTCATGTGAAGGCTTGACTGGGGCTGGGATATCTTCTTCCAAGACGGCTCACAAACATGGCTCTTGGCCGGAGGCCTTCTGATAGGACAGCTGGCTTTTCCCAGAGTGAGTGATGCCTTTTATCACTGAGTCTTGGAATTCATACACCATCACTTCTTCTATATTCTATTCATTGGAAGAAAGTCACTAAATTCAGCTCACTGTCAAAGAAAGGAAAATCAAGTTGTCTTGATGGGAGGAGTATCAAATAATTGGTGGGCATATTTTAAAACCATCACATCTCCCACAACCCACCTATGTCTTCGGTTCACCTGTCTCATGTCTTATGGCTTTTTTTAGCTCAAGGTGAAACTACTAATAATTGAGGGTAATTGTGTTTAAATATTTAGTTCCTTTGGGCCACATAGTATAAAAATTAAAAAAGCATACAGCCAGTTCATATTGTGGCTCTGCCATTAACTGATTATATGACTTTGGAAAAGTCATTTAACCTTTATAAACCTCACTTTCATCAACTGTTAAATGGGGATTTTGGTATCTACCCTGCAAAATGTAATAGAATCGAAGTCATGCAGGTAAAGCAACTAAAACAGAGTTTTCCAGGTAACAGGTTCACAACTGGTAGCTATAATAACAGCAACACTGATTATTATGGTAGCCATTACATTGTATTTGGGAACCCTGTATTTTGATGACCTTAGCAAAACTCAAAGAAATTTATAAATGGTGGAAATCACTGTGCAAATGGGTATGAAGCAATATAATATCATCAGAGTTCTCCTCGGCCCAAAGGCTCACCTCCATCCCCCCACTCAGCTGGTGCCTCAGTGATCCCACCCAGAGGCTTCAGTGTATCTTAGTCAAAATGTCAGTCAGTGTAGGGTCCTGTCTCTGTGCCCCTACCCTACTGCCTATGAGCTATGTAGTCTTAGGCGAACTTTTCAACCTTTTAAGTCATCTTTCCTCATATATAAATTTAGGGATACTTATTCCCTTTTTGCAGCACAGTGAATCAGTTGTAGTAGAAACAACAGTGGCTCACAGACTGATATTTCCTTTTGTTTAAGTCAGTGGTTCCAAAATGGGCTGTTCATTGACATCCCCAGGAACACTTTAAAAAATCCTGATGCCTGGTTTCCATCCCAGAGATTTCGATTTAATTGTTCTTGAGGCTATGTGGTACCTACCCATTTGTGATTTTAAAATCTTCCTAGGTATTTCTAATGTGTTAATATGTTATGCTGGTTTAGGTTGATAATTTTATCTCTTACATCAATCATCAGACCAAATGGTCTAAATTAATTAGATTACAGTTAAAATAGTCTAAAACCACTTATTTGGATCTTATCTTTCTATGCTTTGATCTTTCGTTTTTGTTTTTCCTCTTGATAAATAGTTTTAGTTTTCTCAGTATACATTTGACCCATTTGTTTTGTGCTTCCTGATTTTATTATTCTTGCTTTGCCCAAACCCCCAAGTCCCTTGTGATAAGGTCATATATTCTACTTTTTAAAATAAGAAAGGAATAAGCAAGTATAAATTCATGTTGTTGCTTTTAGGTAGATTATTCTTCCAGCAGGAAAGATGACACCATGTTGCTTTGGTGGAAGTAGATGGGCATCCTACATGCTTCGTAAGAGCCATTGATGAATGGTGTCATTGGCACACTGGACTACGTATTGGCAATAGTGCACACAACAGATGGAGCTGAGTGTAGGCAGTCAAGTGTTCAAGCTCTGTCTCTGAATTGACTAATGGCTTTGATGGCAGAAATTCAAGGCCAAAGCACCAGGATGCCAGTCTTTGTGTTGTATTGAATGCCTGCAATTAAAGCTATGAGACCACTCCCTTTCTGTTCTAACTCAAACTTAATTAATTTTGAATTAAAACAAATAGTTTCCATGACCACATGAGGTACATTTTAGGTTTGGCTCATCAGGATTCGTGTAATGACGTCTCCACCCCTTGGTTAGTCCCCACAAAAGACCCCTAAGAAGCCAGTTTAAAATGCCATCCAAAGTGGCATGTTGCTGTTAAATATTTTGACATGTATAGGGCATTTTCATATCCGTGTCCTATGTAGAGAATTCGTAGGTGTCCTGTTGGAAAATGCCAGTGACCTAATGTAGCATAGAATCAGTATGGGCATTTGGCACTTGTCCACAGCTCTAAGAAGGTCATTTGTCAGGGCTTTCGGAACTATTTCAGGCCAGGTCTTATCTAAAATAAAGATACGGTTCAAGGTGTAGTTTTCAGATGAAAGTTTGTAATCATACCGTATCTGGTTATTGTTCTCATAATTAGCTCTACTGGTTAAAGCTCAGTCCTAATACATCCAAGATTGTGGATTTAGTTTCCATGTGGTTTATTTAGCTTTATTCTATCTCATTATCACAGATTGTTCTTCTAATCCTGCTAGGAGCCTTGCAAGTGTTTTTTCTCTGAAAAAAAAATGTATATAATTACTTCTAGATTTTGTATGCCAATACTCTGCATTCCCTATGTTGGAAGACCATGTAACTCAGATTACTTGACGGCATGTGTGGACACCAGCATATGATCTTGAGTAAATTGGAACTGAGTGTAAACTTTCTCTTGGGTCATTTTCACCCTGTTTGCTTCCTTTTAGAGACTTCAAAAGTAAAAATATTCATGAGTATTAGAACAGGGTAATTATAATGAACTGACTAGTAGTTTCATTGAATACATGGAAACAAATGAAAATAAAAACACAATGGTCCAAAGCCTTTGGGATACAGCAAAAGCAGTCATAAGAAGGAAGCATATAGCAATACAGGCCTACCCCAAGAAGCAAGAAAGATCTCAAATATACAACCTATCCTTACACCTAAAGGGGCTAGAGAAAGAACAACAAATGAAGCCTAAAGCCAGCAGATGAAGGAAAATAATAAAGATCAGAGCAGAAATAAATGACATAGAAACTAAAAAAACAAGAGAACACATCAATGAAACTAGGAGCTGGTTCTTTGGAAAAATTAATAAAATTGATAAACTCCTAGCCAGACTTATCAAAAAGGAAAGAAAGGGACTCAAATAAATAAACTCACAAATGAGAGAGGAGAAATGATAACCAACAGAAATACAGTTGTAAGAGAATATTATGAAAAACTATATGCTAACAAATTGGACAATCTGGAAGAAATGGATAAATTCCTAGAAACATATAAATTACCAAAACTGAAACAGGAGGAAATAGAAAACAGACTGATAACCAGCAAAGAAATTGAGTCAGTAATCAAAAATCTCCCAACAAACAAAAGTCCAGGACCACGTGGCTTCATAGAGGAATTCTACCGACATTTCAAGAAGAGTTAATATCTATTCTTCTCAAACTATTTGAAAAAGCAGAAAAGGGAGGAAATCTTCCAGATTCATCCCATAAAGCCAACATTACCCAGATACCAAAACCAGATAAAGACTCCACTAACAAAGAGAACCACAGGCCAATATCCCTGATGAACATAGATGCAAAAATTCTCAACATTCTAGCACATCAAATCCAATGTACATTAAAAAAACATTCACCATGATCAAGTGGGATTTATTCCTGGTGGCAAGGGGGGTTCAGTATTCACTAATCAATCAACCACATTAATAAAAGAAAGGATAAAAACCATATGATCCTTTTAATAGAGGCAGAAAAAGCATTTCACAAAGTACAACATCCACTCATGATAAAAACCCTCAACAAAGTAGGGTTATAGGGAACATAACTCAACATAATAAAGGCTGTATACAAAAGACCCACAGCTAATGTCATCATCAGTGGAGAAAAACAGAGATTTTCCTTTAAGGTCAAGAGCAAGACAAGATGTCCAGTCTCACCACTGTCATTTAACATAGTACTGGAAGTCCTAGCCTCAGCAATCAGACCACACAAAGAAATAGGAAGCATTCAAATTGGCAAGAAAGAAGTCAGTTTTTCACTATTTGCAGGTGACAGGATACTCTATATAGAAAATCTTTAAATTTAATGTGTTAGTGCCATTATTAAATTCACTGGCAAATTCTGGCCCATACCTACTTTTAGGTTTGCTTCCAAGACCAGGGTCCTCAAAGTCCCTGAGCACAGCTATCAATTCTGACACAGTTATCTTGGTATTAGTAAGAGGAGATGAGGCTCTGTTTGATTAACGAACCCTAACACATCAATAGCTTAACATGTACAAGTTTTACTCATGCAAAGTCTGCTGTCTTCTCAGTGGCTCTCCAGGACACTTTCCTTGAGAATTGACTTAGGGAGATAATCTGCTACCATTTGGTGAAGCTATCGCCTCAACATGTAACTCCTTGGTCCCTACAGCAGGGAAAAGAGAGAGACCTCCCAAGCTTACACATCCTCTACTTCCAGCTCATAGTTTGGAACTCACTTGGGAACGGGTGCCCGGGAAGAGGAGGATGAAAGAAAACCTGGTAAGCACAGAACACACGTTGCCACACTGTCACTTCATTCTCTTCATTTCCTTTCTCTGAGCTTCACCTCATATTTCATTGCTTGCAGGTGTCTCCAAACTAGTCTTCTTGGCTTTGGTGCCTGGTGTCTTCAGTACATTCTCAACATTGCTGCCAGAGCCATCCTATAACAGTGCTTTCATCATATCAGTTCTCTGCTACAGTAATTTCAACAGACGCTCTCCATTACTTAAAACACAGTCCAAATTCCTCAGTGTGTGTCATATAAGACTTTACAGTTTGGCTCCAGGCTACATTCCTAAGCTTACCACTGTGCTTCTCCAACACGAACACTCAACTTGAATTCTCAACTCCACCCATACTCATGGTCTCCTAAATACACCTTGCCCATATCTACCTCTGCATGATTATTTTCACTATTTCTTCTACCTCTATCTGTCCCTGAAGTGTTTCTGGCCCAGGGACCTAAAGCAATTGCTTTCTCTCTGCTTTATTCCCATTTCATCTACTATTTGTGTCATTCAGCTAGCTTGGGCATTGCCGACTGGCATCATTACTTAACTTCTCATGGGCATTTGTCTTTTCTATTAGATAATTTGCAAACAGGAGCTGTATCTATTCCTGCATATCCCAAAGATCTCAGAAAAATGCTAAAAACAGTCATGTATGGTAACATTTGTTGAGAAGAATGAGTGCCTGAATGATTGAGTAGGGAGCCCTAATTTGCTTTATGTGATCCATAAGCTCTGGTTTCAAGCAGTGGTTTATTAACATTGCAATGGGATCTGTATTCTTATTTCTAGTACATGTGGACAGCACAGGATCTCTGGTTTAGAGGTCTTAAGATGAATATTGCAATTCCTAACTTTTGCTTGGTTTTATATAAATTAAGTTTTAAATTGTCTTCTTTAGTGACCCAGGAAAGCTCATGGTTCTTGGTAGGGAATGTTTGGTTTTGGATTCTGCTTTATAGCAATGTATTACTATCATGATTAGGAAGTGACTACACAGTTAAGAATGCAAAGCTTTGGAGCCAGACAGCTTTGGGTTCAAATTATAGAACCTACACCATGTGACTGTGTGCTTTGGGGACTCACCTTCTCTGCTGAGTTTCCATAAAATGGTTATAACATCTTCCTCCATCACAGAACTGCTGAAATGATGAAATGACATAGTCTCCAAGATACTCAGCACAGAGCCTGATGGAGTTATTGCTCAAAAATGGTTAATTCTACCACTAATATTTATGCTATTTAAGAAGATATAAATATCACTTTATTTGAGTCTAAAAAGCAACATTGTTTTTGTTATTTATCTCCCTGGATTTTTTTTTCTTTTTTCTTTTCTTTTTCTTTTCTTTTCTATTCTTTTCTTTTTTTCTTTTCTTTTCTTTTTTTAAGACTTAATTTATTTGAGAGAGAGAGAGCCCAAGCAGGGGGAGTGGCAGAGAGAGAGGGAGAAGAATGCTCCCTGCTGAGCAAGGAGTCTGACCCTGGGGCTAGATCCCAGGACCCTGAGATTATGACCTGAGCTGAGGGCAGACAGACACTCAACCGATTAAGCCACCCAGGTGCCCTCCCTGGAATTTCTTGGCAAAAGAGAGGCAGGCAGAGGAGTACATTCATAGAAGGCACCATCCAGAAGAATTCTGGCATCAGGTTCCCCACCAAAGTTCACATGCTGTGGCCGCTGCACAGATAAGAAAGAGCCTCCACTTTGTGACCCACTGGGGTGCTGAACAGTTCCCTGCAGTGACTCTAGAGCTGGCTGGGTTATGAAAGGTATGGTTAATTCTGGAAGGAGGCTGTGATGTAACAACCTTAATCATGGTTGCTCCTAGAATCCAGTAAAACCATAATGGCTAGTGAAAGACAAAGAGCAGCTCCATTTAGAACATCAAAATAAAGAGTAAGAAAAAGTAATAAAAGAAAGACACTTTAGTTCATGCCCAGTCTTGTTTTGTTTTGCTTCCTAGCAGAGCAGCTGAATGAGAATTTAATTTGTTGTGAGTACTGGCAATGTGCAGGGAAAAAATAGAATTTACAAATGTTTTGAATTACTGGGAAGCTTGTGAAATTGTATGCACTGTTCAGTTTTATACATTTTTATGAGTGTGATACCTTGTTTCAGAAGTGGGGGTTGAGGCTGCTGTGAGCAGGATTTGTAACTCCATTGTATTCTAAACAATTTAAGAGATTTATCTGTGGTTTGAGGAACAAAAGACTTCAGCAAGTACACAAAGCAAAATGTGGCAGATTTGATTTGAAACCGAATCCAAAATGCATGTTCACAGAAAGGAGGAAAATGACATGAAGGGACAGTGGGCCTGGTGAACAGTAGTGCTTTCTTCATTTAGTTTATTCAAGCTTCTGCTTTTCCTTTCCTGACCTTTGTAAACCTAGTGCCCAGTAAGAATTGCCAAGGATTTCTTAAGCTACATTTTCTTTACTCACTATAAAAACTATTTACTTCTATAATGGGGAAATTATTCAAAACACCGGTGCCTTAGTAGTTTCAACTATTTAGATGTTCAAGCCTAAAAAAATAAATTTTAAATTTTATAAATACATATAGTTCTGGATTATAAGCAAACTTTCTTAATCTCTGGATTTGGATGCAAAAATGGAATCAGTTTTCTTGCATTTTTGATACCTGTAAGGTTGGAATTTCCTGTTTTTCTATATCAAGGCAAGAATAGAGGATACAGAATAAAAAGAAGTGATTGTAAACTGAGTTCAAAGAGTCAGTAACTAAGAATGATCATGGAGTTTGCAATAGGAAAGCTGGATTTATTTTCTTAAAAAAATTTTCTCCTTGCTTCCCTAAGAGCAATGTAAGTGGCCCTCTCACAGATACATGGTGAGAGAATGTTATCAGGCTTCTGTCTTTCTACTCTTCTAACTTGTGCTGACTCCAGTGCAAGCTCTGACAGGTGATAGTTCATGAAATTAAAATAAAAGGAGGCAGGCATCGGGGACAGAGGTCCTGGGAGCTAGGCTCAGAGCTGGAGCTACCCCTGGCCCCAGTCCACTTCAAGAAACATAACTCAAGTGCAAAGCAGTGTTCTTGTTGTTTATAAGAATGGTTTCGAGAGAGGCTGTGTAGCTCCCCCATTCATGACCCTGCCACATCCTGCTCCATCTCTTTAGAAATTCTGGAGCAGCATTACCTTCTGGGTCTTGGTCAGTCTACTGGTTAGGACCTGCTAAGAATCAGCCAGAGAACAGTGCCTAAAATTGTAAAGTGATCAAGTCTAGGCAGGGATCAAAATGGGAACAGAGACAAGGGTGTCTTGTCAAAACTAGTTGGCTAACTGGGAAGTAGGGGCAAAAAGAGGGAGAGTGGGTGTCAAGTGATGCAGAGGCAAAAAAAAAAAAAGAGAGAGAGAGAGAAGAGACAAGAAAAAAAAGAAAAGAAAAGAAAAAAAAAAACAACGGGCAGCCCAATCCAGTACTCAGTTCTGAGCATCTTCAGAGTAAAGGCAGAGAGCAATCGTGCCGTTTGGATTACATGTCTCTGGCTCTGGCTGCCCAGGTACCTCACTCTAATCTGTAAAAAGAACTAAACAAACAAAACTGTTCCTGAAGAAAGCATGGGTTTATGCAGGGAACCTAGTAAGAATAGACCTCAGAGGTCAGGTGTCATTGAACAACTGCATATAAATTGCCCTTTTCCTCCGTATCTGTGCCTGGGACTTCTCTTCCTTCTCTCTTCCTTTTTTCCTTCTGCTTCCTACCCATCTGCTTCTGCTTTCTTGCCCTTATTTGTATTTGTTCTCACTTAACAGCAACCATGGGCTTCCTTGACCCTGCTAAAGTGAAACACTGCTAGGGCTGCATGTAGGATTGCTCTATTTTTTTTTTTTTTAATTCCTTAATAGGTCCCAAACTTTAAGCATGACTGTGGGTGAGTTGAAGACTAGTATTTTTTAAACTTTGGCTTGCGTGAGTATAAATGTATATAAGAATATATCCACATTATATTCTTAAGCAAGATCATGCTGATACATTATTGGAAGACTAGGTTAAATAAGGACTACATATTACATAGGCAGAGGCGTTTTAAAATGAAAGAGTGACTCTCAGAAAATACCTGGTTTTCTTAAGCCTCTGAACACTAAACTACAGAGACATTTCCCAAATGTTCTTTGTCTCAATTTTATTTATTTTCTCAGAAGATTTAGTGATCAGACTAACATCTTTTTGTGTTTTGTTGTTGTTGTTTGTGTAATCTAATATATGCCTAGTTTTTTGCTTTACTAGTTTGAGTATTTATCTCTTTTCCAACAAGCTTTCAGAGAGGAATCCTTAGAAATGCACACTGCAGCCGCTCTATGGTCAGCTCATCTGACCACCTCTCTAGATCATTCCCTAAGGACATCAGAGTAAGAAAAATAGGAAAATACTACATATTTCTTGTGGAAGAGGGTGGATGTTTATTATATATCCCACTTAGTAATATCCCTCCCTTAACTGAGGGTGTGGTCTCAATCTGTCTTAAACAAGACTCAGGCCTGCCTGATGTAACCTTTGGGGATTTAACACATCAGCCAGGGAGCCGCATACCACAAATCTGCAGGCACATGACCCTGAAAAACAGCTAAGGGTTTACACTATATATAAAACAATGAATGCACTTTTTTTAAAAGGACTCTTGTGATCCATAGAGTGTGTTAACAGTGATGATCTCTGAGTCAGTGGTTGATTGCTTCTTTTTATTACTCTTTCTTCCCAGTAATTGCATCGGTCCCACTGTTGTGCCTCAGGCACTGAAATAGGATACCAACGAGAATCTCTCAACATTTGTGGGTCAAATGACATTTTTTTAATTCTATTCTGTGAGTTGGGATTAGAAGACTGTTTAATTTTATTATTTTAAAGCTTTCTATTATGTTTTCCTATTATTGAATAACTACCTTTTTAAAAAAATTTATTTATTTGGGGGCAGAGAGGGAGAATCCCAAGCAGACTCCACACTGACCACAGAGCCTGATGTGGGGGTCAGTCTCGAGACCCTGAGATCATGATGGGAGCCAAAATCAAAAGTTGGATCCTCTTGAATAACTACCTTTTATGTAGTCCAATAATCAAATCAGATCTTGGATATTTATACAGATAGAATCAGCAAGAGGCTTAAAATAACCCATTTTAATAATCACATTTATAATGATCACATTTAATGATTACATTTGTAGTAATGTCATTTAAATACTATTGGGCGATTTGCAACTGGCTGACTGATGTTTTCCTTAACTGTGCTTCTTTATATTTATTTTCATTTTTAAAAATCCATGATTAAAGTGAGTGTAACAACATGGATAGTGAGTTCACTCAGTGTGATCAAAATCTGGGAGTGGCATTGGAGTCTATCTTTCAGGTACAATCCTTGGGACAGTTATATAACCATTATGTTCACACATGGCCCCTCCTAATTTCTCCAGGTTATGAAACTGCTCCCCTCCTTTTTGTTCTCCACGTGAAACATCTCCCACTTCTATCTTCCCCACTGGACTTTGCATAATTTGTTTTCTCTTCTTGCAACCTCCTTTCCTATCCTCATTACTTTCTAAACTCTTTGTTCTTTAGGGCTTAGTAGCACAATGTCCAGAAAGCAATTGGCAATCACTCCAACTCCATCCAACCTGCCTGTGATGGGTTCTTATTACAAACTGCACTTGTCCTTCATAGCATTGTTACCACTGCAGTTTCACATTTATGTATTTGATCCTTTAGTTAATGACTTTCTCCCTACTAGATTGTAAGTGAAATGAAGATAGGAGTAGTTTGTTTCTGCTTCCCTAGCATAGTTCCTGGCACAGAGTATAACATAGTTGTTGAATGAATATTTGAATGAATGAATGAATGAATGAATGAATATAGGAGGTAAAGAAGTTTATTATTAATATTATTATTTATATTTAAGATACAAGATCCTGTCAGTCTAATACCTTCACTTGTATAATTACCTCTTTTGGTGGAAACAAAGCAAATAATATAGATTGGTATATACCAGGGAAAATTTGGTTCAAAGATGAAACATGAAGTTTAGTAGACGGATTCTTTAAATTCTAAATAGAGGAATAAAAACAAAGGTTCAATTTATTCTATCCATATGTACATGTGGTTACAACTTTATATATACATGTATTTATTTGTACATGTAAACAGAATGCTTTTAATAACATTACTAAGTGCCTACTATGTATAGGTAATTTAGTAAATGTTAGAGAAGATTAAAAACAACTAATGTTTTTGAATAGTTCCTGCGGTAGGTGCTTTCACATAATTTATCACATTTATTTTCTATAACAGTTCTACTCCAACAAAACGAACCAGAAAGCTGCATTATCTTTCCCAATGTGACAAACCTCATAAGTGGCTCGGTTGGGAATTGTTCTTGGCAGTCTTATGAATGCATCTTGCAGTCCTCCAATCATGGAGAGCATGATTGACCAGGGTATGTGACTGACCAGGATTTCTGGCTACTCTGCTCTGAAATCCATTGCCCTGTTTGTACCCAGGTCATGCTCTCCAAGGGTTGCTTCTAGCCTATGACAGAGCACAGCAGAGATTCTAAAGTGAAGCTGTTCCTAGGACATACGGACCTCTTCATTGCCTAACTGGTTGACTCCTTAGTGGTCTTTTTAAACCTTCTTTAGACTGTGCAGTATAGGAAGCTTCTACCCAAACTTCCCTCCTTGTCTCTGCATTAGGCTTGGTGTCTGACAGCAATCCCAGCCTTCCTTGCCTGATCAGAATTCTTACTGGTTAATCCTTTGTTGGCATCTGCTTCTTGAAGGTCCAGATAAAACCATCCTTCCAGCAAGAATCTCTTGAGAAGGGAAAGAGATAACATAAGCACAGACAATTGGAAGAGGGCAGTAAGGTTTCAGCCAAGGCAGAGGTTATGCTTTTCAGGGGTGGGTCTTCAGGAAGGAGTTCAAATGTTGCATTTTCCTCTAAGAATTGGCACCTGCCTACCTGAGTGGGGGAGGCAAGAGGAAACAGTACGGGAAAAGGAAGAGTCATAGCGAAACCTATATTTGGCAAATGGACCCTTTGACTGGAGCATGAGTGTGCGTGGAAGGGAAAAGATGGATTGAAAGAGAGAAAAAGTGAAGCTCATACTGTAGTAACTCAGAAGATGATATATGATAGGAATTAAGAACATGAACTTCAGTATCAGAAAGATCTTAATTTGAGTTCTGGTATTTATAATAATAGCCGTATGAAATTAGGAAAATTTAGACTCTGTTAGTCTAGTTTTCTCATACACAAAATGTGGTTAATAATACCTACATCATGGATTAAATGAGATAATGTATTGAAAGAGAAAAAAAACAAGAACAGAAAAAGAAGTTGCTTCTTCAAATAAGCAAAAAATCATGGCGATATTAGGATTTGGGAGTTTAAGTGAGTGTTTATTTCTAATTGGATAGACTTTAAAAGCACATTATAGAAGGACTTCAATAAAAACAGACTTTGGGGTGCCTGGGTGGCTCAGCTGGTTAAGTGTCCAACTCTTAATATTAGCTCTGGTCTTGATTTCAGGGTCTTGAGTTCAGGCCCCATGTTGGGCTCCATGCCCAGCGAGGAGCCTACTTAAAACACACACACACACACACACACACACACACACACACACACACAATATTTTCATTGTGCTACAAAACTAATTTAACTGGGTTATGTTTCAAAGTAAAATATCATATCAGAATTTGCACCTTGCACAGTGCTAGAATAGAGAGTAATACAGTTGTATGCAAAATTTGATGCAAATATTTTTGTGAAATATTTGCAAGAATTCAAAGTGATGTGAAAGTCATGTAGTCAAAGTTAATTTTCCTAGATTCCAGAATTAATAATTATTTCAGGATCCTTAATAGATGCCAGCTATGAGCAACTTCTTTTCTGACATTTATTGTTCTATAGTTTTTCAATAATAAGATTTCCAAAATAGTACATGCACTTCAATGAGAAGTTATTTACTTAATTTTGTAGTTGTGTCTTTTTTATCTCTTAATTTTGATGGAATTTTTTTATCCTTTTATTTTTTGTCTCATTGATATTGCTTATTTTATAAATACAGTTATTTATTCAAGTAATTCATGATTGTGTATCTTACATTCATGAAGAACAGAATTCCCAATTGAATTGACTATCATGACTACTGATACTAATCAACAAGGTTTATAACAGGGAAGACAGTCAAAAAGAAAGCAAGCGGGGATTTTTTTTTCATGATTTGACTTCTTGTGCTTGGACTTTAACTCATCAATACTCTACTCAGGGGTTGAGGATATGGCGTTGTCTTATATATGTGAACCACTTCATACCATTACACTATATAAGGAACATTTGACCCTTAGTTTTCAGAGTATTTCTGTTTATCAAATCAGAACACCTTGTTTACTTTTTCTTTCATCAGGCCACAGTAGCCTGAAAGTGTTAATGCAGCCACTATTTAGCTAACTTATTTCTAGAAATAGTATTGATATACATATTAAAATATGTGTATTATTAGTTAATATATTTTTTATAAAATTGTATGTTAAATTTATATATTTTTTCCTTTTAGAAGTCCAAACATCTCTTAAGGAAAATTTTAAAGTTTTAGCAATTTTAGTTTTGAAATAAAAATGTTCCATGCATGAGAAGGCCAGGCAATGGTGTCAGTTTAAGTGGTGATCAGATATGTCCTTAGTTACCACCAAGAAAGAAGGCAGTTATTTTTTTTTCTTGCTTTCCATATGCAAAGAACATATAATGAAACTATTAAAGGTAGAATGACTGATGGGACCGTAGAAAAACATTGTCATGATTCTCCCCAGAAAGACTCAGGATTTTGAAACAAAACCTCCTTAAGAGTAAATGTATTCTTGGGGCTCCTGGGTGGCACAGCAGATAAGCGTCTGCCTTCGGCTCAGGGCGTGATCCTGGCGTTATGGGATTGAGCCCCACATCAGGCTCCTTTGCTATGAGCCTGCTTCTTCCTCTCCCACTCCCCCTGCTTGTGTTTCCTCTCTCTCTGGCTGTCTCTATCTCTGTCAAATAAATAAATAAAATCTTAAAAAAAAAAAAAGAGTAAATGTATTCTTAAAGCATTCATGTTCCTCAAACCTCAAGAGACCCAGCATGTTCCACAAGTAACGTAAGCTCATTGAAACAACAGGAAGAAAACCCTCATCACGTTTTTGTTTATACATTTGTGAACTGCATGCTAAACCTGGGAATAGGAAGTCTGACTCTCCTTGCTAGTTCTAAATTTGGAAAGAAAGTCATTCTTTATACTTTTTTCTTCTTAATTTGGTAGATTTGTAGTGTATACTGTCTACTAATCAATTTACTAAATGTCATATAGATCATTAAATTAGAAAGGCAATGTTTCAGACTCTTTGAGTCTCTTTTATAGTATTGTTGTCCAATTACTTAATTTATCTTGGTTTATTTTAGGATCTAAAAATAAGAAGTAATTACATAATGTATTTTGGGATAATGAAGAGGAATGAGAATTCATGGCAAAGCTTTAAATTACTGATTTGAAAAATGCTATATTTTCATTATTTATACAGATATGGTAATGATTTATGTTAGTTATCTTTACATCTTATAAATGGCTATACTAAAAGATTATTCGTAAGCCAAATGTCTAGATAGTCACATGACTATAGGGAGAAAGGTGTGTCTTCATTGGCCTCCTTTGGAGCCTGATAAACACAGAGCCCTGTCTGATACATTAAATAGCAAGTTTGAAGATGGTCTCCTCATTTTCTATATCTATTCCACACGATATCTCCCTAGAGGAATCCAGATCCTAGGCTTGTCAGAATGTTTGGAAATTTCT
This sequence comes from Ursus maritimus, assembly GCF_017311325.1. NCBI lineage: Eukaryota > Metazoa > Chordata > Mammalia > Carnivora > Ursidae > Ursus > Ursus maritimus. Next base: position 57,714,324 of record NW_024426885.1, read on the forward strand.
CAATGTGGAATGAACATTTGTATATTTTTCTTCTATTAAGGAGATGAGTTTGTTTTTCCCTGAAGTCAAAGAAAAGCCCAATGATCTGAGTTTTCTATATATTTTAGAGTTTTTAAAATATAAAACACCAAATAAAAGTTTGGTGATTGTTTCAAACTCCATTTGATCTTATGTCAGAAAAATATATTGTTGAATAGGGGCGCCTGGGTGGCACAGTGGTTAAGCGTCTGCCTTCAGCTCAGGGCATGATCCCGGCGTTACGGGATCGAGCCCCACATCAGGCTCCTCCACTATGAGCCTGCTTCTTCCTCTCCCACTCCCCCTGCTTGTGTTCCCTCTCTCGCTGGCTGTCTGTATCTCTGTCGAATAAATAAATAAAATCTTTAAAAAAAGAAAAAGAAAAATATATTGTTGAATACATTTTTGAATAAAGCAAAACAATAGTTTAAATCAGAGAATTCAAATTATCTTATGATTTTTTCTTGGTCTCTGTAAGACTTTTTTTAAGGAGGATCAGCCTTGCTGGACATTTCCACTTTGGTTCTGTGCTTTCTACCAATGAGTTTTATAAAAGTACTTTGGCTGCCTGAACAAACAAACAAACTAAATAAATAAATAAATAAAACCGCCAAGGCAAGCAAAGCAAACAAACAAAAACCATGTTTCTAAAGTGCATTTCAGAACAGTTTTATTAATATATGGGAAGTTGGTTAGCAGCTTCTATCTTCAGTTCGTGGTGCATCAAATGTATGATCTGGTTTCCTTTGGATTTTTATATAGACTTTTAGCTCAGTACAGGCACGTTAGGATGTTGGTGAAGGTGTTGTAAATAGAATCAGTTATGACCTAGCTGCTGAATTCAGATAGAGGAACTTATGATCAAAGGGACCTACAAAGAAAAGCATAAGCAGGTGTGCAGCAAAGGAAAAAAAAGGAACTACACATTTACAATAATGGCTCCTGATATAATTGCTACCTCTGGAGTGGGAGTTTTGCATCAATGTGTGGAGTAACAATAGGGACAATCAATGAACAGAAGAGAGATGCTAAAATCAGATTGAGAAGAAACATGTGGCTGAATCTTAGAATATTCACCAATATTGTGAATGCTGAAAATTCTTCAATTTTCCATTGAAGAATATGAAATTGGTTCACAGCTCTTGGAGTAATACTGAATTTGACTGAATATTTAATAAACAGGAAAAGTTTGAGTTCAAGTGAATACGTTTGCGATATATTTTGCTTTTGTTTTTCTCATAGGACAAAGGAAATTGAATTATATTAGATTGTGTAGGATAATGTATGCTCTTGTAAATGCCCAGGTTTTGTAGTAAATTTGACATTACAATAAAATATCGTCCATTAATAGTGGTAACAAAACATCCGTTGGTAGATTTTACTGCATCATTGCACTTTTGCAAATCTGAACTGAAGAACAAGATAGTAATGACTAGCATCAGAAGTAGTTTGTTGCTAATTTCCTAATTTGCATAATGTATCTCTTACAAACTGGATTGTCAGTTTATGGGAGACACCAAATGTTCATATAATGAAGTTTAAAAAAAAATTCTCAGCTGAAACATGGCCTAGTTGCCTGGCCAACTGGGTGGCACACTGTTTGCTTGGAATATTGCCATGGTAAATCCTAGTAAAAGTTTTTAAACCCCTTTAACTGGATTCTCAAATGTTAGCTAGTCAATAATGTGTTAGAAGTGAATGTGGTGTTAAAAAGTATTAGTATAGCCTTGATTTTTTAAACCAATATTGTATGATTACTGATAACGTAAGTTATAAAAAAAATACTAAATAGCAACATTTATCTGAGGCCTATGTGTGGTATTTGGCTCCTAATACTTCTAAATTCTAAGATACTATGGATTATACTCAGCAGTTAAACTTGGCAAAAGGATGAATGTCAGTACAAAGTGAAGTTTGACTTTATTCAAGATGATGCACTTTATTTTTTTAAGTATGCATTTATTTATTAATTATTTTTTTAGCTTTTATTTAAATTCTGTTTAGTTAACATGCAGTGTAATATTAGTTTCAGGTGTACAATATAGCGATAAGCACTTCTATAAAACACCAAGTGCTCATCACAAGTGCACAACTTAACCCCATCACCTATTTAACTCATCCTCTACTCCCCTCCCCTCAAGATGATGTACTTTTAACTGTCATATCTCTGTCCTTATAGCATCCTTTCTGTAATCTGCCTAGACAATACGTGTAAATGTTTTTATTTATATCTAGAAATCGTCTCCAGTCTGACCTCAGTTTTTCTTTTCTACTGCTTACCTCCTTCACCATCTTTGATTGTTCTTTTAAATTAACTATATATGGGGGCGGCACCCAGGTGGCTCAGTCATTAAGCATCTGCCTTTGGCTCAGGGCATGATCCCGGTGCTCTGGGATCAAGCCCCACATCAGGCTCCTCTGTTGGGAGCCTGCTTCTTCTTCTCCCACTCTCCCTGCTTGTGTTCCCTCTCTCTCTGACTGTCTCTCTCTCTCTGTCAAATAAATAAATAAAATCTTTAAAAATAAATTAATTAATTAATTAACTATACCGGGTGTCATCATTAACTTATTAACTTTTGCAGTCCCTCTTGCCTTCTCATCCCTGCTCAATACTTGAGGATAGGACAAAGAAAATAAAAACAGGCAGACGATAAGCATAGAATGTTTTATTGGCCTACATGGCATTTATTTTTTTTTTCAATTGAGTTAGGTCACTCTATTTAAGAAGTCAGAATTTGTGACATGTCGAATTGAAATTCCAGATTCTCTTGAAAAATCTGTCAACACTGCATCTACCTTCCTACTCAGTAATATTAACTTGACTTTTGCCGGCATTTGAGTTTGCAACTTCTGAATTCCATAGTTTGCCCCTTATTCAAGGCCCACAATAAGTTTCACCTCTGCCAGAAAGTTTTCCTGTTCTTCCTGGTCTTTTTAAAACTCCTGTGTACTCGTAATCTCCATCTTTTATTTAGCTTTTTAATGCCTCAAAGAGTTGACTGTATTTTATGTAACATTTTGTCTCCCCTATGTTCATAGTAAGCTCTTTGAGGTTAGGGGCTATGTCTAACTACTTGTTATCAATGAACAGAGATTGAAAATGCAGTCTGCCTATGGTTGCCTATGAATGACAAGAGTTTCGGTAATCATTATCATTATCCTAAGTACTCAATACCTTCAATGTATTGAGCAGACCAAGCCCTTAAGAAGTGTGTATTTTAAATATTAAAAAACTTTCAAATTTAAAACAGCAAAATATTTGACTTTATGCAATTCTTCCTGCTGAGTTAAAAGACTTTTTGGTAGCACCTTGGGTTGGTCTCCAACAGTGAGAGATTAGTGTGTGGAAGAAATGTGCACAGAATGAAAATTGAAGCTATTCTTTTGAAATGTAAATACACATTTCCACACCAAAAAATATTGACTTCAAAAGATGTAGCAGATGCACATTGCATGTTCAAAGTATTTTATTTGTTTTGTTCATTGATATTTGTTATGTGTTCCCACAAATGACATGATGAGGCTTAAATTTAAGCATCTATTTTATACTTTAGTCTTGGCCAAAAGGGCTACCTACCTAACAGGAAATAGAGGAGTCAAAGCACCTTGGGATCCTCTGTACCTTCATCCTCTGAAGCCAAAGTTGTGCCCCACCTAAAGGACATATGAAATGTGAGAGTTATTGGAGTCTTAGTTTAATCCCCCCTCCTGTCTATTCTCTGTAAGACCCTGGATAATGCCTTATTTCCCATTTGCAAATACTAGGGCAATATGCCCTTAAGGGCTTCAACCTTGTTATTGATTTGGCATCAATCACTTATTAACTTTTTGTGAATTTCTCAACTGGAAACAAAATAGAAGCAGGTCTACCCCATGGAGCCTTCAGAATAGAAACTCAAATGCACTTACTTAATATCCAAGTGCTAATACACTGTGTGGTTTTAAATAGAAATGTTTCAAAGGGAAAATGTTGATGTTGCAGCTAATGAAAATGTATATGGTCATGTTAATTTTTCACCCATAAGCTATTCCTTTAGTTTTTCTTTCAGAAGGGTTTGAGGTAGGATAATTTTGATAAAATTAAAAGTTCATCATTTAAACAGTTGTGCCATGGAAGTGCCAGAGAATTTATAATACTCTGTTGCTTCTAGCTAATACTCCACAATTACTATTCAGTGCGAGTTCTTGGTACACATATACATATAAAATTTTTATATTTTATAAAGCCAAATAAAATACATGTTTCAAATATTTAGTCTCTGTTTTATAATAAGGTATTCAACCAGTTGTCATTAAGCCAATATCTATCGTGTACCCCCTATGATAGGTGACGGGACTTTTTGTTTAAAGGTCAGGAATTGAAATAAAGATGCTTATAGAAAACTATATGTTGAGCAATTATGATTATGTTTCAGGCACTCTTCTAGGCTCCAGGGAAATGTAATGGTGAGGACCTAATTTCTGTCTTCAAAAATCTCACAATTAAGGGAAGGACATAAACACACAAACAGATAATTGAAATATAATACTGTAATGCTAAACTGAATATCCTCTTGGTATAGAGGGTGAAAAGTCCTAGACTGGCAGGCAGGAGTTCTATCAGGCTAAGTCCTCCTGCTAACTAATTTTGTGACCATGTGAAGTCACATTATCTAAATGGGTAAAATAAGTTGGATATATTCTAGATGACTTTTACATTTATTTTAATTTCTTCAATTTTTCTGGTGATACAGGCAATTAAAGGTGAAGATGAGACAAGAATATGTGCAACCAAAATGAAACTAATGCATTAAAAATCAAAAGTTTTAAGGGTAAAAGCAAAAAAAGAAATGTTATTTTTCCTGAAAAAAATGTATTATCATATATAATTTCTCTTAAAATGTCAACTTATAGTATATTTTAATAATATGCCATCTCAATAAGAAATTACTGTTAATTTTTCCCTTAAGAATAAAATCTCTCTTTGATATCTAGCAATGTGAGTTAAAAAATGGTTAAAGTCAATGCTAAATGATGATAACTGGAAGTGAAAAAGATAATGTCTTGTGTAAATACATCTTCTGTGAATTTTTTCTAATATGTTTATAGCTTTTATATAATATAATTGCATATGGCAATTATTTGATTACATAAATTTTGCTAGGAACATAATTAAGTATAATTATGAAAACATGAAAATTATATGCATAAAGTGACTAATTAACTACAATTTATTTAAAGGAATTGAGAATATTCAACAAGAAAAAACACATTAATGAAACACTGTGGTTGTGAGCTATGCCAAAAATTACTATTCAAGACTGAGTCTCTGATTAGTTACTGACAAGAAGCTGGAACCTGTGTATTTATGCCTTTTTTACATGATGATAGAAATGCCTACTCCTGACCATAATTCTGCTACATAGCTTGCATAAAATATGGTCAAAAATTTTCCTGGAGTAATACAGAGCTATATAAAAACCACACACACCAATAAATAACTATTCATATTGAATCATAGTACTCTTATATTTTAGAGTCAGAAGGAACGTTTAGCAATCATCTATTTTGGTATCTTTGTTTTATAATAAGGAAAATATTTTAACAGGTTAAGTGATGTTTTTATATCATACCAACAGTGGCACAGTTGGGACTGTCAGTCCTATTCTTTTCCCATTATTTATAATTTCTCCTTAAAATATGCCATGCTAACTTCTGGGAAGAAAAAGTAGAAAAGATGTATTACTATAAAACTATAAAATATGTAAATTTGAAAAATTCCGTATTTTAATATGATAATTATTTTTTTAAAGATTTTATTTATTAGAGAGGGAGAGAGAGAATCTCAAGCAGATGCTCCACTGAGTGTGGAGCGCAAGTCAGAGCTTGATCTCACAACCCTGAGATCCTGACCTGGACTGAAATCAAGAGTCAGAGGCTTAACTGACTGTGCCACTCAGGCACCCTGACAATTATTTTTATATTAGCATTATCTTATATTGCAATTAAGTATATAAAGAGAATGTTTATGTGTGTTTTTAGGTTCTCTCTCTATATTAAGAAGTTGTTCAATTTATCTATATCTATACAAATTATCTAAAAATTACCTCCATCTTACACCAAAAATAATAAGATACCTAGGAATAAACCTAACCAAAGAAATAAAAGACCCATACTGTGAAAACTATAAAATATTGATGAAAGAAATTAAAGAGGACACAAAGAAATGGAAAGACATCCCATGCTCATGGATCTGAAGAACAAGTATTGTTAAAATGTCTACATTACATCAAAAACTAATGGTGTACTCTATGATGACTAACAAAACATAATAAAAAATTATAAATAAATAAATAAATAAAATCTTTTAAAAAAATGTCTATACTACCCAAAGCAATCTACATATCTAATGCAATCTGTATCAAAATACCAACCTTAGTTTTCACAGCGCTAGAACAAACAATCCTAAAATCTGTAGGGAACCACAAATGTCACTGAATAGCCAGTGCAATCTTGAAAAAGAAAAGAAAAGCTGAAGGCATCACAATCCTGGACTTCAAGCTATATTACAAAGATATAGTCATCAAGACAGTATGGTACTGACACACAAATAAACACATAGATCAATAGAATAAATGGAAAACCCAGAAATGAACAAACAATTACATGGTCAATTAATCTTTGACAAAGCATGAAGGAATATTAAATGGGAAAAAGACACTCTCTTTAACAAATGGTGTTGGAAAAACTGGACAGCAATATGCAAAAGAATGAAATTGGACCACTTTCTACCACCATACATAAAAATAAAATCAAAATGGATGAAAGACCTAAATGTGAGACAGGAAACCATTAAAGTCCCAGAGGGGAACCACAGGCAGTAACCTCTTCTACTTCTTACTAGATATGTCTCTAGAGGCAGGGGAAAGAAAAGCAAAAATGAACACTTGGGACTTAAGAAAAAAACTTCTGCACAGTGAAGGAAACAATCAAAAAAACTAAAGGGAAACCTACTGAATGGGAGAAGATATTTACAAATGACATATCTGAGAAAGGGTTAGTATCGGAAATATATAAAGAACTTCTCAAACTCAACACCCCCAAAATCAGTAATCCAATTAAAAAATGAGCAGAAAACATGATAGACATTTTTCCAAAGAAGACATTCAGATGGCCAATAGACACATGAAAAGAAGTTTAACATCACTCATTATCAGGGGAATACAAATCAAAATTACAATGAGGTATCACCTCACACCTGACAATACAAGAAGCAACAGGTGTTGGTAGGATGTGGAGAAAAGGGAGCTCTTCTGAACTGTTGATGGGAATGCAAACTGGTGCAGCCACTCTGGAAAACATTATGGAGATTCCTCAAAAAGTTAAAAGTAGAACTACCCTACAATCCAGTAATGCACAACTAGGTATTTACCCAAAGAATACAAAAATACTAATTAAAAGGGATACATGCACCCAATATTTATAGCAGCATTATCTACAACAACCAAACTATGGAAACAGCCCATGTCTCCATCAACTGATGAGTAGATAAAGAAGATGTGGTACACACGGGGACACACACACACACACACACACACACACAGAATATTACTCAGCCATAAAAAAGAATGAAATCATGCCATTTGCAATAATGAGGCTGGACCTAGAGAGTATTACACTAAGTGAAATAAGTCAGTCAGAGAAAGACAAATATATAATTTTACTCATATGTGGAATTTAGGAAACAAAACAAATGAGCATAGGGAGAAAAAAGAGAGAGAGGCAAACCAAGAAACAGACTCAACTATAGAGAACAAACTGGTGGTTACCAGAGGGGAGGTAGGCAAAGGAATGGGTTAAATAGGTCATGGGAGTTAAGGAGTGCACTTGTGATGAGCACCAGGATTTATATGGAAATGCTGAGTCACTACATTGTACACCTGAAACTAATATTACAGTGTATGTTAACTAACTGGAATTTACATAAAAACTTAAAAAACAAAAAAAAATGAAATTACTTTCATCTTAAACAGGACTTTATAAAATTTAAATTAAGAAGAACTTTTAAACAGAGTTTGGGTATAGTAACTCATATTGCAGTGTTTAGAACTTTGCTAAATAAAAACATTTTACAGATAATGAAGCCAAAATAAATTATTTTAGATGAAGACAAAATATAGATGTGACATGCCTAGAGTCAAATCACAAGTCAGTGTTAGCTTAGGAAATGTAATTATCAGAATAATTTCTTCGGTATATAGTAGTGTGAAGTACATGCCTATTAGACTCTTAAAATCTGAAAACAAGGACAACAGAGAAAAATTACAGCATACATATTTATCATGAACATGAATAACTGAATGTGTCTCATAAAATGAATGAAGTGACTGGTGAAGTGGTAGCATTTTGGTAGGAATTACTACAAAGTAAATAGAAAAGCCATCATCAATCTATTACCTCAATTATCTGTAATTCCTACGTTTTACTGAATTTTGTAGTAGACTATATTGAGTTAGGCACTATGTGAATTTTGATATGCTCCATGGCAGCCATGTGAGATGACCCCCATTTCTGAAGAAATTTTTCAAGTCTGCATCAACTCATTAGGAAGTCTCTTTTAATCTTTTAGCTTTGAATGTTGTCTATATACTGGTTACAGCTGAATTAGACTCCCCATACCTAACTTTCTTAACTTCTGAGTAGTGTGTCTAATTGACTACTCAACCTTTTCACTGCTTCTCCAATAGATTTTTCAAAATAAATGGCTCTAATACTGAACTCTCAATTTCCCCTACAAACCTGCTATTCTCAAATCTTTCCCATCTCAGAAAGTGGAAACTATTCTACCAGTTTGGGCCTGTAGACAAAAACACTGGAAATCTTTTTCAACTTCTCTTTTCTTCCCAAAGAAAAGAGATGGTCCCTCATCAGCAAGTCCTGTTAGCTCAATCTTCAAATGTATATAGACTTACACTACTTTTCATGATCTCCACCAGTATCATCCTGGTACAGGCCGCCATTTTGTCTCTTGTCTGGCTTATTGCATAGCATCTTAGCTCTTCTCTAATGGTAGCTGATTCTACCCTTGCCACACCATAGTCTGACCATACAATATTGAGTCATCCTTTTAAAAAGTAAGTAGATCACATCACTCCTAAACTCCTAAACTCCTCTATAAGGTTGGGTTCTCCAGAGAGAGAAAACAGATATATAGAGATTATGGAGGCTAAATCCTAAGAACTTCAGGGTGAATTGGCAAGCTGGAGATCCAGGAGACCCAATGGTTCCAGTCTGAAGGCTGGCAGTCTTAAGACCAAGGAAGAGACAATGTTTCAGTTCAAGTTCAAGGATAGGAAAAAGCTCGTGTCCCCATTTGGAGGCAGTCAGGCCGGAAGAATTCTCTCTTTCTTTCATGAGGGTTGCCTTTTGTTCTGTTCAGGCCTTCAACTGATTGGATGAGACCCATCCATATTAGGGAGGGCAATCTGCTTTACTTGGTCTACCAATTTAAATGTTAGTCTCATCCAAAGCATTCTCATAGAAATACCCAGGATAATGTTTGGCCAAATATCTGGGTATCCCATAGCCCAGTTAAGTTAACACATGAAATTAAGTATCATGAATCCAATTCTAATTGCATTTAAAAATTTTTATTTATTTTTATTAACATATAATGTATTATTTGTTTCAGTGGTACAGATCTGTGATTCATCGGTCTTATACAATTCACAGCGTTCACCATAGCATATACCCTCCCCAGTGTCCATCACCCAGCTACCCCATCCCTCCCACCCCCATCCACTCCAGCAACCCTCAGTTTGTTTCCTAAGATTTAGAGGCTCTTATGGTTTGTCTCTCTCTCTGGTTTCATTTTGTTTCATTTTTTCCTCTCTTCCCCTATGATCCTCTACCTTGTTTCTCAAACTCCACATATCCGTGAGATCATACAATAATTGTCTTTCTCCGATTGATTTATTTCACTTAGCATAATACCCTCTAGTTCCATCCATGTTGTTGCAAATGGTAAGATTTCATTTTTTGATGGCTGCATTCTATTCCATTGTGTGTGTGTGTGTGTATACATACACATGTAATCTCTCTGTGTGTGTGTGTGTGTGTGTGTGTGTGTGTGTGTGTATGCACATCTTTTTTATCCACTCATCTGTTGATGGACATCTGGGGTCTTTCCATATTTTGGCTATTGTGGACATTGCTGCTATAAACATTGGGGTGCATGTGCCCCTTCAGATCACTACATTTGTATCTTTGGGGTAAATACCCAGTAGTGCAATTGCTGGGTCATAGGGTAGCTCTATTTTCAACTTTTTGAGGCACCTCCATACTGTTTTCTAGAGTGGCTGCGCCAGCTTACATTCCAACCAACAGTGTAGGAGAGTTCCCCTTTCTCTGCATCCTCATCAACACCTGTCATTTCCTGACTTGTTAATTTTAGCCATTCTGACTGGTGTGAGGTGGTATCTTTTTGTGGTTTTGATTTATATTCCCCTGATGCCAAGTGATGTTGAGCATTTTTTCATGAGTCTCTTGACCATTTCAATGTCTTCTTTACAGAAATGTCTGTTCATGTCTTCTGCCCATTTCTTGATTGGATTATTTGTTCTTTGGGTGTTAAGTTTGATAAGTTCTTTATAGATTTTGGATACTAGCCCTTTATCTGATATGTCATTTGTAAATATCTTTTCCCATTCTCTCATTGTCTTTTGGTTTTGTTGACTGTTTCCTTTGCTGTGCAAAAGCTTTTTATCTTGATGAAGTCCCAATAGTTCATTTTTGCCCTTGCTTCCCTTGCCTTTGGTGATGTGTCCAGGAAGAAGTTGCTGAGGCTGAGGTCAAAGAGGTTGCTGCCTGTGTTCTCCTCAAGGATTTTGATGGATTCCTGTCTCACATTTAGGTCTTTCATCCATTTTGAGTCTATTTTGTGTGTAGTGTAAGGAAATAGTCCAGTTTCATTCTTCTGCATGTGGCTGTCCAATTTTCCCAACACCATTTGTTGAAGAGACTGTTTTTTTTTTTCCATTGGTCATTCTTTCCTGCTTTGTCAAAGATTAGTTGACTGTAGAGTTGTGGGTCCATTTCTGGGCTCTCTATTCTGTTCCATTGATCTATGTGTTTGTTTTTGTGCCAATACCATACTGTCATGATGATTTCAGCTTTGTAATAGAGCTTGAAGTCCAAAATTGTGATGCCACCAGCTTTGCTTTTCTTTTTCAACATTCCTCTGGCTACTTGGGGTCTTTTCTAGTTCCATACAAATTTTAGGATTATTTGTTCCATTTCTGTGAAAAAAGTTGTTGGTATTTTGATAGGGATTGCATTAAATGTGTAGATTGCTCTAGGTAGTATAGACGTTTTCACAATATTTGTTCTTCCAGTCCATGAGCATGGAATGTTTTTCCATTTCTTTGTGTCATCCTCAATTACTTTTGTGAGTATTCTATAGTTTTCTGAATACAGATTCTTTACCTCTTTGGTTAGATTTATTCCTAGGTATCTTATGGTTTTGGGTGCGATTGTAAATGGGATTGACTCCTTAATTTCCTCTTTCTTCCCCGTCTTGTTATTAGTGTATAGAAATGCAATTTATTTCTGTGTATTGATTTTATATCCTGTCACTTTACTGAATTCCTGTATGAGTTCTAGCAGTTTTGGGGTGGAGTCTTTTGGGTTTTCCACATAAAGTATCATATCATCTGCAAAGAGTGGGAGTTTGACTTCTTCTTTACTAATTTGGATGCCTTTTATTTCTTTCTGTGGTCTGATTGCTGAGGCTAGGACTTCTAGTACTATGTCGAATAGCAATGATGATGGTGGACATCCCTGCCGTGTTCCTGACCTTAGGGGAAAAGTTTCAGTTTTTCCCCATTGAGAATGATATTCACTGTGGGTTTTTCATAGATGGCTTTTATGATATTGAGATATGTACCCTCTATCCCTACACTGTGAAGAGTTTTAATCAAGAAAGGATGCTGTACTTTGTCAAATGCTTTTTCCGCATCTATTGAGGGGATCATATGGTTCTTGTCCTCTCTTTTATTGATGTAGTATATCACACTGATTGACCTGCAGATGTTGAATCAGCCTTGCATCCTAGGAATAAATCACCCTTGGTCATGGTGAATAATCCTTTTCATGTAGTGTCGGATCCTATTGGCTAATATTTTGCTGAGAATTTTTGCATCCATGTTCATCAGGGATATTGTTCTGTAATTCTCCTTTTTAATGGGGTCTTTGTCTGGTTTTGGGATCAAGGTAATGCTGGCCTCATAAAATGATTTTGGATGTTTTCCTTCCATTTCTATTTTTTGGAACAGTTTCAGAAGAATAGGTATTAATTCTTCTTTAAATGTTTGGTAGAATTCCCCTGGGAAGCCATCTGGCCCTGGGCTCTTGTTTGTTGGAGACTTTTGATTACTGCTTCAACTTCCTTGCTTGTTATGCGTCTGTTCAGGTTTCCTATTTCTTCCTGGTTCAGTTTTGGTAGTTTATATGTCTCTAGGAATGCATCTATTTCTTCCAGATTGCCTAATTTGTTGGCATATAGTTGCTCATAATATGTTCTTATAATTGTTTGTATTTCTTTGGTGCTGGTTGTGATCTCTCTGCTTTCATTCATGATTTTATTTATTTGGGTCCTTTCTCTTTTCTTTTTGATAAGTCTGGCCAAGGGTTTACCAATCTTATTAATTCTTTCAAAGAACCAGCTCCTAGTTTTGTTGATCTGTTCAACTGTTCTTTTGGTGTCTATTTCATTGATTTCTGCTCTGATCTTTATTATTTCTCTTCTTCTGCTAGGTTTAGGCTTTATTTGCTGTTCTTTCTCCACCTCATTTAGGTGTAGGGTTAGGTTGTGTATTCGAGACCTTTCTTGTTTCTTGAGAAAGGCTTGCATTGCTATCTACTTTCCACTTATGACCGCCTTTGCTTCATCCCAAAGATTTTGAATAGTTGTGTTTTCATTTTCCTTTGTTTCCATGAATTTTTTAAATTCTTCTTTAATTTCCTTGTTGACATATTCATTCTTTAGTAGGATGCTCTTTAGCCTCCATGTATTTGCATTCTTTCCAGCTTTCCTCTTGTGATTGAGTTCGAATTTCAAAGCATTGTGGTCTGAAAATATGCAGGGAATGTTCCCAATCTTTTGATATGGGTTGAGACCTGATTTGTGACCCAGGATGTGATCTATTCTGGAGAATGTTTCATGTGCACTAGAGAAGAATGTGTATTCTGTTGCTTTGGGATGGAATGTTCTGAATATATCTCTAAAGTCCATCTGGTCCAGTGTGTCATTTAAAGCCTTTATTTCCTCATTGATCTCTTGCTTAGATGATCTGTCCATTTCAGTGAGGGGGGCATTAAAGTCTCCCTACTATTATTGTATTATTGTCAATGTGTTTCTTTGATTTTGTTATTAATTGGCTTATATAATTGGCAGCTCCCATGTTAGGGGCATAAATATTTACAATTGTTAGATCTTTCTGTTGGATGGACATTTTAAGTATGATATAGTGTCCTTTCTCATCTCTTATTATAGTTTTTGGTTTAAAATCTAATTTGTGTGATATAAGGATTGCCACCCCAGCTTTCTTTTGATGTCCATTAGCATTTCTACCCCCTCACTTTAAATCTGGAGGTGTCTTTGGGTCTAAAATGAGTCTCTTGTGGACAGCTTATCCATGCGTCTTGTTTTTTTATCCAATCTGATGCCCTGTGTCTTTTGATTGGGGGGACATTTAGCCCATTTACGTTCAGGGTAACTATTGAAAGGTATGAATTTAGTGCCATTGTATTGCCTGTAAGGTGACCGTTACTGTATATTGTCTCTGCTCCTTTCTGGTCTATGTTACTTTTAGGCTCTCTCTTTGCTTAGAGGACCCCTTTCAATATTTCTTGTAGGGCTAGTTTGGTGATTGCAAATTCTTTTAGTTTTTATTGGTCCTGGAAGATTTTTCTCTCTCCTTCTATTTTCAGTGACAGCCTAGCTGGATATAGTATTCTTGGCTGCATATTTTTCTCATTTAGTGCCCTGAATATATCATGCTAGTCCTTTCTGGGCTGCCAGGTCTCTGTGGATAGGTCTGCTGCCAATCTAATGTTTCTACCATTGTCCTGAGCTGCTTTCAGGATTTTCTCTTTGTCCCTGAGATTTGTAAGTTTTACTATTAGATGTTGGGGTGTTGACCTACTTTTATTGATTTTGAGGGGGGTTCTCTGTGCCTCCTGGATTTTGATGCCTGTTTCCTTCCCCAATTTAGGAAAGTTCTCTGCTATAATTTGCTCCAATATACCTTCTGCCCCTCTCTCTCTTTCTTCTTCTTCTAGGATCCCAATTATTCTAATATTGTTTCACCTTTTGGTATCTCTTCTTTCTCGAATTCTCCTCTTGTGATCCAGTAGTTTTTTATCTTTTTCTCACCTTCTTTATTCTCCATCATTTGGTCTTCTATACCACTAATTCTCTCTTCTGCCTCATTTCTCCTGGCAGTTAGAGCCTCCATTTTTTATTGTGCCTCATTAATAGTCTTTTTTGATTTCAACTTGGTTAGATTTTATTTCTCCAGAAAGGGATTTTCTAGTGTCTTCCATGCTTTTTTCAAGCCCAGCTAGTATCTTTATAATCGTCATTCTGAACTCTATTTCCAACATCTTATTAATATCCATGTTGATTAGGTCCCTGGCAGTTCGTACTGCCTCTTGTTCTTTTTTTTTTTTTTTTTTTTTGAGGTGAGTTTTTCCGTTTTGTCATTTTTTTTTTCCGGAGAAGAATAGACGAATGAGAGAACAAAATGCTTAAAGGGTAACAATGACCCCAGAAAACTATACAATAAAGAAATCAGAAGAGACCTGAAACGGGAGGAAAAGAAAAAAAAAAAAAAAGAATATGGTCAGGCTGGTGAATAGAACAGAGCCACACACTAGATTTTGGGTGTTTTTTGGTCTGTTAGAAGAAACTGCATCCCAAAATTTTAAAGAAGGAAAAACTTATATATATATATACAAAAAAATAAGGGTAAATACAATTAAGGGATGGAATATGACTGTAAAAATGAAAATTTAAAAAGATTTTAAGAAAGGATAAGATAAGAAGTTGGTTGAAAAAAGAAGAAAAATTAAAAAAAAAAGAGAGAGAGAGAATGTGATCAGGCAGGTGAATAGAACAAAGCCATACACTGGATTAAGGTATATTTTGGTCTGTTAGAAGAAACTGCATCCCAAAATTTAAAGAAAGAAAAACTTATATATATACAAAAAATAAGGTTAAATAACAATGAAGGACTATATGACTATAAAAAATGAAAATTAAAAAATTTTTTAAAAAGGAATTGATAAGTTGGTTGAAAGAAGAAAAATTTTAAAAAAAGAAATAGAAAAAGAAAAAAATAAACAAAATTAAAAAATAACTTTAAAAGACTAAAGAATCATAGGGAAAAAGCCATGAATTCTCTGTGCAGTATTTCCCTTGCACTGGAGTTTTGCAGTTGTCATTGATCAGTAAACTTGGTCTTGGCTGGATGTTCTTGCGGACCTTTTGGGGGAGGGGCCTGTTGCAGTGATTCTCAAGTGTCTTTGCCCCAGGCGGAATTGCAGGGCCCTTTCCGGGCTAAGTAATTTGCTTGGTTTTGCTCTCGGTAGCTTTTGTTCCCTGAAGGCTTTCCGTACAGCTTTAGAAGCCGAGAATGAAGATGGCAGCCTCCCAATCTCTGGCTCCAGAGGCGCTGAGAGCTCAAGCCCCACTCCTCAGTGCACCCTCAGAGAAAAGCAGTTAATGACTCCTGTCTTCCTGGTCTCCATCTGCACTTCATGCTACCTGGCCTGTGACAGAGCAATTTTATCTCTGGCACATGGCCCCATTTGGAGTCTCCAAACCCAGTAGATTCCTGCAGTGGTCTCCCGTGGTGCTCCTCCCGGGGAAGGAAGGTGAGTCTCCCTGGATCTGCTGCTTGCTGAGCCCCTGCTCAAAGAGCAGTGACCCGACTGTGCCGCGGATCACGGTTTATGGCAACCCCAAGCTGACAGCCCACCCCTTGTCTTGCTCTTTGTGGCGGCTTGCCTGCTCCAGTACCTGGGAGCTCTGCCGCACCCAGGCAGCCTCAGTCTTTCTGCGACCCTGAGGGTCCTGAGACCACACTGTCCCAGTGAGGGTTCCACCCTTTGCTTAGCCACTGGAGCAACCTCCACCTCACTTAGCTGCCTGAGTGACGTCCCTCACCAGAGCCGACTTCTAAAAGTTCCCATTTTGTGCTCCGCTGCTCTGTCACTTGCCAGTAGTCAGCGACGGAGGCTCTCCCGCCGTCTATCTTCCTGTATATCGCCTCGGATTCACTTCTCTGCACGTCCTACCTTCCAGAAAGTGGTCACTTTTCTGTTCACAGAGTTGCTGCTATTCTTTTTTTCAACCTCCTGTTGATTTTGTGGGCATTCAGAATGGTTTGATAACTATCTAACTGAATTCCTGGGACCAGACAAAATTTAGGTCTCCTACTCCTCCGCCATCTTAAAATCCCTCTAATTGCATTTTTGTTACTCTCCTCCACACCCATTCTGTTTTGGCCACTCTGACCTCCTTGCTTTTCCTCATTTTCTTTTAGTAAACTCTAGTCTCCAGGCTTTCTGCTTGCTTTCATATTTTTCCTGAGATGGTCTTCCCTTAATAATGGCCTGGCTCACCTCCTCACTACTTTCACATCTCTATTCCGTGTCTCTATTCCGTGTCTCAACAAAGATGCCTTCCTTGACTGTCCTTTCTAGAGTATTCACTGTCTCCCTTAATGTGTGTTATTTTTCTTTATAGCACATGTCTGACTTCCTTTCTGTTTATTTATTGTTCTATGGAACACAGTTTCATTTAGTGCAATGACTTTGCCTTTGTTCACTGTGGTATTCTTAGTGCCTAAAACAGTCCTTAGAACAAAAATTTCTTGCATGGAATGACCTACCTTACAGACTAATAAGGGAAACAATTTGCATATAATAGTTGAAGAAGATATGATTGCCATGAATTCCCTGAGACCTCACGTAGAGGATATCCTTGGCTTCCTCCATAAGAGAATTAGAATTAGAATTTTATCATTGTATTATTTTCTTGGCTATATAGGGTGGGCCTCTTAGCCAGCCTGGATTGTTTATGTGAAAGCAACAGACAAGCTTACAATGTGGTTATTCATTGAGGGATACATGAGTTCGAATATTTATAGAAGATTTATTTGAGAGGAAAGCTGGATAGATGGATTGTGCCTATAAAATTTCATGTACTCTCAGGGTAAACAAATAATTTATATTTGGGGAAAGGATTAGAGACAGTTGAATAGTTGTGATTGTCTTATGTATAGTAAATACTATGATGGCACAGATACTCATAAAATGGTGATGGTCACTTGTACACAGGACCAGAGAAACATTGCGTAGTAGACAGTAGCACCTCGATAGGCTCCTGTCAGAACAGGAGCCATTAGGGAGCCTGTTGGTAGTGTTTTAATATCCCCACTACTTGTGCTGACTGTAGAATTTGCCATCTGTCATTTTTTTGAATGAGGTTGGTCCTTAGAAGTACTATCAATTCACTAAGATCTAAAGAGAGAGCCCCAAAATCCAAGCCTCCGTATTGGAGGTGTGCTTTGATGTTTCAATAGATTTTCAGTATTTTGACAAGAAGCAAGTAGGTTTTTTTGTTCACTATTAGATTTCAGAATTTCCTGCCATTGGTGAGATACTCTTCCGGATTATCTCTAATGTCCCTGTAAATTCTAAGAAGCTATAGGTCTCTGGTGATTCCCTTAGTACTCATTCCTCAGTCTGCTTGTCTCTCAACATACTTCAACATCCACTTATTCATACTTGAATATGAATGAAAGTAGTTTTTCTTATTAGCAAATCTAACAGCATACACATAACACATCAATTGCTCCACAAAATGATATGTAGGACTATTAAAATGAAATACAATAAAAAAATTTTAAGTATTTGTATCTATAGAATCTAGATAAAATACAATCTGAAATGCAGTTTTTTAAAAAATTGTTGACAACATTATGTTGATATTATTGATAATAAATCTAAAGATATGTATTAGCAATCCTGAATTTACCCTTGCATGTTTTGGCTTGTGATCTTAGTTTTCAGCTGTAGCTGATTATTCATTATAATTACACTTACGGATATGATGTAAACATGAACTTTTAATAAATTAGATAGCTTTTGCAAAAGAAAACAAGGATTAAAAAGTAAATATTTTAAAAATTGCTACATAGTACCTACATTATAGTATTCTTCAGCTTGTCACTTTCATCTAGTGGGGAATGGGAATAATATCAGTCAATCATGTATTCGTTCAGCAAACATCTGTCTGGACTTTATTGTGTCAGGTCCTGTGTTAGGTACGGGACAGGTCTTTAGAAAGTGAGAATATGGCAGAGAAACAGAGAAAGACAATGTGGAAAACTGACATCCACTAACGTAGTAGAATGAAAATAATTCAAATTATTATAATAAAGCATATTTTGCTGAACTTTTCATATTTTTACATTAATTATAACAACTTATATCTAAAGCAATAGTACTTCTTAACCTAGTTATGCTTTAGAAATCTTGGAGTGCTTTTAATGAGGTACTGATGACCTTGCAGTATTTTCCTGTAGTTGCTGCAGTAGATTCTTACCGAACTGTATAAAATTCTTTGCCTCTTATTCAGTGTCATATTGACGCAATAATAGCTACCGTTTATTTAGTATCTACAATGTGTCAGACATTGTGTTAGAAAATGTACATATATATTTGTCATCTTTACAGTGACCCAGCAGTTAGGTAAACATTTTTTTGGACCTTCTGTGAAGACAGAGATTAAGTAAATTGTCTTTGTTTACCCAGATAACTAGGATCAGGATTTTAACTCAGACCCATCTGAACTCAAGGCTTCTTTCTGGACTATGCTGCCTTCATGTTCTGACCTCAAGCTGCATCTCTAGACTTAACTATGGCTCACTCCGCTTCACATATCCTAAGCTATGGTCAAACAAACATATTCCTCTTCACCCACACTCATCTGCCACATTCTCACCTGTCATTTACACATCTCGTTATTTTGTGGAATGCCCTCGTTAGCTTGACTGGAATGCCAGTCAATTTAATTTACCCTTCTTAGCCATCCTTAAGACAGAGTTCAAATGCAGCCTCATCAATAAATCCCTTCTGGATCTTCCCAGCTGGAAGTAACCGCTTCTCTGTCTCACTCCAAGGTGTCTAATCTGTACCTCTCTCAGGTGTACTCATCATTCTCTACCTCACGGTTATATGTGCATATGATTAGCACTCTTTCCTGTTCATGAGATCCTTGAGATCATAGCTATGACTGATTCATCTTTTTATTCTGTATTACACCCCACACAATACCTAGCTCATTGTAGATGCTGAAAAAAAAATATTTGCTTAGGGAATACATAACAAATGAGGAAAGAGTAAGCGACTTGATTAAGGTCACCTACAAATCTATACTTGGGGCAGCAAGAGAACCTGATTACACGTACAATAGGAGGTATAGTGCAAGACATCCTTATTTTTGAAAATATCTGCATTTTGTATACAATGATTTGATTCCCAAGTGTGTCAACTTTTTAAGGGGATTTTATGGATGCTTTGATTTTATATGCAAACCAAGAACGTAAGTGACCAATAAATAAGAAGTAAAGGCATTTCTCTGTTCCTAGTCATTTGCTTAAGCAACTGGAAAGAGAATAGAAAACTGTGTATATGTGTGATGGTGTGGGATGATAGTATAATTGCAAATGGTTTCTCAGTAGCAGTATTTTATTTAGAGCATCTCCTTTTCACATTTATGCAGGAGAATTTCACATTCAATGCATTTAAAATGCATTTAGCACATATACAACTTGTACTCATTAAGAGAACACCAATGCATGTAGCATACTTATCAGAAATTATGTACTTTTTACAATATCTAGAAGAAACAATGCTCAGATAGCCTCTAATACTAAAGTAGAGAAAAAAATGAAAACGAAACTATTGTTTAGGATGTCCTTGGTAGTTCGAAGGAATTTTTTGCCTCAGTATTTATTTAGAAAATTATTCTGATTTCGTTTTATTTGCTTCAGATAGCATCACTTTGTACCTGTCAGAGGTTATACAGGCCAGGGAGTTTTTCCTGACCAGTGGGTTGTTACTATTGTTACAGGTCACAACTGGTGTGTGATATCTTTTGTATTGGTTTGCATTAACATGAAAGTAAATGTTGTGAAAAAAATTGGCCTTAAGTTAATGTTATTGAAATTATGAATTATAAGTTGGCTATGTGCTTAGGTGTTCTGGCAGTAGAATATTACCATCTAATTGAAATTACAAAAAAGTTATTTGAAATTTACAACCTATTTTATAAAGCTTAATTATTTTGCTTTTCTTTCTCAGAGATCAGAGATAGGCAAATTTTTTTCTGTAAAGAGCCAAAGACTAAATATTTTAGGCTTTATAAGTCATACACTCGCTGCTGCAAGTATCCTATAGCACAAAAGTAGCCATAGATAATACCTAAATGAATGAGCATGACTGTATTCCAATAAATCTTTGCTTATGGATACTGAAATTTGAATTGCATATAATGGTCGCATGTCGTGAAATATTATTTTTCTTATTATTTTTATTATATATAATATATATTACTAGAATATATATTATTTCTTATATTTCTTATTTTTTTTTCTTTAAATTCTTAGCTTGTGGGATATACAAAAAAAGGCAATGGGCCAGATTTGACTCATGGACCATAGTTGTCCTACCTCTTCCTTAAATTCTAACTGATTAAACCAAAAACTGTCCTTTATTATCCTAAGACAGTTTTGATTAGTGGTGAATTTTTAAGAATATTACAAGGGATGATGAGATGAATTAACACAAATATTGTTGCTGTGCAAAGCCTCAAAAACCCAGTGTGAAATTAAAAATTATCATGAAAACAAATTTTACCAACAGCAGGAGTATCTGTTATGGGGGGAAAAAGAGATTTACATTTAAATTGCCAAGTGCACTTATATTTTACAACACTATTACAAGTGTTGGTAAATTTAAATTATTGATTTTACTGTTGACTATGCTGTGGAAAATATACTACAATGTATTCTGCAAAATTAATATATTTTAACATTCTTCATCTCCCTAGTGTTTAATTTATACCACTTCACTGTAAAAGGTGATAGCATCAAAGTATTGCTATTGCTTTTGGAGAATTATATTAATCTGCCTTCGAAAAGTGTTTAACTTTTTGTTCCTGTACCTATTGCCTTTTAATTTTTTTAATTTAAAAATTAAAAAAATATTATTTAAGAGAGAGTGCATGCATATGCAAGCTAGCAGGGGGAGGGGCAGAGAGAGGGAGAGAAGCAGACTCCTTGCTGAGCATGGAGCCCAGTGTAGGGCTCCAAAGCCAGGACCCTGAGATCATGACCTGAGCCAAAACCAAGTCAGCTGCCTAACCGACTGTGCCATCCAGGTGCCCCACCTATTACCTTTTTAAAAATTCTTTTCAACTTTATTCAGGTATAACTAACAAAATTGTAAGATATTTAAAGTGTACATCATGATGATTTGATGTACATATACATTATGAAAGGATTCCTCCCATCTAATTAATATATCCATCATCTCATATCTCACATTTCCTCCTCCTCTCCGTCCTCTTCCCCTTTTCCTTTTTCCTCCTCCACCTCCACTTCCTCCTTCATCTTCATAAGAATATTTCAGTTCTGTTATCTTAGAAAATTTCAATTATACAATGAAGCATAGCATTATCTATAGTCACCATGTTATGTATTAGCTCTTTAGACCTTATTCATCTTGAATAAGCTGGAAGTTTGTATCCTTTGACCAACCTCTCCTTATTTCTCCCACCTCTCATCCCTGGCAATCACTTTTCTACTCTCTGTTTCTATGAGTTCTACTCTTTTATTTTAGGTTTCACATATAAGTGATACCATGCAACATTTGTCTTTCTCTGGCTTATTTCATTTAGCATAATGCCCCGCTGTAAATAATGCTGCAATGAAAATGGGAGTGCAGATATCTCTGTAAGATTCTGATTTCAATTCTTTTGGATATATACCCAGAAGTGAAATTGCTGGGTCATACAGGAATTCTAGTTTTAATTTTTTTGAGGAACCTGAATACTGTTTTCCATAATGAATGTACCAATTTACATTCCCACCAAGAATGTACAAAGGCTCCCTTTTCTCCATGCCCTGGCCAACACTTCTTTCTTGTCTTTTTGACCATAGTCATTCTAACAGGTGTGAGGCAGTATCTCACTGTGGTTGTGATTTGCATCTCCCTGATGTCTGGTACTTTTTAATGTACTTATTAGCCATTTGTATGTCTTTTTGGAAAACTGTTCAGGTCTTCTACCCATTTTTTTAGTCAGTTTTTTTTTTTTTTTTTTTGCTATTGAGTTGTGTGAGTACTTTATATTTTTGAATAATAACCCACTATCAGTTATATAATTTGCAAATATTTTCTTCCATTACATAGGCTGTCTTTTTGTTTTGTCTATAGTTTCCTTTGTTTCTCAGAATATTTTTAGTTTCATATAATTCCGCTTGTTTATTTTTGCATTTTGCCAAATCAAAAACATCTTTGCCAAGACCAGTGTTAAGGATCTCACCCCATATATTTTCTTTCAAGAATTTTATGGTTTCCAGTCTTAAATTTAAGTCTTTAATACACTGGGAGTTGCCTGTTCCCCTTTAAAGGATCAGTCTTTGACATTTATGTTTCATTCTTACATATTCCCAAATGCAAGTGTATTATTTTCTTTTGGATTTGTACACACCTTCCAAAACTCTTAAGAGTCTAGGACTCACCTAATAACAAATATTTTTATAATCACACGTGGGACCATAGTGAAAAGTATGAGGGTAGTCAGAGAGAGGTTTTTCCATCCAGTTGTGTATGTCCAAGATGATTTCCATATGAGCCATTGGATTTCAGTAATAACATATGACAGAGTAACAGAAGATCCATAAAATAATATTTGGTTAAGCAGTATAGTTTTTACATGGCCATTTGAACTTAACTTCTTTGTCATGAATGATGTTTGACCTAGCCAGTCCAAAATGTAAATAAGTTTGTTTGGAAAAGAATACATAACTTTCATCTTGACACTTAATCTTCTGAGCTCCACATTGACTTGGACCCTTTTCTTCATTCTTCATCCAGTCTTTGAGTCATACCTCATCTCACTGTCTTTGATTCTTATTTCAGTTGCCTAGCTGGTCAAGCATGGGATGATGGTCAAATACAGAGTGAGACTCAAGCAGGCAGTGAAAGTATTTATTGTGCACATTAAATGGTAATGAAAAATAGTGTTTTCAAGTTGTTGTGAGCCGTATGTGGTTAAGTGCCATTTCTTGGGCCAGGTATTTAGAGCTGTAGGTTCAAAGGAAGCATAAGGCTTAAAGGTCAGTGGACCTAGATGCATGCAGAGTGATGGGCATTTCTGATGAGATGGAGGTGAAGTAGGGATGTTCAGAGGATGTTTTAGAAACAGTAAATGGATGAGTCTAACACTATGATAAATAGGGGCTTGGAAATGTAATCCCAGGGGAGGAAATTGGAAAAGTATCTTCTGAGCCAGATTATGAAGGCCATTTTTGCCAGGGTGAATGAGGAGTTTGGGCTTCCTTTATGGGGTTTTGGAAGCCATGAAAAGTTTTTGGTGGTGAGGTACGTGATAAAAGCAGGATATAATAGTTTGGAAATAGGGGCACCTGGGTGGTACAGTTGTTAAGCATCTGCCTTCGGCTCAGGGCGTGATCCCAGCGTTCTGGGATCGAGCCCCACATCGGGCTCCTCTGCTGGGAGCCTGCTTCTTCCTCTCCCACTCCCCCTGCTTGTGTTCCCTCTCTCGCTGTCTCTCTCTGTCAAATAAATAAATAAAATCTTTAAAAAAAATAGTTTGGAAATACTAATTTAAAATACCTTAAATAGCCCTAGAAAATACTATTTAACTGATTAATTGTTGCCATGATGGAAGTGCATTTCTTTTCAGTAATCTGAAGGAAACTTGATCTTTGGGAGAAGAGAGGAAAACTGTAGGATTCAGAGAGCTGGTCATTTGAAACTAACTGAGAAAGCAAGATTTACTTTTTCAATGGCCTGAGCTCCTTAAAATTGAATAGGTTTGGTAAGTTTTCAATTTTCAGCCTTAATCTTAGTTGACTGCTTTCTCATAGTTCACATACTAAGCTAGGAAAACAAACAACTACAACAAAATGGTTACCTTGTTATCTAAGAATAGTAATGAAAATACTGTGATATTAAGGATATCAAAGAAAAAATCATATATAATATGCTACTTCATTCAGGCATACACTTAAATCCAGTGCCATACCGTATTGCAAATTAACTAGCAAAACATACCCAAAGAATGAATGAAGCACATGGAACAGCACAGTTTTTTGACCTAATAAAAGATTAAATAAAATTTAGATCTTAGAAAGAAAATAAAGTCTCTTACTCTTAAATTTGCAGAGTAAAATGAAAGATATTGATCCTATATTTTTCCTTTTCGACCTTCACAATCCAGCTTCCTTTAGGCACATGACAGTTTTGAAAGCAGGGATAAAGATCAGGAATTGATTATAAAGTATTGATCATCTTAATTAATTTTCAGATTCAAAACTAATACCCTATGAAAGAAAATGAAACATATAGATCAATAGGGAAGCAGTAAAGGATTATTACTAGATTTTTAATGTTTTTATATTTTTAATAGATATTCATTCTAAAATAGCTTTGAATAGCATTTCTTCTTCATCTTTTCAAAAAAATTTTTTATATGAATGCTTTAGTCAAAATGTAACCTAAACACATTTTAAGTAGTTTAGGAATTTGGACCATATGTAAAATTTTAACTTGACTTTCCACGTGCCTCTGATTTGATTTATATTTTCTCAGTGCAGAAAAAACTTTCCTATCTTCAAATTTCTACATGCTCCTTTTTCTCATGAGTTTGTAAAGATTTCCAAATTTAAGCTTTCAAAAGATTTCAAAATCTGCATTCAATAAATTTTACTTGCATTAGTCTCCTAAGTCTGTCATAACAAAGTGACACAAACTACATGGCTTAAAATAATAGAATTTTTTTCCCCTAGTTTGGGAGCTAGAAGTCTGAAATCAAGGTGGTGGTCAGGCTGTCCTGATGGCTCTACGGAAGAAATCTTCCTTAGGTGTTGCTAGCTTCTGATGGCTCCCTGCAATTCTTAGCATTAACAATTCCTAGCAGTCCTTGGCTTGTAGCTACATCTCTACAGTCTCCGCCTCCAACTTAACATGGTTTTCTTCTCTGCAGCTCTGTGTCCTTTCTGTGTCCAGTCCCCTTCTTATGAGGGGACCAGTTATTGGATTTAGGGCCCACTTCAGTCCACTATGATCTCATTTTACCTGGGTTTATTACATCCGCAAAGACTTTGTTTCCACATAAAGTCACATTCTGAAGTTCTGGGTGGACATGAATTTGGGGGGACATTATTCAATCTACTATACCGGCTTAAAAAGTTTCAGTGTCTGCATTCATACTTACCAGATAGGAAAGAAATATAACAAAAAGACAAGAACAAAATTTTAAAACTACATTAAATGATTTGGTCACTATATTACAAGATTTGCTACAATTTTATAGCTTTTTCTCTTTTCCCATTGCCTGATGTCTTCTTGGCCTGATTATTTCTCAGTTATTGGAAAAATTTGCATACCTCAAATATTCAACCAGACTCCACCAAACCATTACAAAAGAAATTATGCTTTTTTGGCCTTTTCTCCTCATGAATGAAGCGTTCCATTATAAATGCATCTGCTTTTCAGTTTCTTGATCTGAAGGTATGTAAATGTGTAATGCTTAAAATAAATAAAAAGAACAGATGGCAGGACCTTAAAGATCAAATTAGCTTTGTATCCATCTGGAATTTGGGGATGGCTTCATTATTTCCTTCTAACTCGTTCATTCTTTCCTGAATTCTCTGGTGGAAAATTTTATGCACAATTGTGCAATATAAATATCTTAGAGTAATAATAAAATATGATTCAGTTGTAAAATAAAATCTGAAAATAATTCTGTGGAGCTCTAATAGTATCATTGTCATTATAGTTACATTTGGTGGTTTTCCAGAATTAATATTGCAGCATAGATACTCCTCAAGGACACACCAAAAAATCTATTTGGTGTCCAAGGTGTTTCAGCATATCTACTGTTCTGATAAGTTAAGTTTCAAATATGTCTTCAGTAAGTACTAAATTACTGTACATTAACTTTAACAATGTCAACATGTTCTATTTCATTAGTCTGATGTGAATCCTATATAAGCTCATAATATGAAGTATATTTTATCTGTAAGAATCCAGTGTTTGTTTAACAGGGACATTCTTTAAACAATGCTTAAGGGCCACAGGGAGAGTATGGAATATTTTCACTTGGCAATAATGCAAATTGTACTTTAAACGAAGTTATGTCTCTGATCCTGTACTTTTCATTTTTGATGGGTGCAAATAACTAAGTGAAGGAAATGTGTCCTTCACTGTCAGCTGAGAGGGAGGATCAGGTGTACTCTTCTCTCATTTTACTAACCCCTTACACAGGGCCAACTAGGTCATTCCTATTTTAAGTCAAAAGATGCTTACACGCAAACTTCAGTTGCCTGGCATAGAATTAGGTCTGTAGCCCATTAAATTAAGTGTAATTATGTCAGAAAATCCTGCCCAAATACTCTGTCCATTTCATCATTATTCCACAGAAGAACCTGAAAGTAGTTGCCTATTGAAAATCATTTGCTTAAGTCTCAAGTCTTTCACTTTGCTTTTGGATGCTCCTACCCCAGTCTTGTCCATGCTAATCTATTGTTGTTTCCTTTATATTTACAATTCAGATACTCTGCCTTGTTCTCCATTCATATCATATTCTCCCTACACATTGCCCTCATTTCCTTTCCTAAGCTCCAACGTGTATTGCTTTTCTAGTCTGAGATGCTGAAGTCTCTTCTCCCCCAGATTTTCTGAACAGTTCCAGTCCTTCTAAATTATATCACCTATGAATTCCTATTACACTTTAGAATTGATAAAATACTGTACGGTACTGTGTGACATAATGGCTTTATCATTCCTTAATTGTTTCACAGCTATTCCTTTACCAACTCAAAATAAAATTCATGCATGCAGGACATGTGTACTCAACCCCTTTTATATCTCCCACAGAATCTAATATCATTTTACATGATGGTGAATAAATAAGAGCAATAATTTAAATATACATGTTATTAGAAGAGACCTTATTATAAGCACTTCTCATATCCTAATGAATATATTTTTCAGAACAAACCTCTGAAGTGGGTATTATTCTTAGTTATTTTAATGATGAGGAACTTGATGCACTTTGAGGTAAAATAACTCACCAAACAAGTATAACAAAGAATTCAAATGCCAATAGTTTGGCTCTCCTTTTAAACCACTATATCATATGGCCTCTACATGTTAGATAGTCATGAATATTTGGTCGACTAATATAAATTAAGAAATTCAATATGTACATTTAAAATATGATTGGTCACCATGTTTCTTGTTTAATTTTATCTTTGGCTTCATGGCAACTTGGGATGGTAGACATAGACCTAAAAAGACTTTCAGGCAATGTGGCACAGGATAAGTTCACACTTTGACAAGAGCACTCTATTTCAAACACAGAAAATACAAATCACATAAACAGAGAGTAAAAAAACTCATTGCTGCTTTAAAAAATAAAATAGCATCTCCACGAAGTGGAAATAGAGCATAAACGCAGAATTTTAGGCAAGGCGAAAGTCACTGGCTAGTGGGGCATACTTCTGGAGGCAGCCTGGATCCTAGCTCCTTTGTGGCAGTGGGGATTAAAATATGCCATGCAGGATGGGTCATTAGATTCAAGTTCACTGTGCAAAGCCAAAGGCTCCTGTGAGATTCTGTTGCTTGTGAATGGAGGCAAAACACTCTTCTGAAAGCTTATAGTAAGTTGCTGGCTCTAGGAGAGGAAAATGTACCAATGAGGCTTGAGAACAGGAATATAACCAAGCTACCCCTGGCTCCATAACTGGATTTGTAATATTCCTAATATCACCTCAGGACAGAGACTGCAGATGGCTGTTATGTGGCCTGGTTTGGTACTGACTGATGGTCTACATTAACAGTGGTTTGGAGGAGACCGTAAGCTAAATTCCAGAACCTATAAAGAAATCTATTCCTATGAAAAAGAATCACAAAATCGACATTTGGAGCATAAATTTATTTCTCATGAAATTAACTTTATGGAACATTATAACTAAAGACTTTAAAATAAGTTTATTTGGGATACACAATAAAGGAGTCACATTCATAGAAAAGGACAGAATGATTTCTTAGCAACAAAAATGGATGCAAGAAAAGAACAACTATAAATAATAATAAAAGTGCTAAGTGATGACTATCAAACTAGAATTTGTTATTTTAATAAGCCAAACTAATTAATATTCAAAAGTCCAAAATAAGGATATTTTTTGAGAACATTTACTCCATAGAAACTACCACTAAAATCACTATGATAAGATATATTTCGGTAATAAAAGTGAATCCAGAATGAATGCATAGGATACAAGAAATAACAGTGAGTTCAAAAACTGAAGTTAAACTTAACTAACATCTGTAAAAATAAGAATAACTAGGTTTGGTGCACCTGGGTAGCTCAGTTGATTAAATGTTTGACTCTTGGTTTTGGCTCAGGTCATGATCTCATGGGCGGTGAGATGGAGGCCCGGTGGTACTTTGGGCTCCAGTGCTTAGTGAGGATTGCTTGAAGATTCTCTCTCTCTGCCGTACCTCTACTTGTGCATGTACTCACTCTCTCTCTCTCTCTCTCTCTAGAATGAGTAAATAAATCTTAAAAAAAAAAAAAAAAGAATAGGTTTTTTTGCTGTTATTGTTAAACTGATAAAATTAACATTTTAGACAAAAACTAAAAATACCCAAAAGTAGATAAGTAAATTGAGCTTAGGTCCTGTGCCTGGAGGAAAAGAGAAGTACTGAATAATTTTAGACACTTTGCTAGCAGAAAGATATGTGTATGTTAAAAATTAAAGGTAACATGAAAGGAAAGACATATAGTCTATAGATCTCAAACACACTGAAAAAAAAATACGATAACAACTTCATTAACCAAACAAAAATCAGGAAAGGAGGAAAAAACATGAAGCAAATACAAAGTAGCAAATCAGATCATAGAAATAAGTCCAAGTATATCAATAATATATAATAATAATCATAATAGATGAATATGGACTAAAAGATAATCCAATTTGATTTTAAAAATCCAACTACATTTTGCTGCTAAGGATCATACTTAAAATAAATCTATTCAGAAAGTCTGAAAATAAATAGAATAAGATACATCATGCAAATAGTAATCACAAGAAAAATTTTAGATTTTTCTATTATTAAAAATAATATTAATACGATGAAGATATTAATAATAGCATTATTAATATCTGAAAACATTGCACTTATGGAAATTTTACTACAAATAAAGAATGACTCTACCTAATAAAAGGAAAAAATCCATCAGAAAGATATGACACTGATAAACTTGTAAGCATCTAATCACATAGCTTCAAAATGTATAAAGCAAAATTGACAGTTACAAGGAGAAATTGATAATCCACCATCAGAATGAGAGATTTTTAGCATTCTGCAGCAGAAAAGTATACATCAAGCAGAAAAAAGAACTAAAGAAGATTTAAGCAGCAAAAGTAATAATTTTGATTTAGGAGATATTAAAAGAACATATTAATCATGATAGTATATTCATCATTTCATATATAGGTCATGTCTACTCCATGCTTTTATTTCTTTCCTTCTCATCACCCAGTATACATCCTTTACTTCCTGTCAGTGCAAACACTGCTCATTTTTCATAGCCCGGCTCAAGTCTTATTTCCTAAAGGAAGTGTTCTTTATTGTTTGTATGTATTCTTTTTTCTTATAAATTACTCAGGGCACTATAATTTGTACATTAATTTGTCTCCTTAATTGCAAGTTGTTTGTGCTGCTTAGACTGTGTATTTCTCGGTTTCACGAAGTGCTTGTAAATACTATCTTTTAAACCTTTTCTAGTTCTCCCTCCTTTCTAGCACCTAACATATCTTTACTATTTGAAACCAGATTGATTATGAACCAGATATAGCAATTGGGGCAAGGAAAGTTGACTTAAAGATGTGAGAACCATAGTAGAAAGTTATCTTTAAACAAATATTGCAAACAACTGTTTGTGAGGGAATATCAATTAAATCCTGTTCTGCTACCAGAGAGAGGGGGGAATTACATTGTAAATCATCAACTCTATAATGTAATGAAAAGGAACAGCATGAAAATGTTCATACTGACATATATGGTTTGATTCATGAAATAATTTCTTCATACCTCTTAGGCTACTGACTGTCTCCTCAATATAAATCTTTCTGAAGATTCCACAAAGGACTGGCCAATCACAGAGATGAAGAAAAACCTTATGTAAAAACAAATTCCCAAGGTTTAAACAAGAAACTGTTGCATGTATGTAAAAGCAAGTGACATAAAGACAATAATTTGCAAACAAGGTTCAAGGAACTCTGGCGATTTCATTGAACACTACAAGGCTAAGTGGCTTTCTCTGTCATTTATTTTACAAAGCCTTTGCCAATCAATAGGCTAGTCTGTTACCAAAAAAATGACTAGTGTTAAACAGCAGCAAGAAAAGGATACACTGCTTTTAGGTATTGACTAAGAATAACCAGGGAACAGAACCATATCCTATAATTGAGTTGCCTACTGAATATTATTTGGAAAAACCACAAACTACTCAAAAAGAACAAGGGTAGTGATTGGGACCAAGCTTAGGAAAGAACCTTAATTTCTTTAAGTAGTGAAACTCTAGAGTACACAGTAAATGCTTATTTAAAAGAAACCCAATCTCATTAAAGAATGTATGCCTAGGGGTGCCTGGGTGGCTCAGTTGGTTAAGCATCTGCCTTTGGCTCAAGTCGTGATCTCAGGATCCTAGGATCCAGCCCCACATTGGGCTCCCTGCTCAGTGGGAGGCCTGCATCTCCCTCTCCTGCTCGGTCTCTCTCGCTTTCTGTCAAATAAATAAAATCTTAAAAAAAAAAAGAATTTATGCCTAAATTCGAACCAGTGGCAGTTGGAAATATTACTAGCCATCTATATATACAAGCTTGGTATTTTTGACAAGGGGCAAAACAGGACTTCTCAGACCCAGGGATCTGTAGTTATAAATTAGATATTATTGTTCTCCCGTGCCCTATTTGGTATCAATCATTTATCAAACAAATAAACAAACAAGCTATTCTCTTACATTCATCCTCCATTAGTGAAAATAGAATATTTTAGGTTCTCTTTCTAAATCAAAATGCTCATAAATACTGCATGCGCTTCCCTACCAAATCAACATTCCTAAAGTGATCCATGTAATGAGAAGAGAATGAAGAAGAAAATTGGCTGGAGACCTGGATGGTTGAAAAGAACAAAGAGAAGTAAAAGGGTCACATCCTTCTCTATTAGTAAGTAATTTTCTGACTATGAAGTTAGGCATTTTAAAAACATGGCCAGATTTTCTTCTTTGGTTTCCATGATATTGCCTAATCAAGATGTTCTCTTCACTCTGAAAAGTTCCTTTATTGATCTCTTTCTATCTTCTGGTAGTCACATCCTTCCTCTACATCCTCGGAAGTCTGCTCTTTCCTATGAGTTCCTCCCTTGCAAAGAGATTCATTTTTTTTAATGGCTTAATTTCATCATCTATTTGAGTGATGAGTCACAAAATACCGTGTACTCTTGAAAAACAAAGGTTATGTTTATCAGCCACAGCTCACATTTCCTGTCCAGTCTTTTGCTCCTGATTCTTCTACCTTGATGTCTTTGCACCTGTGCAAATGCTCTCCAGTGGCTTATTTTAAGTTCTAACTACTCCATAAAGGAGTATGCCGTTAGTGGAAAGAACATGAACTTTAGAATAATAGAGATCTGGGTTCTAATCTTAAAAACTGATCACCCTCGATCTTGAGCCTTTAAACACGTCTGAGCATTTTTTTTTTCATTTATAAAATAGGATGTCAGTTGTTGGACTCTCTTTCCATTTCTTCCATGGAGTAGCTTATCGCTTGCTTTCTGTTTCGCTGCTTACTGAGGGCTGCCTAGTTAGGATTATACCCACATCCTATCTACTACACAGGACGATGATTTTCTGACTGGTATCTCTTGTCTGCAGTACGTACTTCCCACATTTGAAACTCCAGTCTGCCTAATCTGAGAGAAATATCTGGCTGTTAAGGGACTCTTTGATCTGATTTGACTGAGAGCTTGCTTTGATCATAGCATTAATCACTGTTGCCACTAAGCAGTGAATAGAAACTCAACTTGCTCCTCCACCTTAGCCAAGCCCTTTCTGCTGTTTTGGGCCAGGCCATATGGAAATCTCTTAGGTTAGGGCAGACAGCTTGAAGATCTCCATGTTTGGTTCTCTTCAATCTCAATGTTTTCACCTCTTTTATAGGAGATCATCTTTTCTTTCCCTTGCTAGGCTTCCAAAATAGTCAGCCCTGATTAGCAATTTCCAAAGTCTCTGATGCCCTTATTCATAATATAAAAGTTCTACTTAGAATAAAAACACAACAGTGATCCTACTTCACTTCCACCTCCCAGTTAAGTCAACTAATCACGGCTTTTGAATCCCATCTATCACACAGCACCTCATATATTCATTTGTCATCATGTTTACCTGTAACCGCTAATCAGGAAAACCAAGTAAGTCCTCCTATACTTGCTTTCTAGTTACATACCACACTGACTAATTTAGATTTGAGCAAGTTTTCCCTATCTTTGCTTTCCACACAAATTCCTGGCATTCATTCCTCTTCCATTTCTCATTATGGACCTTCCCAATTAAATATTTAAACTGGTTCCTTCCCAAGCTTTCATGCGTCTTCCTTATTCCTGTCTTTTATTGTTAGAAAGCTATTACTGTTTCTTCTTTTTATTGTCATTCTTTCCATCTGATCATATTTTACATCTTTTCCTCATTCCACACTAAAATATTATCTGAGGATTTGATATGCAGATTAAGAAAGCAGCACATGGGAAACTGTGGAACAGCTTAGCACATGGCAATAAAATTTGGTTTTCCTTTCTCTTTTCTGGCAGAGAGATCTTTCCTGTTTGAAACTCATGGAGCTTGTTTTCATATTTCTTTTATAGGAATTTAGTTATCACGCTTTATATAATATTTGATTACATAACTGCTTAGTTGTAAATTCCAAAAAATTAATTCCCCATACATTATGCTATCACAGGACCTAGCATCTGTTAGCCCTCAGTCCATGATTATTGATTTGAAATGCTTTATTCCCTCATTACATAGAGAACGCTTTAACTCAACAAAGTACTACTATGAATGCATTTGTGTAGACAGACTTAAATCATGTCAAGTTTAAGTTTATTCTTAAACTCTGGGGAATAAGGATTGCCTACCTAATGCTGTTTTTATTGCAATCCTGAGATTTGGACCTAGTGGGCATTCTATCAGAATTCTTGTAGTTTATTTAATGCAGCTATTATTTCCAAAATAACTTTCTTTAACACAAACCTAGTCAGACATTCCTAATATGAATGAATTGAAAGGAAAACTAATTAAATTGGTGAATACTTGCTTTAGTTTTAATCCCTTTAAGAAATATAATAATTGCAACTATTAGAACTACTCAGACCTTGTCTAGTGGACTTTTAATTAATGATAAGGATGATCCCTAATTAGCTCATCAAAATACTAGTCTGAACAGTGTTGACCCTACATATATTGCAATTACATTGTTTGAAGTCGGTAAATACTTCTAAAGCACTTAAAGACCAGTTTGCATTCTTAGCAGAGTAGAGGTGGTTTTCTTATGTGGTTAATTTATTTAGCCCCTCTTTTCTTCTTAAGAAAGAAAACAAACAAAAAACAATACAGCAGGTTTGATTATCTCAGTCAGCTTTCTGACCTATTCTGAATTACTATAGTTCAAATTAATGCGGTTTCTTAAAAAAAAAAAGATTTATGTATTTATTTGAGAGCGAGGGAGAGAGAGTGTATGTGTGTGCACATGTGTGTGAGTGGGGTGGGGGAAAGAGGGGAGTCAGAGGAAGAGGGGTGGGGAGAGGG
The DNA here is from genome assembly GCF_017311325.1 of Ursus maritimus. Classification (NCBI taxonomy): domain Eukaryota; kingdom Metazoa; phylum Chordata; class Mammalia; order Carnivora; family Ursidae; genus Ursus; species Ursus maritimus. The sequence continues at coordinate 57,748,576 of NW_024426885.1, forward strand.
AGAATATCTCAAGCAGACTCCCTGCTAAGCACAGAGCCTGTTGACCCGGCTTTCCATCCCATGATCCTGAGATCATGACCTGAGTCATGCTTAACCAACTGAGCCACCCAGGCACCTCTGTGGTTTCTTTAGTAGATATCATATGCCCAGTAATTGTATGGGGTTGTAGAATTATAAAGCTAAAAAGAAACTTCCCCCTGGATCAGTTATTTGAACTGTCTCATTTTACAGATGAGGAAGAAATTGATTTATTATATGTTTCCTGTGGTTAATCATGAGGCAAGGGCCAAGCCAGGCTTCTCTTTGGATGTCCCTGAGTGTTAATTCTTTGCTTTGTGAAAATCAAATGAGTAATGTAAATTAAAAATTAAATCTATATCTATCTATCTATCTATCTATCTATCTATCTATCTATCTATCTATCATCTATCGGATAACTAGCCTGAAAAGAAAAGTACATTGGAAGCTTAACAAAAAGTAATAGCCTTAACTATTAATTTAAGGACTTTAAGCAATTCTGCATTGAAAACAAGTACGTTAGAATTTCTAATTCATACTCAGTGAAAGTAGGGTACTGCTATTGTGCAAGAGACTTCAGCACACTACACTCAAGACTTCATTCATTCATTCAACATTGATTAGATTTTCTTTTTGTTGGTTTTTACACTGTTTTTGTAAAGTGACTGGTACTCCAGATGCTGGGGATAGAAAGCAAATAAAATACAAGTGGTATGATAGAAATTTGTAAGGAGCATCAAGGCAGTAGTGAAGAAGGGTTCCCAACCCAGACTGGTGTGTGTTCATAAAAGATGACTTCCTGGAAGGGGGCAATGTAGGACCTAAGTCCTTAAGGGTAAGCCAGAATTAGTCTGACTTTGTCTATATCTGTAAAGGAAATTAAGGAAGTACTGGTTGAAAAATATTCCATCTGATTCAGTTGGTCCACTTTGGTCTGGGATCATTCACCTCTTCTTTGGCAATTAGGGCTTCTTCCATTTCAAGATGAAAAAAAAAAAAAGGCATTGTAGCTGGAACCCTATTAAAGTAATTTTTCAGCTTCGGCTTCCCAAGTGGTCAACACTTGGCCTGTTTGGGATAGTTTTTAAAGCAATGTTAGCTTTCCTATTCAAATGACTTGAGGGATTTTCATTACTGGGATTGTTTAATTAATAAGTCAACACTACCACCACAAATTAGACAGTTCAGACATCTAAATTTCACAGACAATTATGAATGGGGAAACTCTAGATTCATGGTTAGGGCTGCTAGCTTCAAAAGTTCAGATCATCACCGAGGAATGTAATATACAGAATTTTAAGACAGAGGAACATACTTTTGTGTTTATTTATATGTGGAAGATATCTGCCTCTTATAATTTGTTCTCTTTCTCTGTCCATATGTCTCCACATTTTGCTTTTCCAATTAGTGCTTTCCTGAATGTTCTTTTTTGAGACTTTTGAGGAAATTAGGAGATTGACATCTGAAGAGTCACCCTAAGTGCTTTCACATTTCACACTTCTTCCTGTATGACTATCATGGAACAGTTGTCTATGTACTCTTTTTTTATGGGACATTAAGTATTATTTTGGATTCTAGCCTAGATAGTCAGAATGGATGAAAAATTTTATTATTATGAGCCTTTGTGTCTTTTTGCTTTGATAAGACATTTATTAGATTATATTTTACAGAGTTGCATGCTTAGTAATTCTGTACATTTTTATGACTTCTCTGTAAAATACTCAGATCCGTGTCATATGTCATCTGAGAACTAGAATTTTTACCTTCTTTTTTTTTTTCTTTTCCCATTTTCTAGGTTATGCCCCCCTTTCTCTAGTCACATTTCTGACAGCTGTTACTTTCCTCTCTTTCTAATCACCAGCTAGCTCAAGCATCATCAAGCAGATGATCAGTAGTGGTCATTGACAAATGTCAAAGAATAAGGAGAATCAGATTTAAGAGGCTCAGCTCTAAAAATCAAACCAGGGTTCAGATTCTCATTTAAAATCTTCTGTGGCCATGTGGCATTATCATGGCCCATTCTATTTGATACTTTCACAACTTTTAACTATTTTAAACATCAAACCTTCTTTAGAGCTTACCCTTGATCCTATTTCTTGTTGTTTTTTTTTTAAGTATGACTATATTGACATATAGATACCATAGGTCACAAATGTCTTCTCCAAATAAAAAGAAAGGGAAATGAAAGATTTTGGAGCTGCAAAAGGACTTAGATATCAACCTGTCCAACTTCTTATAAACACCAGCCTGGGATAGTTCAGTGATTTATCTGAGGTTACAGATATTTGCTTTTACCAGCTGGTTCCAGAACACAGACCTCCTGCATTTTGCCCAGTATTTATTCAGCTATATCTTAGTGTTTCCACGTCAATGCATTCAGTTTGTCTAAAATTTATGAAGTAGGTTCTATTGACCAAGAATTGAAAATACAGCAGTGTAAGACACCAGTACACATGTGCATATATATGCGTGTGTGTATATGCACAATTTCTCTGATAGAGAAACTTAAAGTCTACTGGGACTGGACAGGAGAGGGGCATATACATAACAGATATGCTACTGAAACCTTGGTAATTATCTCTAATTGATGAAGGCATTTTTTTCTGCTGATTTTATTTAAAAAAATTTTTTTAAGATTTATTTATTTATTTGCGAGAGAGAGACAGAATACAGGAGCAGGAGAGGCAGAAAGAGACGGAGAGAGAATCTTGAGCAGACTCCCCACTGAGCACAGAGCTTGATTTGGGGCTCAATCTCCTGACCATGAGATCAAGACCTGAGCTGAAACCAAGTTGGACCCTTAACCGATGGTGCCACCCAGGCACCCCTTTTCTGCTGAATTTAGAATGACTTCAACATCTGCTACTGTATAGTTCTCCAGACATCCACTGTTTATCTTTGAGTATTCTCATGCGCAATGAAACCTTTTTGCCATCCAAGGATTAGTAGTTTTCTTAAAGAATTAGCTTTTAGAAGACAAAGGAATATAATTTATAATAACTAATACTGATAATAGATACCATTTATTACTAAGTTGTAGGTTCTAAACACATTATTATTAAGGCAAAATTGCTTATACATGAATCACCCAACATCAAATCAGAGTATTCTGAATTTTAGGAAATAGGGCTCTGTATCATCTCCACTGTGCTGAGTGCTCTAAGTGATTAGTGGCTTCTTTCTCTCTGTTTGGTCCATGGTTGTGGGTCTGCTTTATATTCTTTTAAGTCATGCATCATTAAAGACTTCATAACTTTTGAGTTTTATACTAGAATCTCTTCTAAAAATATAAACCACTCAGGTCTTATTTGCTCTATAGTTTCTTTTGAAAAACACAGTATTGCTCTTGTTGATGCAATGAGTGATGGAGGAGGAAAATAATGAAGACTTTTCTTTAGACTTAACCCTGTACTGTCATTGGGATTTGGATTAAGGGAAGGAATGACTCATGTGGGTTTAAAAGCTATGAGTAAGGAGAAATCTGTACACAGAGCCATGGACAAGTGGAAGCAGAGCGTCAGGGATGTTTATAGACTTTGCTGATTGTGTCTTTCCTCAGGATCACAGTGGTATGTACACAGTATGTAATGGTATGTGTTTTGGAATCCAGTGACAAAAGAGCTAAGTTCTCAGGATGTAGCTTTTTCTAAATCTTGGGAAAATAGAGAGAGAGAGAGAGGGAGAGAATGGAAGCTTAGTGTGGGCTGCTGACAGGAAACACATTTTACAAAACTGCTTTTTCTTGAATGGCAATTGAATCAACTCATTGTCATCAAGCTTTAAGTGAATGAGTTCCTGCAGTTGGCAAAATTGAATAGGAAATGCTTTAATTTTTTTCTGGCTGTGGTCCAACAACAAGAGAGACTTTTCAAGTGTGGAATTACAGAGCTCTGCTCAATGACTCCAGTGAACTCTATGTAGGTTAAGCTTTTCAGGGAGGTGTGGGGGCACTGCTTGCTAATGGCAACTTTGTGAAAGGGTTGCATGAAAGCTTGGGAAGTGTGGGGATGGCAAGTGGTGCATACACCAGCTATCTTTGTCCCTTAGCACTAGATGGAAATATGGGTCAAAAGTAACTACTTTCATTAGTACATGGAGATAATTGTTATTCAAATTGGGTGTCATTTTGCCCTTAACCAAAAGGCTTTTGATGGTTATTAATGGTAAAACTTCCAAATGTTACATGTTCAACAATAATTTTGACTGGGATTCATGGTTGGGAGAATCCGTTGATAAGTAGAATGAAGAAAAGGACTTTTATAAAGGCACCTGTTTTGCTGATTCATGTTTTTTCTGCATGCTAATCAAAGAACTCTTTGCACCTTCACAAATAAAGAAAGATCTGGGACAGATTTCACTTTTATGGTCACATTTTATTATTCAGGGGCTGGTTATCCAGCATGAGTCAGGATTCTGACCACGATTACTGACCAAACTGGAGAATTGGCTAGTTGGGAAAATAGAAATTGCATTAAAAAAAAAAAAAAAAAGACTTGGGTGTGTGTGTGCCATGATTTCACAGAGTCAACAAGTAGTTTTCTCCAGAATGTATATCTAGGAGTAGGTGGAAAGGAAAGGAAAGCAGAATGTGCTCCTTTTCCTTTAATATTTTCTTACTGGATGTTATTTAAGGTTTCTGACTGTTTCATTCTAGGAGCATTTACTCCATATTTTAGAAGGAACTGGGTTATTTGCCATGTATTCATAGTGGTTTGAACACATTTGATATTCGAACTCTTCCTTAGATGGAATCACCTGCATTTTACTTTAGAAATCCCACTGCAGGACTTGCCTGGCAATACAGCTTTTATATTTTCCCATTTACTTTTACACTATCCCCATTTTCTAGTGGACAGTCTGCTGCCAAGGCCATTCTCAAATCAAGTTCTGAGTGTTGGATACTCAGGATGATACATCTCCATTTGGGGAAATTTACTATAAGTTTTGTTGTGAGAAATGGATCTTTACATCACTCTCCTGCTAGATTCAGTGACTCACCAATGAATGAAACAGAATTAGATTGAAACATCTGTTTGACCCAGCAAACTCCTTCCTTGGGGGACTGTGAAATTTAAGAAGCGTGGTGTTGCAGTTTTTACACATATCAAGGCTAGAGAAATGTGAGGTAGCCACGGTGATGCGGGGGAGCTGACTATTATAAGTGTCCTATGCTAATTCAGAGCTCAGTGACGTCACGTTGGCAGCTCAATGTGGGCCATGGTTGAAGTATTTATACAAGGACATTGGCAAATGCTACAAATAGTTGTTGTTTTTCTTTCCCTCCCTGGAAAGCCAGTTGTTAAACATATAGCAGCTCACCATTAGGCCAGCATACCTAAAACATTTTTAAAAGAAAATTTATTCTTTAGTATAGGTGTTTTCAAAGTGTGGTCCCTGAATCAACAGTATCAGCATCACATGGAAACTTGTTAGAAATGAAAATTATCTCCCCATCCTAACCTACTGAATTAGAAATGGTAGGGATGGGACCAGGAATCGCTTAACAAGCCCTCCTTCCCAGGTGAATCTTATGTGTGTTAAACAGTGATAAATATATGCTAAAGTATGATAACCGCTGCCCTAAGGACTAAATGATTGAGGAACAGTAAATTATGCTCAATTAACTGTGCACTGACTATAATTTAATGATTAATTATCTCATACGTGTTCCATTGCACTTATTAAGCTTTCAGAGGGTAATGTCAAACAGGACTGTTATATATAGTGCCCACAGTGGTTTGTGGGGATGTGTCAAAACTATATCATTTTTAGGGCTCCTAGCAGATGGAAACACACCACTCACCATCTAAAGATCATATTCTTTAACTGAAAGCACTGCCAACAAGCAAGTGATGTGTGTGACAAGACTACCATATTCTTCACTGGGCGAAGAGTCAGAATTTCCTAGAGGTCTTGTAAAAAACACATACTCCTGGGCCCCACCCCAGAGTTTCTGATTTGGTAGGCCTAGGGCCTGATAATTTGCATTTCTAAACAACTTTCCCAAGTAACATTGATGTTGCTGGTCCACAAACCCACTCCTGGAGAACCACACTGCTCTAGAACATCTTTTGAGTGATCTGTTTCTGTGTGAGTTTCTGCTTCTCAGTTTTTTGTTCTCCCCTGTTCTACATTTAGCTTGGCTATGATTTCTCCTCAGAGAAGGTACAGCCCACATCATATGGGGCATGATTTTTAATGTGCAGGAGCCTGCTGAGCCCTTCATTTCCTGTCAAGATATTATTCAGAGTCATAATGCACTTTGTCATTTTTCTTCATTCTTCTACTAAGTTTTTACAGCCTTGGCACTTAGCTATTGTGTCAGATGAAACTCAGCTACTTCCTCATTGCAGTGTTTTTGGCCTTATGATTCACACCTTTCACTGCCACCGGCTCACTCAGTAGGTTGAAAAGGGTATTTTTTCACTTTTTGAATAGAATGTATTTATTTCCTTTAAACAAGAAAACTTAATCCACCTGAGTTTCATCCTCTTTTTATTTCACTCTCCACAACAGAATAAGAGCTCTTCCCAATGCATGAAAAACACAATTTAAAGTATTTACTGTTTTGAAGTATTGTACGGGGTTAAAAGATTTGAAAGATTATCATAATGGCTCTAGGAGGCATTACATGCCTTACAGATGAGATTAAGTGGGATGTCTACATCCTTTTTCCCCTCAACTCTTATAATGCAACATTTGAATAGGGATGCTAATGTTATCTTGAATTTTTTGAAGTCACATCTTCTAATTACCTGTTAGGTTTTCCACTAATCTGAGTGAGAAAACTTTAGTGTATGATCTATTTTGGCCACTCAGTAGTTCTCTGACCTTGGACAGGCATTGAATTTGCTGGTGTCACTTTCTCATCTATAAAATGGAAATCAGCATCTGTACTGTTTATTTCATTTCAGTAGTGTGAGGATCACAATATCTATGTGAACTCTAAAGTGCTGTGTAACTGTGAAGCATTTTATGTGTCCCTTATAGTACTCAGCATGGTCAGAACACACAGTAGACCCTTAAGATGTGGTATCTGACTTGTGTCTGCATGTGTAGGTCTTTTATAGATCTTTGGAAACTGACATTCAAAATGGCATCAGATTATATATTTAATAGGTAACCTGAGTGTGGGGTGCAAGTCTACAATAATACAAAAGTTGGTACAAATGTAGTAGGTACAAAAGTTGATTATTAGCTAGATTTTAGGATGCAGGAAAGATTGAGGGTTGGCTGCACGCCTTGGAATTTGACATTCTCTACATGGAAACTAGGGAGATATCAAGAAATTGAGTGTATGTGTTATTTGAATAATAGGAATGTTGGGGGTAAAAATATACCCTGTTGTTGGTATTTGGTAGAGTGCCTCCTCTTTTTGGCCTGATAACTAGGGTCTTTCTCTTGACTATAAAGGCATATTTACTGGGATAAAGGGCGGGATGGGTGGGCTATCTTGGGTATTCAAAACAGAAAATGTCAAGCTCGCATGCTTATGTGTGTGTTTATGTTTATGGTAAATATTTGAAACAGGGTTTGTGAAATTCTATGGAGTGCATCTTGAGAAAACACATGGAAGTCTTCTAAAAGATTTTTCTTCCCTTGTTTAGCTTTCACGGTGTTCAGAAAATTAGATATTAAGCCCTTGCGCTTTTGTAGGATAATGCCCTGTAATTCATGTCAGTCATTTATTGGACAATTACTTATGCTATCCAAATAAAATAGCATAAAAAATGCTAGAACAAGTGTATGGGGACACTCTGCCTTAATACTTACTAGCTTACTGTTGATGGATAAGTCAATTAACCCATCTGAAACTTAATTTCCTAATCTACAAAACAAATAATAATTATTGATTTGGTTACCTTCACTAAATTGCAGATGAAATAATATATATAAAAGTATTTTGTCAACTACAAGACATGCTAAAATTCAAGATTCTGTTGTTAAAAAGCTTATTCTAGAAGGCTTTGCATGTAGTCAATGCAACTGTGTTTATTATAGAATCAAAAACAGGCTAGAAATGAATTGGGTTGAATGAAAGAATCTTTAGGTGACTTCATTGCAACCACATGCAGTTGGTCTTGATTCATGCATTAAACCTCCTGACAGACTGGCTAGCTACAGTTCTGCCTTCCGTATTCTGTGTCTTTCTTGTGACCTAAATGAAAATATAGAAGGCATGCTCTTCAGATTTCATAGGTGATCCAGACCTGGGAGGAGTAGCTAATGCCATGAATACAGTTCTGAAATTCAAATTGATCTCAAAAGGCAGGAACAATGATCTGAAAGCACCAAGATAAAATATAACATGGATATAAATAAAGTTCTTCATTTAGAGTAAACATGATCTATTACGCAAATTCAGGATGCTGGTGATTTGCCTTAGAGGAAGTTGATGTGAAACCATCTGGGAGATTTAGATGTCTACAAGCTCAAATAGAATGTGATGCATTTGCTCTGAAAAGGAAAAAAAAAAAAAAGTACCTTGAATAGAAAAATAAGGGTGCTTACTAGCGTGATCCGGTGGTCAGAAATCCAGTTTCTTGATTAGGGTTCTGGCCCTCACTGTACCAATATCTCTCACAGTGTGACCTTGCTCAGGTCCTCTAATGTCTCTTGGCTTCAGTTCCTTTACCCTATAAAATGAGAATTTGGACTAAGTTATTTCTGAAATTACTTCTAGTGTTAAGAATATGTAGTCTAAGTTGGGTCACAAAAAAGCCTTTTTTGGGGGCACCTGGGTGGCTTAGTTGGTTAAACATCAGACTCTTGGTTTTAGCTCAGGTCATGATTACAGGGTCATTAGATCGAGCCCCAGTCATCTGGCTCCCCATTCAGTGGGGAATGTCCTTCCTCTCTCCGTCTCCCTCTGTTCCTCCCCCAACTCATTCTCTCTCTCTCTCTCAAATAAATAAATAAATCTATTTTTTAAGCCTTTTTTGGGAGGTGGAATGTTTTTTAAGGATTGATATATCTACAACTAGTTGAAAAAATTCAAGTATAGAGAAATAACTAAGACCTAAAATGAGAGTATGCATGTATATATCTTTTTCTTTTCTCAGTAATTATAGCATTTATTTTAATTTTGTTAGCTCAGGTAATGGCCTCCTCAAAAATAATGTTTTTCTCAACTTATTTTGTTTAACTGGTGTGCCTTAAGAACTTTTCTAGAACTTCAGATTTTCCTGTAACTTTCAGGTACAAATCCCAGCAGGGTCCAGCTGACTTACTTTCCTTCCAAGACAGATAAATTGAACTATATGTGCTTTTACAGTGTGTGGTCTTAGATGTCTAGCATGAGACTTTCAAAATTAAGGTCCTGTCCACTGCTTATAGACATATACAGGGCCTCAGACCTCTCTTTGTAGGAATAACAGTTTATCATCAAAACTATGGAGTCGTTTTGCTGCTACAAAAATGTGTTGCTTCTCTCCAAGTTATAGAAGTATTATTTCTTTAATATGAGCTTTAATTGAGCAGTGAATGACTTAATGGTTTACAGTGCTTCTGGGTTTTAGAATGTGCTGGGTTTTTCAGGAGGAGTGGCTGCACGCATAAGCATATTGTTCAGTGTTTTAATGCATCTGATAAATTTTGCCCATTTCATCATATTATTTGTTTGATAAAGGGTTTGTACTACATTCCATACATTGGGTTTTTTTGTGTGTGTTGTTTTATCTGTGTTTGTGTTATCCTCATTAATTTTTGAAATGTTGAACTGTATCTTAATTAGTTAAATAAGTGGGCCTTAGTCAGAATATCTCTTCCCAAATCATACCAGATAAAAGAGAAGTTATCACATTAAGGGTATTGTGTTAGGGGAGATAGCAACTTGTTTTCATGCTTCCTTTTCTTCCCTCCACTTTCTTTCCTTTTCCTCTTTCCTTTCCTTTCCTCCATACCACCCACTCTCATTCCCTTTTTCCTTTTCCTTTTCTGTTTCTTCTATCCATAAATATTTGTTGAATTACCACTGTGAGTTAGGCAAACTGAGGATTTATTCACTAGTAAGGTATCTGTCTTCATGGTGCTTATAGTCTAAGAGAGGTATCATTAGTAAACAGTGGAGATTCAGAGTTATAGAACAGCTGGCTCAAAAGTGAGTATCAGAGAAGGTATCCCAGAATAAATAGATTTCAAATGTGAGAACTGAATATTGATTTAGTGTTAGCTAAACAAACAGGTTTAGGTTGGGTTGGATGTAGGAAATATCCTAGTAGAAGAAAAGCATATAGTAAACTCTTAAGATGAGGAAAAAGTATGTAGCACAATGAAAAAGCAAAAAAAAAAAAAAAAAAAAAAAAAAAAAAAAAAAAAAAAAAAAAAAAAAAAAAAAAAAAAAAAAAAAAAAAAAAACCCGAAAGAAAGAAAAAGAAAAGAAAATCGGTATGGTTGAAGTCTCATGCACAAAGGGAGACTGGCCAGAAATAGAATTGGAGGGTGAAGATCTTACAGAGGCCTTATGGATTATGGACGCAAAGAGTAATAGTGAATCACTGGAGGGTTGAAGGAAAAAAATAACATGATCAGTTTTCCATTCTTTAAAAAGATCAGTTTTTCTGTGGAAGGACACAAGATTGATTATGCAATTATTGTTAAATCCCAGGTAAGAGATGATGATGATGATGATGGTGATGCAGCATTGGATTGAGCAGGGGGTTGGGCAGTGGATACTAGAGTGTCTGTTTCATCTGGACAAAACATTGGAGTCTTTATTTGATTTTCAGGTAATTACCTTTAAAGCTATTGCTAGGGCATAGGAGTTAGGATGGTGAAGTAGTAGGAGGACCCTATGCTTGCCCGTTCCTCAAACACAGCTAGATAAATATCAAATCATTCTGTACACCTAAGAAATTGATCTGAGGATTGACAGAACAAACTGCACAAGGAAGAGGCCACATCATGAAAGGTGGGAAGTGCAGAGATGTGATCTGGGGGAGAAAAGGATCACATATGCAGCAGAGGGGAGGGAGCCTTGATCATGAAGAGAGGTGAGAGAGAGAAGTGTATAGGAGGTCGCACAAGGAAAGCACTTCCCCAAAGCCTTGACGGGGAAAATGAGAGGGGCTGATTATTGTGAGTTTTTTACAACCAGCAGAGCTCAAAGATGAGTTTTAGAAGTCCACGCCATGGCTGGTGTTGAGCCCAGCAAGCACAGTGGTACTCCTGGGGAGAGGGAGGAGAGAGGTCTGGGAGCAGATGGCGTGATCTGAAGACCCCCTGGGACATGCTGGGAGAGATGGATCCCCCTTGTTGGAGTGTATCTGGGAGAGGTGACATTGCCTCTCAGGGGACAAAAGACCCAGTGGGTGCCATTGCCTTTCCCTGTTCCTTAAGCACAGGGCAGAGACAACTGCTAAGGGCAGCTAACCTGGACCCAGGTTTTTTGCTCTGCTTTATTCTAAACTCCAAGCTCCTATGCATTGGTGCACTGCCCTTCTGGGACAAACTGGCACTTGCCCCATTGCAGCAAGACCCTCCCCCAGAGGATCGGTGTGGGTCTGTGCCACATGGGTTCCCTAAAGTTTAGAGTTTTGAAACTCAGCTAATGTGCCTGAGATAAAACACAGGTGCACTGTACTGCCAGGTGGGCAGATGGCCCAGACACAGACAGGGTGAAGGCAGGGATCTGAGGGATACCTGGGACATATGAGAGGAGACTGTTTGCTCTACTGTGAGTGCTTCCTGAACAGCAGCGGGTGTGAACTCCCCTCTCTGGTGATGAGGGAGAGGGCTGGAGCCATTTTTCTTCCCTGCACATTAACACGGACTGACTTTAGTGAGCAGCACAACACCCATGGTAGAGGCCTGAGACACTTACATGAAGCCTTCTTTCAGCAAGTGTGCCTAAGAACCAGAGCAGCAGGCCTCTCCCCTAGAAGACCAGTGCAGAACCCCCCCCCCAACATGCACCAAGTCTACTGACCACAGAGTGCTGCAAAGCTTCAACTCTTCTAACAAGCAGCCCAGAGCACACCTAGTTAAAATTGACCATGTGCTGGCCGAGGTCCAAACACTCCCCACTACAGGCAAGGAGAATCTCTGCAGAGGACTGACCTGAGGGAAAGAACAGCCAAAATACAGCAGCAGAGTGCACACAGCAACACACCAGAAATGCTTCCTGAAGCACCAGTCTCTGGACAGTGACTTCTTAATAAAGACATTACTCTCAGGAGCAGGAAGCATAGTAGGTTTTCCTAACATGCAGAAGAAGACAGAGAGCACAGAGACTTGGCAGGCCAGAAGAGAGTGGCATGATATATTCAATGTGCTGAATGGGTAAAACATGCAACTAACAGTACTTTATCCAGTGAGGCTGTCATTCAGAATACAAGGAGAGATACAGAATTTCCCAGACAAACAAAAACTAAAGTTCATAACCAGCCCTGCAAGAAATGTTAAAGGGTGCTTTTTGAGTGGCAAAGAAAGATGAAAAGCAATAAAGGCTAGAAAGGAGCAGAGAAAATCTCCAGAAAACACCAACTCCACAGGTAATACAATGGTGCTACATTCATATCTATCAATAATCAACACAATGTAAATGGACTAGATGCTCTAATCAAAAGATACAGGGTATCAGAATGGATAAAAAACAAGACCCACCTACGTGCTGCATACAAGAGACTAAAGACATCTGCAGATTGAAGGTGAGAGGGTGGAGAACTATCTATCATGCTAAACGACATCAAAAGCAAGCCATAGCAGCCATACTTGCATCAGACAAACAATATTTTAAACTAAGGACTGTAACGAGATGAAGAAGGACAGTATATCATAGCAAAGGGGTCTGTCCAATAAGAAGATCTAACAGTTGTAAATATTTATGCCCCCCACTTGGGAGCACCCAAATATATAAATCAATAACAAATATAAAGAAACTCATTGGTAACAGTATAATAATAGTAGGGGAAGTTAACACCCCACTCACAGCAATGGACAGATTATCTAAGCAGAAAATCAACAAGCAAACAGTGGCTTTGAATGACACACTGGACCAGATGGACTTAACAGATATATTTAGAGCATTTCATCCTAAAGCAGCAGAATGCACATTCTTTTTGAGTGCACACGGAACATTCTCCAGAATAGATCATATACTGGGTCACAAATCAGCCTTCAACAAGTACAGAAAGATTGAGATCATACCATTCATATTTTCAGATCACAATGCTATGAAACTTGATGTCAACCAGAAGAAAAAATTTGGAAAGACCACAAATACATGGAGATTAATGAACATCCTACTAAAAAATTGAATGGGTTAACAAAGAAATTAAAAAAGACACACACACACACACACACACACACACACACAGAAGCAAACAAAAATGAAAACACGACATTCCAAAACCTTTGGGAAGCAGCAAAAGTGGTCCTAAGAGGGAAGTATATAGTAATACTTGCCTACTGCAAGAAACAAGAAGTCTCAAATACACAACTTAACCTTACACCTAAAGGAGCTGGAAAAAGAACAGCAAATGAAGTCTAAAGCCAGCAGAAGAAGGGAAAAATATAATGATTAGAGCAGGAATAAATGGTATAGACCAAAAAAACCCCCAGTAGAACAGATCAATGAAACTAGGAGCTGGTTCTCTGAAAAAAAATTAATAAAATTGATAAACCCCTAGCCAGACTTAACAGAAAGAAAAGAGAAAGAACCCAAATAAATAAAATCATAAATGAGAGAGGAGAAATAACAACCAACACCTAGAAATACAAACAGTTGTTAAAAGATTATTATGAAAAATGATATGCAAATGAATGGGGCAATCTGGAAGAAATGGATAAATTCCTAGAACCATATAACTACCAAAACTGAAACAAGAAGAAATAGAAAATTGAAACAGATCCATAACCAGCAAAGAAATTGAATCAGTAATAAAAAATCTCCCAAGAAAAAAGAGTCCGGGGCCAGATGGCTTCCCAGGGGAATTCTACCAAACACTGAAGAAGAATTAATGACTATTCTTCTAAAACTGTTCCCCAAAATAGCAATGGATGGAAAACTTCCAAACTCCTCCTATGAGTCCAGCATTACTTTGATTCCAAAACCAGACCAAGACCCCACTAAAAAGGAGAATTACAGGTCAATATCCCTTATGAACATGGATACAAAAATTCTCAAGATACTAGCAGTCAAATCCAACAGTACATTAAAAAAATCATTCACCATGATCAAGTGGGAAATTTCTTCCTGGGCTGCAAGGGGGGGAGGGGTTCAGTAGTCACAAATCGATCAGTGTGATACACCACATTAATAAAGGATAAGAACCATAAGATCCTTGCAACAGATGCAAAGGCACTGACAAAGTACAGCATCCACTCTTGATAAAAACACAGAGTAGAGATAGAGGGAACATACCTCAACGTAATAAAGGCCGTATACAAAAGACCCGCAGCTAATATCATCCTCAATGGGGAAAAACTGAGAGATTTTCCTCTATGTTCAGGAACAAGACAGGGATGTCCACTCTCACCATTGTTATTTAACATAATACTGGAAGTTCTAGCCTCAGCAATCAGACAACAAAAGGAAATAAAATGCATCCAAAAAGGCAAGGAAGGAGTCAATAGATGACATGATATTCTATGTAGAAAACCTGAAAGATTCCACCAAAAAATTGCTAGAACTGACACATAAATTCATTAAAGTCACAAGATACAAAATCAGTGGAGAGAAATCTGTTGCATTTCTATACATTTTTATACATTGATAATGAAGCAGAAGAAAGAGAAATCAAGGAACTGATCCCATTTACAATTGCACCAAAAACTCTAAGATACCTAGGAATAAACTTAACCAAAGAGGTAAAAGATCTGTACTCTGAGAACTATAGAACACTTACGAAAGACATTGAAGATGACACAAAAAAATGGAAAATCATTCCATGCTCATGGATTGGAAGAACAAATATTGTTAGAATGCCTATACTACCCAAAGCAGTCTACACATTTAATACAATCCCTATCAAAATACCACCAGCATTGTTTACAGAGCTAGAACAAACAATCCTAAAATTTGTATGGAACCACAAAAGTCACTGAATAGCCAAAGCAATCTTGAAAAAGAAAAGCAAAGCTGGAGGCATCACAAGCCTAGACTTCAATCTATATCACAAAGCTGTAGTCATGAAGACAGTATGGTACTGGCACAAAAACAGACACGTAGATCAATTAAACAGAATAGAAAACCCAGAAATGGACCCACAACTATATGGTAAACTAATCTTCAACAAAGCAGGAAAGCATATCCAATGGGGGGGAAGAAAAACAGTCTCTTCAGCAAATGGTGTTAGGAAAACTGGACAGCAACATGCCGAAGAATGAAACTAGACCACTTTCTTACATCATACACGAAAATAAATTCAAAATGGATGAAAGACCTAAATGTGAGACAGGAAACCATGAAAATCCTAGAGAATGCAGGCAACTTCTTTGACCTTGGCCATAGTGACTTCTTACTAGACATGTGTCTGGAGGCCAGGGAAACAAAAGCAAAAATGAACTGCTGGGACTTTATCAAGATAAAAAAACTTCTGCACAACAAAGGAAACAATCAACAAAACTAAAAGACTACCTATGGAAGGGGAGAAATATTTGCAAATGACATAACTGATAAAGGGTTAGTATCCAAAATATATAGAGAACTTAGACTCAGTACCCAAAGACAAATAATCCAGTTAAGGAATGGGTAGAAGACATGAAGAGACATTTTTCCAAAGAAGACATGCAGATGGCCGACAGACAAACATGTGAAAAGATGCTCAACATCACTGATCATCAGGGAAATACAAATCAAAACTACAATGAGCTACCACCTCATACCTTTCAGAATCGCTCAAATTAACAACAGTGGAAACAACAGGTGTTGGGAAGGATGCGGAGACAGGGGAACTGTCTTACACTGTTGGTGGGAATGCAAACTGGTGCTCCCACTCTGGAGGTTCCTCAAAAAGTTAAAAATAGAACTACCCTATAATCCAGCAATTGCACACTAGGTGTTTACCCAGAGGAATCAAAATTACTGATTCAAAGGGGCATGTGCACCCCGATGTTTATAGCAACATTATCTATAATAGCTAGATTATGGAAAGAGCCCAAATGTCCATTGACTGATGAATGGAAAAAGAAGAGGTGGTATCTGTATACAATGGAATATTACTGAGCCATAAAAAGAAATGAAATCTTGCCATTTGCAATGATATGGGTGGAGCTAGAGTGTATTACACTGACTGATATAAATGAGTCAGGGAGAGACAAATACTATATGATTTCACTCATATGTGGAATTTAAGAAACATAGGGGAAGGGAAAAAAAGAGGGGGTCAAACCATAAAAGAGGCTCTGAACTATAGAGAACAAAGAGGGTTGCTGGAGGGGAGGTGGGTGGGGGATGGTCTAGATGGGTTTTGGGTATTAAGGAGTGCACTTGTGATGAGTACTGGGTGTTGTATAGAAGTGATAAATCACTGAATTCTACTTCTGAAACTATGACAGTGTATGTTAACTCACTAGAATTTAAATAACTCGAAACATTAAAAAAAAATAAAGCTGTTGTTAGAAAACTAAAACATCCTTTTTGTCCCCTTCTTTATTATCATTCCTAATATGAGGACATACAGGCTGACCAAGGAATAGATTTGTAGCTGTGAGAGGTTGAGGTATTCAGAATAGCTTTCTCAATGCTGTTGATTTGAGCAGAAGGAACAGCACCAAAAGAAGAGAGCTCTGAATTTAAACCCCAGTTTTGCCGCTAATGAATTCTTTGACTATGGGTAAATAACTTAACCTTTCTAGGCATTCCTTTCAATTCCAATCTTCCATCATTCTGTGGATGTCTGTGTAAAAGAACTCTAATGAGGAAAAGCCTCCAGGTGTTTATTTGCATTTTAAAGATCTTAATACTGTTTTAATCCCTATTGGTATGCATATTGAAATTCTAGATTCAACAAGTGCAAAGCCTTGCTAGCAGTATCAGAAGTCTGAATTTTATTTACTATAAGGCAGTAAATTCTGGAACTAAAAATCAGACTTTCTATTTTGCATTCTTGTTCAAAGACATGTGAGGGGATTTGGGGGGTCTATGAAAGATTTTGGCTACACATATTAACTTCTGGGAGTAGAAATTTCTAGTATTGACAAATTGGGCTAACATGTGTAGTTGTTTCTGAATGCAAGTCCACTGACAGATGCCCATCTGACTACATAAAAATCTTCTGTGGAAGCTTGTTAAAAGTACAGAAACCCCAGTCTCATCCTCCCAGCTTCTGATCCATAGGTGGTGTAGTGGATGGGATGGGTGCTGTGCTCCAGGGCAGCGTTTTTTAGTGTTCATGAAATCACGTTAGTCTTGCAAAATGTTTCTTGAAGTATTTGAAGTAAAATAAATTTGAGAAACACTATAATATATTGTCTTCTTATTAGAGAGGTTCTGGGATATCTTAAATGAAATAATTTGTTTCATTTTGTTTATTCTTGTGTTTGTCTGACTCAGTTGGCTCCTCAACCACTTTTTACTAGGATATCTATTACCAGCCTACAGAACTGGTGCTCCGTGATGGAAATTTACAAGACATGAGTCATTTTTTATGGTCATTGAAATATAGTCATCCGTGGAGTGGTCTAAGGATAGTAATCCTTTATTGTTTAAACAGAGGCACATACTTGTAAAATTGCTGAGAGACTAGGAATATTTTGGCTGCCATATAGGCTAATTTCATCATCAACAAGCTACCTGACATGAATACTATCATGTGTTTGTGCATATTGAATTGCCGTGACTCTTCACATTTACTCTGTGTGAATGGTACCTCCATAGAGCTGTGCAGTACACAACATGACAGACTTTTTTTTGGCCTATCTGACATGTATTAGAGTTGACCCTGTGACTTTGCTTTCACTGGCATCAGAAATCAACCATGTGACTGATCTTGCCCAGATTACTGCTCTCTGAATGGTAGACCCCTAAAACTGTGTCTAGAATAGAACTGCACAAAAGAGTTGGGTTTCAATAAAATAACGAGGCTGTTTCTAGAGGCCATTCACCAAGATTTAAGTATTTTACCATGAGTGTATTTTTATTTGCTGTCCTGAGAAAAAGCTGATATTCATCATCAGACATGTTACTGGCCGTAATGTAGTTCTTTTGTCATTTCACAACTTTGTTCACCATGTGGCAGGCAACATGCTTGGCACTGGGGAAGTAAAGGGAAAAAGAAAGATATAGTTTATTTCAAAAAGGGCAGCTTAAGTGAAACTGGCACATACACAGATGGTTATAGTACACTGTGGTAATAGTTACAATGGAGGTAAGTGCAAGGGACAATTAGAGCATAAAAAATAAAGTACCTAAGTCGGCCTGGGGGAATCAGGAAAATTTTCACAGATGAAACTGCTTTGGTTTAGTTTGGTTTCTGATTTTCTTCTGAAACCGTGTGCTGACTCTGCTATTTAATTACCAGGAGAAAGTTTAGATTTTGCTGCCTTGCATGTGCTCATATGCTTTTCCAAAATAAATTGTGTTTATGTAATAATTTTTACCTTTTCTCCTCACTCATCATTTCCATCCTGATATTACTTTGAATTATACCCCCCACAATAGTCTTAGTTTCAGCTGAGTATTCACATTTCTGGTACAAGCTAATAGAATTTTTCATTTGCTTTTGGTTTGCAGATGTTGAGCACATGGCTCTTAAGCATGGCATTATTCTTAGAAGGATGACAGTCTTCAAACATTTTGATTAGTACCTCAATTTTATCCACTTCTCCATATTGAAGTGAGCCTGTGTTTTATATCTTCTTAGCTTCATCTCCTACATAAAGCTCTAGTATTCAGAAAGGCAATTTTTGTCTCTGGTTTTATATCTACCAAACTACTGTGAGGCTTTTAGAAAGGTTTGATAGCTTTTAGTCCCAGAAATGGAATATGTTACTTAATTTTTCAAAGAGCCAAAGAAATATACCTGCATTGAGAGATAAATACACCTTGCCTATTTGCAATATTTTGCGTTTGTATAGCATTTTATAGTTTGTAAAATATTTTATCTTCATCGTTCCATTTAACTCTCATAATGCCATTTGAACTATGAGAAAACTGGAGCGTCATGAGGTTTAGTTGAGTTATTCCAGATAGTACTGCTAGTCAGTATGGAACCAGGATTCAGAGAGCCTTCAGCCTCCAATTATGCAGCTCTTCCCAGCATATTGCATAGTGGGATAATCTTGCTATATGTAAGATATGAAAGGATGATTAAAATGAAGGAACAAAATTTTTGCTTGGCATGGCAAATGCAAAAATTGTTAATGGTTTGGATGGATGAGATTGTGTAGTACATAAGAATAAGTAAATTAATCACCATACTGGGTTGAATATGGTAGGTGAGTTTGGTGAATCAGGGCAAGAAGGTGGAGGTGATTTGGCATTTAATGAAGCAGCACGGCAGGCAGCAAGATGAGTTTTAAAAGGGGGCAGTATGGTGGGGGGCACAAGTTAGCAGTAGAGCAGAAGACGGGACTACTGAATGAAGAAGGGACCTAGACAGGAAGCCGGTCAAAAAGACTAAGTCCTAAGGGAAGATTGCAGCAGGATCCTGTGCCATCTTCATTCTCGGATTGACTTCTCTTACATACCAGTTATCCAAACTTGATACCACAGGTGCTGGTCAGGGAGGGATCTGCAGTCAGGATGTAGTCAATTCTAGACAAATCATTAAGTAATTTGGTACAGTTCAGTCACGTAAGTCATGTCACTGTTTCTAGATAAAAGAACATGAAGCATGGGAGTAGTAATTAGAAAATGGCTGAAGGGTTTAGGCTGTTTCTTGAGGATGCTGTGAAGGATGAAGAACCAGATGAGGAAGTGACTCCAAGGCACATAAGTGGCATTGTATCATAAGCCCATGGCAATGATCTGATTTGCTATTTTTTTTTTTTAAGTGCAATCAGTTTGAGGTATATCGTAATGGTAAAAGACCTCAGCGTTCTCAGTCCTTAACAGATCAATGAGATACAATATATGTCTCAAATTATTTCATATTAGAGAATACTTACGTCTTTTCTCAAATGTTCACGTAATATTTTCAAAAATTAGAATTAATTGAGGTTTATTTTTGGCCTAAACCTCAGCAAATAATATAAATTGTGTCTTATAATAATTGTTTGAAACCAGAAATAAATAAATTAGAAATTAAAACATTCAAGCTCATAGGCATTTTAAATAGCTTTATAACTCTATAATTGACATATAATAAATTGAACATATATAAGGTGTACAGTTTGGTAAGATTGATATATGTCTACATTCATGAAACCATCACCATAATCAAGATAGAAACATACTGATTATTCCCCTAATTTTTCTCATGTCCTTTCGTAATCTTTCCCACCCCTCCCTGTCTCTAAAAATCTCTCCTATCTGACTCTTGGATGAAAGGGGAGACTAAACGCATACAGGCAATTTTATATACATTTGTTGAACTGAAGAGGTAGACAGGAAGAAATCAGAGAAGGACGATTTCAAGGAAATACAGGTATTTTAGGAACAATTCTTAAAGCTGGGGAAGCTTGAATTCAGCCTGGAACAAGTGGAATGAGTTGGGAGATAATTTCAATTTTGGAGTAAGGAAACTACAGAGCTGAAGCAGAAATGAAGGCTATACAATCCTGGGAGCATAAGACTTCTTTGACTTGGACAGAAATAGTATACTGATGATCTATACAAAATAATAGTTTGACTAGCTTGAGGAGGCTCTTGAAAATGAGGCTGAATGTAGATTTAAGATAATGAGGAAAATATGAAGCCTTTTATTTTTATGCTAAAGAAAGGGATCCACTTCATTCATTTATCAGCCATTCAAAAATATGTTTATTGGGGGACCTGGGTGGCTCAGTTGGTTAAGCGTCTCCCTCAGCTCAGGTCATGATTCCAGGGTGCTGGGATTGAGCCCTGCATCGGGCTCCTTGCTCAGTAGGGAGCCTGCTTCTCCCTCTGCCTGTTGCTCTCCCTGCTTGTGCTCTCTCTCTCTGTCAAATAAAACAATAAAAATCATATATATATATATATATATATATATATACAGATAGATATAGAATGCTCACTGTATAGCAGGCACTGTTTAAGTGTTAATGGCTATCCTTTTAATATGTGGTCATTTGGAACGGTGTGGTCTGCTCTGTGTGTGTGTGTGTGTGTCAGAGAGAGATTTGTTTTTTAAAATAAACTTTATTAGAAAATTTTAGATCTACAAAAAAGTTGCAAGAATATTAGAGTTCCCATATCTTCCCTTCATCACGTTTCTCCTGTTAACATCGTCTATAGCCATAGTGCACTTGTCAAAACTGACATTAGTACATTACTATTAACCAAACTCCAGACTTAACTTGATTTTCTTAATTTTTATATAATGCCTTTTTTTTTTCTGTCCCAGGATCCCATCCAAGAGACCACATCACATTTAGTCACCATGTCTCCTTCGGCTCCTTGGAGTGTGATGGTTTCTCAGACATTCCTTCTTTTTGATTACCTTGACATTTTTGATATTTTATAGAATTTTCTTCAGTTTGGGTTTATCTGATGTTTCCCTCATACTATCTGCTTTTGAAATAACAAATGAAAGTTCCATCCACAAATCAAAGAAAAATTTAATTTGATTAAATTTGTTTGAATTTTGCATAGCTTTAATCTTTTTTGAACAGCAAAGCTCATATTCTCCTCAAATCATTTTCAAGGTATCTGTTGCCTCACCTATTCATCTTAGGTGTCACATTTATTGTTGCAGTCTACCAGGGTTTCCTGGAAAGAACGATTTCTAATCAAATCAGTAAGGATTTGAATGACAGATTCTAAGAAATTCTTCCAAGACCTTAAGGCCTTCGATAGTCATAATTCAGTCATCTCTGTGGTTCAGTCCCAGAGACTACATGCTTAGTTGTACTCTAGTCCATGACTCAAATCACTGTATGGTTTAGCTTGAACTTTGTGCAAGTTGCTAGCTGTAATATCGCAGATTGGTGTAATTGGAATGACAATGTACGGATGTGGCCACATAGGCTGCTGTGCTACTTTCTCTCAAACATTCCCAGGAATTAAAACACACAACATTGAACAAGGAGATTCTGAGTAAGAATGATGTCTTATTATTTTTTTTAAACACAACATTCCTTAACTCTTAAGAAATGGACTTGGGCCACTCCCTGGAAAAAAGGGGCCTGGCATATCAATAGAGTTCTTTCTTCTGGGACTGAAGAGGGAACAGTCATGTTTTCTTCATATCTGTTTTCTATATAAATCTGAGATCATTCTGGCTTTTAAGACCCTTGAAGAAAATATGGTGACTTTTCAACTTTTATTCCTGGGTGAGTGTATGTTCTGAACTCTCACTCCTTTCGTTTGATTCTGGCACCTCTGCTTATTAGCAGTGTGACATTATGTGTATCATTTAGCCTTTCTAAGCTTTGGTGTTTTGATCCATAAAGTTTAGATAATAATGTATACCTCCTAAATTTGACTTGAGAATCAACTGGGATAAAGCATGTAAAGTGCCCAGCACAGTGTGTGGCACAAAAACAGCCCAATAAACATTAGATGTTATTATTACTGTTATTGTTAGTATATGCATGATAAACTAATAAGAAAATGGTTGCATTAACCAGGATTCCAAGAAAGCAATGTTTTGACTCCATTCACTGTCTCATATCCTGCTCAGACCTGCTGATGATATATCCCACTGCTCCAGCCTCCAGCTCCCTGGCCACCAGCCCTTTATCACAACTCTGTACTCACCTTTTTTGCAGAAAGGGAGCTGCTTCCAGTATCAAAGAAGAAATAATATTTTTTAAAGTTTTTAAAAATCCACATAAAATGTGTATTTAAGTTAAGAAATACATCATAAAAAGATTTTGCATACAGGATTTTGCTTTGGTGAACACACTGAGTTTATGAGGAAGTGGAATTTTTAGGAATATCAGGTTTTTTTTTTTTTTTTTTTTTTTTAAACCAGCTGGAACCAACTTCTACTGTTGGCATTCTCTCAGAGTCACTGCTCAGTTTCTCACCATAGCAAGGGGTATGGGCAAGTTGTTGATAAAGGAATTTTCCTGACCCTTAGATACAATTCCGCTTTTGGTGGTGGGCCTGAGAGACTGGTCTGGGACTGTGCCACTGCCAGCGCTGCTGCAGGCCCCCTGCCAGGATGCACAAATCCTAGCTTTGCAGGGAGCAGTGATGTTAGTTGTCTTCTCAGTATGCTCTGCCATAGCGCCTTTCTTGTTCTGTTTGTTATTGCCTCAATTAAAGAACGCAGCTTTCTTTGTGCTGGCCTGTGGATCAGATGTTTCAGAGCAGCAGGGAGAGGATAATCCCACACCTATAGGAATGCAAACGTTCTTTACTTGCTAAATCAATCAGCAGGGCCTACTCTGCACAGTGAAGGCAGCAGCTTCTATCCTGGCAGGCCTTACTGGCAAAGGGATAGATAGTTCAAGACTACTCATCCACAACCATTTATATTTCTTCTCCTCCCTGTTTTCCTTATAGGAAGTAAAAGCGGTAATTTTCTTTAGTGTGACTTGTGCCCTACGGTTAAAAATAGTGACTAATAATAATAGTCTAATATTGAAAACATTTGATTACAGCAAGTGTCCCCGGAGTGTCATTTAACATGGCATCACAAAAGAAGAATTCTAGGAAATATAAGGCGTATAGTGGTGTGTTTCAGAGAATTCTTGATGTATACAGGCAAATAGTTACTTTTCATTAGTGTACTTGTAAATCTTAAAAAGTCATGGGTTTCCAAAAGAGATTCCTCTGAAAGTATTCAGAAGATCAGGAAAAAAGTTGGCTAGAACTCGTGTACCAGCTCTGATCAGTGGTGATTCCCTGGGACACTGATGAGGATTCTGAAGACCCATTTTAGCTTTATAGTAAAAATGCCATGATTGATTAAAAATGTCTGCCATGAGTGTGGGACAAGGAAATGACAATTTGTATATCAAATATTTATTGTCCCCAGAACCACCATTTATGCTGGACCAAAGCATGGTGGCTAAAATTATTTATATTCCAGACTATGAAAAAATTAAACATTGTCCTTTATAAAATATACAGTACAAATGCAAATTACAAACAATATTCCACTTATTTCCTTATTCAGCCAAAACTTACTTAGCAACTAAAGGCATATCTCAAAGAAATTGGGGTTTGGTTCCAGACCATTGCAAAAATCAAATATCACAATAAAATGAGTCAAATAAAGATTTTGGCTTCCCAATACATATAAAAGTTATATTTATACTATAGTGTAGTTTATTAAGTGTGCAATAGCATTATGTCTAAAAATGTGCATACTTTAATTTTAAAATATTTTATTGCTAAAAAATACTAGCCAACATCTGAGCTTTTAGCAAGTTATAATCTTTTTGTTGGTGGAGGGAGGGTCCTTCCCTGACCTTGATGGCTGCTGACCGATCAGAGTGTGATGGTTGGTGAAGGTTGGGGTGGCTGCGGCAATTTCTTAAAGCAAGACAACAACCACTTTCTTTGCTCCTCCATAAGAAGCAACTCCTCATCCTTTCAAGTTTTATCATGAGATTACAGTGATTCAGTTGCATCTTCAGGCTCCACTTCTAATTCTAGTTCTCTTGCTATTTCCACCACATCTGCAGTTACTTCCTCCACTGAAGTCTTGAACCTCTCAAAGTCTTCCATAAAGGCTAGAATCAACTTCTTCCAAACTTTCGTTAATGTTGATATTGTGACCTCTTTCCAGGAATCATTAATGTCCTTATAAGGCATCTAGAATGGGGAATCCTTTCCCAAAGGCTTTTTATTAACTTTGCCCACATCCATCACAGGAGTCAGTATCTCTGGCAGCTATAGCCTTAGGAAATGTATTTCTTAAATAATAAGACTTGAAAGTCAAAATGACTTCTTGATCCTTGGGCTGCAGGATGGATATTGTATTAGCAGGCATGAAAACAACATTAACTTCATTGTATATCTTTATCAGAGTTCTTAGATGACCAGGTGCATTGTCAATAAACCATAATATTTTGAAAGATTTTTTTTTTCCTGAGCAGTAGGTCTCAACAGTGGACTTAAAATATTCAGTAACCATGCTTTAAACAGATGTGCTGTCATCCAAGCTTTATTGTTCCATTTACAGAGGCCAGACAGAATAGATTTAGTGTGATTCTTTTTTTTCTTCTTGAAATTTTACTTTATATGCTTTTAAAATTCCAGTATAATTAATGTATAGTGTTATATTAGTTTCAGGTGTGCAATATAGTGATTCACCAATTCTGTATATTACTGAGTGCTCATCAAGATACGTGTACTCTTAATCCCCTTCACTTATTTCACCCTTCCCTCCATCCACCTCCCCACTGGTAAACACCAGTTTGTTCTCTATAGTTATGAATCTGGTTTTGTTTGTCTGTTTTTTCTTTGTTCATTTATTTTGTTTCTTAAACTCCACATATGAATGAAATCATATGATATTCTTTTTTCTCTCACTGACTTATTTCCCTTAGCTTTATACTCTTTAGATCCATCCATGTTGTTGCAAATGGCATGACTTCATTCTTTTTTATGGCTGAGTAATATTTCATTGTGTATGCATACTGAATCTTCTTTATTCATTCATCTATCAGTGGACACTTGGGGCTGGTTCCATAATTTGGCTATAAACATTAGAGTGCATGTATCCCTTTAAATTAGTATTTTTGTATTCTTTGGGTAAATACCTAATAGTACAATTGCTGGATCATAGAGTAGTTCTATTTTTAACTTTCTGAGGAACCTCCATACTCTTTTCCAAAGTTGCTACACTAGTTTGCATTCCCACCAGCAGTGCAGAAGGGTTCTCTTTTCTCCACAAACTTGCAAACAATTGTTTCTTGTGTTGTTGATTTTAGCCATTCTGACTGGTGTGAGGTGATACCTTATTGTAGTTTTGATTTGTATTTCCCTGATCATCAGTGATACTGAGCATCTTTTCATGGGTCTGTTGGCCATCTGTATGTCTTCTTTGGAGAATGTCTGTTCATGTCTTCTGTCCATTTTTAATTGGATTATTTGTTAGATTTGGCATAATTCTGAAGGGCCCTAGAAATTTCAGAATGGTAAATGAACATTGGATTAAAGTCACCAGCTCTATTAGCCCCTAACAAGAGAGTCAACCTGTCCTTTGAAGCCAGGCATTGACTTCTCTGTACCTATGAAAATCCTAAATGGCATCTCCTTCCAATAGAAGGCCATTTGGTCTACATTGAAAAGCTGCTGTTTAGTGTAGCCGCCTTCATTAGCTGCAGCTGTGTCAGCACTTGCTGCCTCACCTTGCACTTCTATGTTACAGAGACAGCGTCTTTCCTTAAAGCTCAGGAACCATCTCAGCTAGCTTCAAACTTTTCCCCACCTCTTTCAGTCTTCATGGAATTAAAGAGAGTTAGGACCTTCCTCTGTGTTAGGTTTTGGCATAAAGGAATATTGTGGCTGGTTTGGTCTTCTCCCCAGACCACTCACTTTTTCCATATCAACAATAAAGCTGGGACACATGGGTGGCTCAGTCAGTTAAGCGTCTGCCTTCGGCTCAGGTCATGATCCCAGGGTACTGGGATCAAGTTCCGCATTGGGCTCCTACCTCAGTGGAGAGTCTGCTTCTCCCTCTGCCTGCCGCTGTCCCTTCTTGTACTCTCTCTCCCTCTCACAAAGAAATAAAATCTTAAAAAAAAAAACAACAACCTAATAAGGCTGTTTCACTTTCTTATCATACATGTGTTCACTGGAGTAGTGCTTTTAGTTTCCTTTAAGAACCTTTCCTTTGCATTCATACCTTGGCTAACTGTTTGGCATAAGTGGCCTAGTTTTTGGCCTGTTGTGATTTTTTGCATGCCTAGTACACTAAGATTAATCATTTCTAGCTTTGATTTAAAGTGAGTGACACTCAGGGGCGCCTGGGTGGCACAGCGGTTAAGCGTCTGCCTTCGGCTCAGGGCGTGGTCCCGGCGTTCTGGGATCGAGCCCCACATCAGGCTCCTCTGCTATGAGCCTGCTTCTTCCTCTCCCACTCCCCCTGCTTGTGTTCCCTCTCTCGCTGGCTGTCTCTATCTCTGTCGAATAAATAAAATCTTTAAAAAATAAATAAATAAATAAATAAATAAATAAATAAATAAAGTGAGTGACACTCAAACTCTTTCTTTCACATGGACACTTAGAGTCCATTGTAGGGTTGTTAACTGGCCTAATTTCAATATTGTTGTGACTCAGGTAATAGAGGGGCCTGAGGGGAAGAAAAGAGACAAGGAATGACAAGTCAGTGAAACAGGACACACACAACATTTATCAAGTTTGCTATCTTGTATGGGCGTGGTTTATAGTGCCCCAAAACAAGTAGAATAGTGACATCAAAGATCACTGAGTGCAAATCACAACAAATATAATAATAATGGGAAAAGTTTGAAGTTTTGTGAGAATTACCAGAATGTGACACAGAGACGTGAAATGTGCAAATGCTGTTGGGAAAATGGTGCCAATGGACTTGCTTGAAAAAGGTTTCCACAAACCTTCAGTCTGGAAAAAATGCAGTCTCTGTGAACCACAGTGTAATGGAGTACGCCTGTAGTGTGTGCTGGGTGCTGTGGATCTAGGGCTAAATAAGTCCTTGTCTGTCCTCAGGAGCCTCCGTTGCCAGAGGAGGTGGTGTGAAAACGATTACAGAAATATAAGAAATAAAATAATAAGTGTGTGTACTAGACCGAGTATTCATAGAAAAGAGAAAGCAATTAACCCTGCTTAAGATCACAAGAGACATCTTCAAAGGGGTGACAAGCGTGGTATCCTTTCAGTCTCTAGAAACAACAGTAAACACTTAGGAATCATTTGATGTTACAATTTGAAATAATCCTATCGAAGACGGATAGTGCCCTTTAGTTTGTAGTAAAGTTATATGGTTAAGGGTGCCTTTGGTTTTCAGTTATTGAAAATTGACACCCCTCTGAATTTTCAGTTGTAGTGAACTCCTGAATACTTGGATTCCTCATCTTATTTCTTACCCTTACCATTTTTCCCACACTGATTCCTATTAAATCCCGCTGCTTTGTTTTGTATTGATCTCTATTGTCCAAACTTTCACACTACTCAAATATTTAGAGCTGGAGTAGGCCAATAAAGGTACAGGACCTGATGGCAGAACATTATACATTTGGACATAATTCGACATTCCATACCTTGTATGGGCTTCTGGGCTTTCAAGTGGTTAACTGTCATATTTAAACTTCCCTTTGCTTTAAAATGCCAAGCAAGGCTAATCATAGTTTTTTGTTGTTTTTTTTTCCGAGTGTGTCATAATAACAAAACCTACAGGTTTGCTGCTTCTAAGTCCAGGAACCTCTGTGTAGAAATAGCCTTTAGACTGTGTGTTTATGATTGTATGTGCATGCATATATATATATATATATAGAGAGAGAGAGAGAGAGAGAGAGAGAGAGAGATTCGAATTAGCTTCAGGTATATCTCTAAGTAACTATCTCTAAGCAATCATATATGTTGTTAATACTTAAAAAACAGTGTAGTGGATGGATTTAGACTAGTAAGTTAAGGATGGTAGAACTGAGGCAAAATATAAATTAATGCTTTAAAAGAAAGACATATCATTTTTGTATGTACCATAGGGAACTTTGGTCCATGATTTGGACTTTTATTTCTAGGAATTGTTTCTTCTACAAGACCCTTTTGTATATAAATTTATTTTATTTGGGTCGTGTCCAGAAATTAGAATGATTTTAAACCATACTTATTGCATTATTTTCCGATTATAAAAGTAATAAAAAATGATTTTAAACCATACTTATTGCATTATTTTCCGATTATAAAAGTAATAAAAAATTGAAATAGAAAATCATACCACAAACAGTAGAAACCACTCAAAATTCCATCACAATCTATAATTACTATAATTATCATGGACATCTTTTTTCTTGTGTTTCCTTTGTAATATGTATGTTATACATATTTGTTCCTTTAGTCATTTTAGTCATTCAACGAATATTTAATAATCACTTAATAATGTGTTTATTTATTTTTACCTGAAATATAATTTATATACCATAAAAGTCATGCTATTAAATTGTATAATTCAGTAGTTTTTAGTATATTTGCAAAGTTGTACAACTATCATCACTATCTAATTCTAGAGTATTTTCATTATCTCAAAAACAAAACCAAAAACAAACACTTACCTGTTAGCAGTCACTTTTTCTTTCCCCATCCCCCTAGTATCCACTGATCTTTCTGTATGGATTTGTCTATTCCAGGCACTTCTATAAATAGAAAAGGTGGCCTTTGTTACTGGCTTCATCCTTAGTATAGCATTTTCAAGGTTTATCTGTTATCTAGCATGAATCAGTACTTCATTTATTTTTGTGCCTGAATAATATTCCATTCTATGAATGTGCTACATTTTGCTTATCCATTCATCAGCTGATGATATTTGGATTGTTTCTGCTTTCTACTTTTTTGCAATTATGAATATGCTGTTATGAATATTCATGTACAACTATTTGTGTGGACATATGTGTTCAATTCTCTTGGGTACATAAATAGAAGTAGAATTGCTGGTTGAGATGGTACCTCTATGTTTAGCAGTTTGAGACTGTTTTCCACAATAGCTGCACCGTTTTACATTCTGATCAGCAATGTGCATGGGTTTCAACTTCTCCATATCCCAGCTAACACTTGTCTTAGTTGTTATATCCGTCCTAGTGGTTGTGAAATGGTATCTCATCATGGTTTCAATTTGCATTTCCCTAGTGACCAGTGGTGTTGAGTTTTTTCCATGTGCTTATTTGCCATTTCCACGTCTTCTTTGGAGAAATGTCCATTCAGATCCTTTGCCAATATTTTCTTTCCCTTTCCTTCTCTTCCCTTTCATTGCTTCTTTAAATAATCTCTACACCCAACATGGGGCTTCTGCCTGAGATCAAGAGTCACATGCTCTACTGACCTAGCCAGCCAGGCTCCCCACCTTTGCCCATATTTTAATTTTTTTTTTTTTATTGTTGAGTTGTAATAGTGCTTTGTATGTTTGTATAGTAGGCCCTAATCAGATAATGACTTGCAAATGTTTTCTCCATTTTGTGCATTCTTTCACTTTCTTGATAGTGTTTTTTTGGTGCATAAAAATGTGTAAATTTTGATGAAATTCAGTATATTTATTTATTGTATTGTTGCTTATGCTTTCGATGTTATTAAGAAACTAATCCAAGATCATAAGCTTTACATTTTTATTTTCTTGTGCTTTATATTTCAGCTCTTACATTTGGTCTTTAATTCATTTTGAGTTAGCTTTTGTATGTGGTGTGAGGTAGAGGTCCAATTTCATTCTTTTGCTTGTGGATATCCAGTTGTCCCAGCCTCCATTTATTGAAAGTAATATTCTTTCCCCTTTGAATTGTCTTGGCATCCCTGTCCAAAAGCAATTGGCCATAGATGTGTGAATTTATTTTTGTACTCTCAGTTCTATTCTTTTGATCTATATATATGTTCCATGTCAATACCACACAATATTACGTTTACTTTTTAGTAAATTTCGAAACTGGAAAATGTAAATACTCCGACTTTGTGATTTTTCAAGATTGTTTTGGGTTCTGTAAATCTTCCATTTCTATGTGAACTTTTTGATCAACTTGTCAGTTTCTTCAACACACACACACACACACACACATGCTCACACAGCTGGAGTTTTGGTAGGAATTGCTTTGAATTTGTAGACCATTTCAGGAATTACTGCCATCGTAATATAGTAAGTCTCCCATGACACTGGATTTCTTTCCTTTTATTTGAATCTTCTTTAATTACTTTCAATGATGTTTTGTAGTTGTTAGTGTACAAGTCTTGTTCTTCTTTTCTTAAATTTGTTATAAAATATTATTTTTGATGCTTTTGTAAGTGGGGTTATTTTCTTAATTTCATATTTAGTTTGTTCATTTCAAGTGTGTAGATATACAAATAATTTTTGCATATTCGTCATGCATCCTGAAACTCTGTAGAACTTGTTTATTAACTCAAATAGTTTTTTTGTAAAAATCCTTAAAGATTTTCTATATTCAAAAACATGTAACCTATAAATAGAAACAATTGAGTTCTTTTCCAGTCTAAACGCCTTTTATTTATTTTTCTTGCCTAATTGCCCTGGTTAGTCTTCTAGTACAACATTGACTAGAGGTGGCAAGAGTGGACATTCTTGTCAGGTTTCTGATCTTAGGGAAAAGCTGTCAGTCTTTCACTATTAAGTACAGTTTTAGTTGTGGGAGAGGTTTTTGTAAACGCCATTTTTTAGGTTGAGAAAGTTTCCTTCTATTTCTAGTATGTTGAGGGGTTTTTTTGTTGTTTTTTTGTTTATTGGTTTTTTTAATCATGAAATAATGTTGGATTTTGTCAAATGATTTTCTGTGTCTGTTGAAATGATCATGTGGTTTTGGTCCATTATTCTATTAATATGGTGTATTGCTTTGACTGATTTTTATATGTTGAGCCAGCCTTGCATTCCTGGGATAAATCTCACCTGGTCATGGTATATAATCCTTTTTGTATGTTGCTGAATACAGATGGCTAGTATTTTGTTGAGAATTTTTGCAGTTACATTTTAAGGGACATTTGTCTTTTTGTTTGTTTTGTTTTGTTTTGTTTTGTCAGGTTTTGGTATCAGAATAATGCTGGCCTCCTAAAATGAGCTGGAAGTATTTCCTCCTCTTCTGCTTTTCTTTTTTTTTTTAATAGTTCATTAAGAATTGGTGTTAATTTGCCATTAAATGTTTGTATGAATACAACAGTATTTGTTGCTATTCATTGCTCTTGTTTAATAACTTTTCTGAATTAATTCTGTAAAATCTGTATTATTTGTCATGTGTGGCCACTGAAGTCTCTGCTTAGTTAGCTCAGTGGTCAGCTAATGATTGGATGGGGATTTTCTTAAATTCCTGGAACCAATAAATCTCCTAGTCTTTGCTGATGCTGTGTGTGCATGCTAGGGCATGCCTGCATTGCTCAACCAGATCATTAAACATTCCATCATAGCCTTCTTTTCCTACCTGCACAGAGCTTCAAGGTCAGCCATAGGTGAGAATTTAGGGTCTTCTCAGCTCTGAGTGTGTCTACAACTGTGTGCATGAACATAGCTCTAAGCATGCACTTGACCTTCTAGAGTCCCAAAATTATATCAGGAGTTTTTCAGAGCACCCTATGGATATATCATTTTCTAGGTTTTTTTTTTTAAAGATTGATCTTATTTGTTTGTTTATTTATCTATTTATTTATTTATTTATTTATTTGAGAGAGTGTGAGAGAGCACATGCAGGGGGAGCAGCAGAGAGAGAGGGAGAAGCAGGCTCCCCACTGAGCAGGGAGGTGAACATAGGGCGTGATCCCAGGATCCTTGGATCACCACTTGAGCCGAAGGCAGATGCTTAACCGACTGAGCCACCCAGGTGCCCCTATCATTTTCCAGTTTTTACTTTTAAACTTTTTAGGTTGCCTATTCTTTGCCCCCACTGTTATGTACCATTGCAGGCAACTGAGAATTTATACCTAGGGAGGAGGCTGTTCATACTAGTTGAGTTCCAATTTTGGTCAAATCCCCCCAATCCAAAAACAAACAAACAAACAAACAAACAAACAAACAAACAAACAAAAAAACAGCTTAGAGAGAAGTCTTCTAGGGAACCACCAGACAAGTCAGGAATGATTATTCTCTGGTAATGGGGCTTTAAAGTAACTCCGGCTCCAATCTTCTCTAGTGACTACTAGGCTGCTGATTTTTATTGTGAACATATGTTATTGGTTTTCAAGGCTACCACAGAGCTGGGGATGGGGGCAGGGTTTGAATAGGGAAAATTAATGTACCGTATAATTTGCTGTTCTTATTGAGATCTAGCATTTTTTCTGGAATGCATGCTCCCAGATTGCTACAAGTATTTGGTTACTTTCCAGAGTTCTGAAAAAAAGTTGATCATAACCATTTTGCTGGTGTCCTCATTGTTTTATGGAGAAAAGAATGTTTGGAGGTCCTTTCTCTACCATTTTACTAATGTCCATCATTTTGTTTTAGTATGGAGAATATTAATTAGGTTGAAAGTTTTTAAAATGTGTTCATTGACCATCTACATGTGTTTATGCTAATTTTCCATTTTTTTCTATTGGATTATTTTATTATTATTTCTTGTGTGTATCAAGGATACTAGACTTTATCTGTCACATATGTTCAGATATTTTCTCCAGATTTTTATTTGTCTTTGAACATCATTTAATGTTTTTTAGATGAAGGAATTCTTAGATAAATCATTCCTCATAAGCTTGACTCTAAATGAAATACTAAAGGAATCTTCTAATTCTTTCCAACTTTTCATTTTCAGTCTCTTTTTCGGGTCTTTTGTCTTGCATATTTCTCCAGATTTGATATGTCTTTGTTACTTTTTTCTCTACTTTAAGTATTCTCCTGGGAATGATGCCACCGACTCAGTTGCTTCCATTCTTCCCTAAATTGTTGCTGCTTTTTACATCTCTATACCCAGCTCATACCTTTTATAAGCTCTTGTTGTATATATCTAAATTCCTCAAAGGGACCATTATCTTCCCTCTTTTGGCCTAGCAACCTGCAAAGTTATCCTTGATTTCTCCCCATCTAATTTGTCATCAGCCCTATGGGTGTATTTTTTTAGTATCTCTACAATGCGTAAGACCCATTCTGTCTCAATTGTCACTGGCTTAATTCAGGCTTTTGTTATGTCATCTGAAAGCTTAGCCTGAATTTCTTTGCGTCTCTACTTACTCTCTTTCTCTGTCTCTTTCACACACCTACACTCACTCACTGCTTCCCCCAGAACCATCATTCTCTAAGGCAAATTTTATCCTGCCCCTTTCAAATTTATACTTAGAATCTTTCAAAAGGTGATTTCCTTTTAGAATTCTTTTATTCTCTCTCTCAGACTATGATCCTATGTCAAGGGCAAAAGCCATGTTATCTTAATATTTAAAAAGATGCCCAATACGGTGCCTGGAATACACTAGAAACATAATTAAATTTTAAAGGAAGAATTACCAATAATTTCTAAAATTTATTGAATTTATTAACTAATTTTATATAAAATTCCTTCTTCCATTGAAGTTGTTATTTCCTGCTGCCTGGAATAATTCTTTGAGCTGATTTATTAAAGCAGGATTTGTGAGTTAAGCTTTCCTAACTCTAGTGGAGGTTCAGGTGGTTGACAAGCATGACTTAAAACATAGATTTCCTATCATTTCACAAATTGAGTAGACACCTGATATCACCAAATAAGATACTGAAGTGCTTTTAGCAATAATGAATAGGAGGGAGAAAAGACACTTGCATGTTTTATTAGACAAGATCCCAAAGAGGCAGCTGACAGTATAAAATGCAGCAATTGGAGTGTAGATTTTGCAGAGAAAGCCGTCTTAGATTAAGACATAAAACAGACATTTTATGAGCAAGTCTTTTAGGAGATCAACAAATTGAATATTCCGAAGCTCTGAACATGTTGTACTTGCAAGCATTATATCCTTTCCTCTTCTCATTAAGCAAACATAGCTGTGATAGCCAGTCTGCACTTTATGTTCCCTGGGTAGGCAGCTACAAAGACAACTATGAACAATTGTCATAAGGTGTTAATGGAGCCTATTAATTCAACGAACAACCAAAAATAATTGCTGCTGGAGTGTCAGCAAAATAGTGATATAAAACAAAGGTTATGTAATATTCAAAAAAAAATGTGCAACCAATGATTGGCAGCCTTATTTTGATTCATTAGCAAGATATATCTAGTAAAATTTGGGGGAAGATTAAAAAACTTCTGATGAATTTGTATTTATAAAATCAGAATTTCTGAACTGGCTCTTTTAAATCATTATTTAGTGACAGGTAAATAAACCTAGAGAAATTAAATGACTTTCTCAGGGTAACAAATGGTATAGTTTGAATTATATAAATCCTCAATAATCATAATAATTAATATTGATAGAGGAAATTTAATGTTCCAGCAAATAGTTCAAGCACTTGCTATGCATTAGTTTATTTAATCCACACCTTATGAAGTAGATGCTATAACTTTCCCATTTTATACATTTGGAAACTAAAGTACGGGTTGAATAACTTTCCCAAATTTATGAAATTAATAAATTATCAAGCTATGATTCATACGTAGACAATCTACTCCCAGTTTGTGAATTTTTAACCAGTATATTACATTATATGGTTTCTCACCCCCTTTTGCTCAATAAATTCAGATTTAGCATTATTTTCTTAGCAAAATATTATATAACTATATTTTGTTGTGACAAAATATCACACTTCTTTGGGCTTTCTGTATTTAGCAATCAAAATTAAGGTATTCTCCTAGAATATGTTTATATATAACCTATAAACATTTTCCTTACAGAAGATTAACATACGGCTTTCTTTATCCTCAATTTATTGATTTCAGTACTGGCATTGATTTGATTCCAGCATTTGCGTTATGGTCTTTGGCGAGTAGCCTCATTTCTCTGTATTTAAGCTACTTGATTTATTTTTGTAAGGAGGGAACTTTCACATACTGTCACATGGTATGGCTGACTACAGTGAAATGCATCAAATCAGGAGTGAATGGGACATCAAATTAGATCATCTCAATGTGGTAGAGCTACCACAGGAATAAATTCACCTCAGAAGGCAGGAGCCTGAATGCGAATGGTATCGCCAGGGAAGATACTCAGAAGTGAAATCAATAGTCAGCATTTCAAAAACTGAACAGAGTTTTAGTTAGCTGAACAGACCATGTAATCTAAGAAAAATCTTAAGGTATTCTTCTGTCAGAGTTACAAACAGGTAATCTAATTCAGAAAGGTCAGTTTGCTAGCATCAGAGCTTCAATTTCTTCATCTTAACATGGAAATAACAGTTCCTATCTTGCTTGAGAGAATTTTAAAATGAAATAAAAATATCTTGTGCAATTTCAAAAATACAATGTAAATTTCAGTGGTTCTCAAATGAAAACTTTTGTAAATGAGTGAGGGCATTTTGATTATCCCAATGACCTACAACCATTACTGGATTTTTTTTTTTTTTTAAAGATTTTGTTTATTTATTCGACAGAGATAGAGACAGCCAGCGAGAGAGGGAACACAAGCAGGGGGAGTGGGAGAGGAAGAAGCAGGCTCATAGTGGAAGAGCCTGATGTGGGGCTCGATCCCACAACGCCGGGATCACGCCCTGAGCCGAAGGCAGATGCTTAACCGCTGTGCCACCCAGGCGCCCCACCATTACTGGATTTTTGTGAGTGGGAACCTGAGATGCTAAATATTCTACAACGTCCAGAATAAATCTGCACAACTAGGAACTCTTCCACCCGGAACTGCCATTCACTTCTCTGAGAAAACTAGAAGCTAAAGAATTACAGCTATTCTGTTACTAAGAATTCTGTCATAGAGATGAAAGTTCTTTAAATTCTTCATGCCTAAGGTGAGAATTGGTGCTTAATTCTATGATCTATGATTGTATTCTTTTTCTCCTTTTCAACTCTAAGTTGAAGAGTCTAAGTATTGGAGACAATTATTCTGTCTCCTTTATTGTTTCTCTTCTCTAGTCTAAATAATCCAAGTTCCTGCAGCTGTGTTGCTAGCCCTTTCTTGATCTGAAACATCTTGAAAAGCTTGTTACATGCCATTGTTGTCAGGGTTCTCCATAGTGCCTTGTCTGGACTCATTCTAATTTTTCATTGTTTTCCTTAGAATGTATGTCCTGATTGTAGTACAGTATGCCATATGGAGTAGTACCTGTACAATAATATATTGTGACCTTATTCTTTTCTTTGAATTTTAGTATTAACTGAGTATTAACCAGTACATACATTGCTGAATTCAATTTGAGTTCATCTGAAGTTTCAATATATACATTCAGTTGTGAAGACACAACTGAGTCTTCCCATTGTGTCATATGCTGTTCCAAATACTGAGGATTCAGGGATAAAATGAAGAGGGGGAGGAAGATGACTAAACTAATCATCTAAGATTAGTAGCTAATTCTGTGAGCGTGGTAATCAGGAAAGATTTCTTTGTGGGAAGCACACAAGTTAGTGGAGGAGGTGTAGGATGAGGATATAGGCAAGAAGCTGATAAGCTAGGAGGATAAAAGGACATGTGTAACTGCAAGGGGGCTTTTGAGATCATCGTGAATATGGAGAGAACACATACATACTTAGTGTTCTTACCACATTCATGCATTACATGCATGGGGAACGGAGGCAGAGATTGGCAGAGGTGAGAGACCATGTGCGATCTTATGTGCCATTTTAAGGAGTTTGGAAACCATCTTGTTATTTATGAGCAAACATTGAAGCATTTTAAGCAACAAAATGTCGTACTCAGTTTCTGGCTGAAGTGTGGGAGGCATTTTGGGGGTGTGGGAACAATATGGAAACCACAAACCCTGTTAGGAATCTCTAGACAAAGTGGTAGAGTTTAAGAGCCTAAATAAGTCAATGGATGGGGGATCTGGAATTGAGATAGGTTTAGGAAGTAGAATCAACAGAATGTGGAAACAGATTGGATGTGGGAGTCGAGAGAGAGAGAGAGAGAGAGAGAGAGAGAAAAAGAGAGGTCTAAGAGACTAATATTCTGGCTAGCTGGAGGGTGTTATATTCCAGAAAAGTAGGGAATGCAGGGGAGGATTGGTTTTATATTATATATATATAATATATAGGGGTATAGAGGAATTGATGAATTTGCAAGATCTGCAGCTAAGCCTGGAAACCTCCATAATATATTTGTACATTTAGGAGTTAGAACTATAATTTTGACTGCTTTGTTTAAAATAGTGTATACTAAAATAAAATAAAATAGTATATACTAAATTGTACACCTGAAACTAATATTACACTGTATGTTAACTAACTAGAATTTAAATAAAAACTTAAAAAAAGAGAAGCTATTTCAGAACCCCAAATAAATGCATTTGAAAAGTTTGTGGGGAAAAAATAGTATATACTCAATGAATGGATGGGCATTTCAAAATTAACCAGATACCAACATTATTCATTATATTAAAAGAAAATCACAAAGTAAAATCATATGATTGTAGAAATAGGCATGAAAAACATTTGATAAAAATCAGTAGCCATTCAGGCTACAAACATGAAAAACAACATATGCAATAGGAATAAAAGAAAACTTCCTAAGTATGTTGAAGACCTAAAATCAAACCAAACACATCATACAATGTTAAGAAATACTAAAGACTGACCCTTTTATATAAAACCTAAATCAAGGATGCTTTCTATCATCACAATTATTCTACATTGTTTGGCATTTCTGGCTAATAACAAGTAGATGAAATAAACCTTGCAATTAATGGAAAAAAGAAATTAATCATCATTATTTAAAGTGATTTGATGGTACATCTGAACACAAATGAAATCTATTAAGAAAGCAAAAATGAGAATTTAGTGAGGAGCCCAGATACAAGAAAACATTCGTAAAGTACAATGTTAATAATTGAAAAAAAAGAGTTTCTTCACACTAAAAAAAGTTACTAGAAATACTTTTAATAATTACATAAACCTAAAAATTATTCAGGGAGATAAAAGTAAGAATTAAATAAGTAGAAATAAATACTATGTTCCTAGGTGGGAAAGCTTAATATTGTAAAGATGCCATCCCTTGCCAAATAAATATATAAATTTAATTCAGTTCCAAAGTACCTGATTTAAAGTACACACACTCACATACACTCTCGTGAGCACATGCATATGCACACAACACACACACAAATGCACATACAATACGATTCTAAAGCTCATGTAGAAAAATAAATGAGAATTTGCAAATGATGTCAAAGTGAGTTTTAAAAATATTTTATGAAAGTTCAAACAAGAAGAAAGTAACATGGAGATGAGTGTCTTTACATAATACGTAGTGGTTCAACTGACCAAATGCTAACAGTCCTCTGCTGTGTAACAGCCAGTAGTACCATATTCATGCTGCAGGAAATAATTTGGTTTTAATAAAGCGGCATCATCTATCAATACGCTTTTTCAAAATGATATTTGTTTTTAAAAAGTTTTGACTATGTTTATCAATGAATTTGGTTTTTGTATTTTTAAATGAGCTCTAAGCAAAACATTTTAAATTTTTGATTAGCATAATATTCAAAAGTAATTAGGTCAACAATAGGAGTACTTGTAACTTTTTTCCTGTAAAGTAGCCTATACATTACTTAGGTTCAGGTAACTCTTTATTAGAAAGTAACTCTTGTTCTTGAACAAATGTATGTCTCTCTAATATTGACTACCTATTATAAATCATTTTTCTAAGCACTGGAGATACTCGAATGTCTATAACAGGCCTAACCCCTGTTCTTCTGTAGGGGACCTAACCCCTACACATTCTATAAGGGAGCAGCCAATAAGTAATGGTGATAAATGATTTGTGTTTTAGTGCTATGAGGAAAATATAACAAGCAAGTGAGACAGAAGACTCCTGAGGCAGGGGGAGCACCTTTAGATCCATTGCCTGGGAAATCCTACCTGAAATGTGGATGTTTAAATCTTAACTGACGAGATGGAATCAGGCAACAGTTTGGAGGAATAGTTTCCAAGCAAAGACCACAGCTGGAGCCCAGGCCCTGAGGGAAAAATTCTGCTATATTTGAAGAACAGTAAGAGTGAGAGTCAGGGTGGACCTGGTATACCTAGGGGTGGTAATGGTATAGTATGAGATAAGGACAGAAAAATGCTGGACCATGTAAGATATGGCAGGAGGTTTTGATTTTAGTCAAAGTATAATAGGAAACTGCTGGAGTGTTTTAATCAGGGAGATTATATAATCTGATTTACCTTTTTTGAAAGATCACCCTAGTTGCTCTTTGGAGACTGGGCTTTACAGGAAGAGGGTAAATGTGGAAGTAGGGAGACCATTTGGAGGCATATCATAGCAGTGATCCATGCTTAGAATACACTTACACATACATATACACTTCTAGAAAGAGTGATAGTGGAAGTGATGAAAAGCAGATGGATCGAGGACATATTCTGGAGGTAGAGCCAGTTCAACCTGCTGATATATTGAATGTTGGCTGTGGGAAAGGTATTTAACATGAACAACTGGGTGGATCAGATGATAGTATCACTGACTGATGGCAAGGGCCAACGGAGAAAGAAGTTTATTGCCAGTTCGTTTTGAATTTCTCTCCTACAGTGGGTTAAAATCAAGAGTTCATTTTGCCATGACTGCCTACAGAGACTGTTCAAGAAATGTAAAATTACTTTCCTATTGAAGTGGTTATGATGTTAAGTATTTCGATGTGCTGGGGATTCTTCTCCCCAGGCCAAATATTGTCACTTACTTAATGAGCACATGGTTTTGGGTCTTTTCAACCATCCACATTGGTCTCCTCTGGATAGGTCCAGTTGTTCTTGTCCTTTCTACTTTTTTTTTCCCATTTTGGTTTTTAACAATTTTATTGAAATATAATTGACATACAATAAACTGTACATATTCCAAATGTCCCATTTGATGAGTTTTGGTATGTGTATACACTCCAGAAACCATCATCAAAACAAAACAACAAACATTTCTAAACCCTTCAAGTTTTCTCATGCCCTCTTTCCAACCCCTTTCCTACACAACCACTGATCTATCACTACTGATTAGTTTGCATTTTCTAGAATTTTATATAAATTGAACCATACACTATGTCATTTTTTTGGTCAAGCTTTCTTTACTTAGCATAATCTTTTACAAATTCATCAATGTTTTACATGTATAACTGTTTGTTTCTTTTTGCTGAGTAGTATCACATTGCATAGATACAACAATTTATTTATCCATTCACCTGTTAACAAACATTTGGGTTGTTTCCAATTTTTGGCTGTTATAAAAAAAACTGTTATGAACATTCATATACAAATATTTTTGTAAACATATGTTTTTATTTGTCTTGGACAAATATCTAGGAGTGGAATGGCTGGGTTATGTGATAGACATGTTTAACTTTTTAAGTAACTGCCCGCCTGTTTGCCAAAGTGATTGTACCATTTTCCATTTGCGTCAGCATTGTCACCAACTTGCCAATACTTGGTATGGTCAGACGTTTCTTTTTAAAAGTTTGGTGTTACTCATTGAAAACAATATTTCATATGTGATCTAAGGAACAGGGATATCTGATTAAATTTGTGAAATATTTGTTGCCTGGATTGTCTGCTATGTGCTGAGTATTTTGGTAGGACATGTCCTTTGTTATTATAGATATTGTATACCTTTGAATGCAGCCTAAGTAAAACAGAGTAGAATTCTTAGCAGTCACAGCATACTGTTTAACCACATAGAACTTACTGTTTAATAAAACCTCTGGATCTATTGTTTTACATTTTTGCTGATGAGACATATGTTTTTCATCCTCAATTTAGGCAGTACATTTTATAGATGTATTATATTTAATATACTTCAAAAGAGAATTTGTGATGGCTTTTCATGAGAGCCCCAGATACAATAACGTAACTAAATTAAGCATACTGATGCTAGAACCAAGCAAGCAAGAGTCATGAGCTAATACTAACAGAGAACCCAGACTAAAGGAAACTCCTGAAGATGAGTTTCTTGATAGCTTAAGTCAAAATAGATACGACAGCTCTTATTAACAAATGCAAAAAAGGCTATCAGAGGGTATGAAAACTTCTTTCTAATTTAACTCTCAAAGGAAGAAACTGAAGTCTAGGAAAGAAAATAACTGCCCATCTGGCTCTTTAAATCTGTGGGTTTCTGTTCGTTTTTTGTTTTGTTTTGTTTTGTTTTGTTTTGTTTTGTTTTGTTTCAGAAAGCAGATCCTGAGATTTCACTCATGATAACAGACTGGAGTTTGGAGCTAATGGACATAGGCCTAATTATATCATTCAGTTAAACATTAATCTTCCAAGTATAGGTACAAAGTTTTGGCCCCTATTATCTATGGGCACTAACTTAAGATTTCTGAGGCTAGAAAATAGTTTTTGTGTATTCATGAGAATTACATTTTTTATCCTTTCTTTTTACCCTTTCTGCCTGCACTGCCTAGGGTGTTTGTTTTAATTACCTTGAACTCTAGCTCATACTTCTTCCAGTCATCCCTCTTCTGTATACTTGTGTTCCAGTGGTTTGGTCTATATCAACATTGAGGCCTCTGTTTCCTGAAAGATTTATCCATAAACCCTAAGTAGTTATAACCATTCAAGATATTTCTAACTTATATGGCAGATTCATAGAGAACGTGGTCTCAGGAAAGTCTTAGCCATTGTTGGGCATGTGTGTGTGTGTGGAAGAAACAGACTTTGGTTTTGTGAGAAAAGTTAGAATAGTTCAGTTTAGGTCTCTCCACCCAGTTTTAGTTCCTTATAGAACACAAATTTGGTAAGCAAGCCAAATTTTTTATCACTATTTTGAGAAATCTTTTTATAATATGTCTTTTCTTTAAGTATACAAACATAGTTTAGTGGTTAAGAGCTTGGATTCTGTAGTCAGACCACCTGCCTTTCAATTCTACTCAGTGTGTGATGTTCAGTGACTCTTATTTATCTCTCTGAAACTCAGTTTCCTCATTGCTGAAATGGGGTTGATAATAATATCAACCGTCTCTTAGGGTTGTTGCAAAGAGTAAATGAGTTAATATATAGAACTGTGTTTGGCACATAGTAAATGCCATGTTGTTAGGAATTGTTATTTATGTCATGTTCTAACTTCAGCATTGAACAATTTAAAATTTTTCCTCTCTCTTTTGTTTCTCTATTTCCTAAAAACACTCATATGATCAATTATCTATTTATTTGATAGTCATCATTGCACATTTCATGTTGCTATGTCAGAATGACCTT
This sequence comes from Ursus maritimus, assembly GCF_017311325.1. Taxonomy (NCBI): domain Eukaryota; kingdom Metazoa; phylum Chordata; class Mammalia; order Carnivora; family Ursidae; genus Ursus; species Ursus maritimus. Next base: position 57,791,476 of record NW_024426885.1, read on the forward strand.
TTTTCCCCTAATTTTCCATTGTATTGCTTTGAAATAGTCCTCATCGCCCTTGTGAATGGTGTAAGAAGAGGAGTATCACCTAATCTATTCAAATTAGAAAATGAAGGTTTGAGTGGGAAAGCTGGAAAAACCTTCTTGGCACTGTACATCATAGGAACTCAGTCAACACGTACTTTTCTAGTTCCCACTATACTGATTGCATTTCATTCTCTCCCACTGCTCCCAGTAGCAATGCACGGATGTACATTTTTTTCCTGGAAAATAGGTATTATAATACCCTCCAACATTATCTCCTGCTGAGGATGATGATCGTTTTCAAGGAACCAACTTGTTTTTTAACTGGTATTTTCTGTTACCTAGATCTAGCAATTCTTCTCGTTAACTCGAGTTTGCAGGTGAATACATAAAATGGGGCTGAGGGGGGGCTTTGATTTTCTGAGAAAAATAAACATCTTAAAACATCTTTCTTTATGTTTATACCTCCTTAAACTGCCACTATTAGTTCTTCATATTAGCAATAATACAGTTAAAGAGTATATTATAAAAAAAGAAATCTAAACAGTGGGGAAAAATCCATTAATACATGATTAAATTTAGTCTTCAAACAAAAATTTTAACTGAATGTTTTATTCTTTTTCCTTTTTCTTGTTTTTGAATAATAAAATGGAAAACTAGCTGTGTCAAAGATCCCCAATCAAACCACCCCCAGGTTTGATGATTTGTTAGAAGGACTCACAGGACGCAGGAGGATATTGTTGTACTTACAGCTATGATTTATTACACTGAAAAGACACAAAGCAAAGTCAGCAAAGGGGAAAACAAAACAAAACAAAAAGACCGAAAGGAGTAGATTTTGGAAGAAACCATGCTCAAACTTCCAGAAGTTCTCTCCTGGTAGAGTCACACAGGACAGATTTAATTGCTCCTGCAACAAATTATGACAACATATATGAAATGTTATCTACCAGGGAAGCTTGACTGAGCCTAGAAGTTCACAGTTTTTACTTGGAGCTGACCATGTAATCAACCTCTGCGTAACGTGTACCAAAATTCCAGATCCCAGAAAGAAAGCACGTCTTCAGCATAAACCATATTGCTTGTACAAATATTTAAGCACAATGAACTACTACTCTTATTAATTAGGGAACATTTATTTTCAGTCTAGGGAGACTGTTTACCATTTAAGTTTTTAGATTCCAGCCAAACACCATCCTTACAAAGAGGCCTTTCTAGGGATAGTAGTCTCAGGCCTGCTATGTTAACTATTTTTGCACATGAGTTAACATTTAGTACATTTCTAAATCTGTATAATCTTTTGACAACCACCATGCAACAGGTCTGACAGTAACTGAGAGCAATGTAGATTTTATATTACAGAAATTAAGTAGAAATAATCTATCCAGTTCCCCTTTCGGGGGGAAAATAGTGCCCTAATTTTCTCTCTAGACTTCTCAGAGATTGTACGATGATAAAAAAATTAATAATAATAAAATAAAGTAAAATAAAGTATATGTATGGACATAGAAAAGGTGACTAGAGGATATTTGGGGTACATCACAAAGGATTTGATGTTGATTCTCATTATTAGGAAGCAAGGGACAGAGTGCTGCCACAATTGATGTGGAGGAGACAGAGCTTGTAGGGATGATGTTGACGTTCACTAATGAGGTGTTAGGGCAGCTGGAGATACCAGGGCCAGAGTCACAAAGCCTAGTAATGTATAAACAAAACAAAACAGCTCAAAACAAAGCTGTTTAAAAGATAAAACCAGGGAATTCTTGGGTTGTCAAGGAGGGTTTCAGTATTGCAGAAGTCAGTTTAAGAGCTTGTAGTGTATTCTTTCTGTTTCTTTGGGTGAACCACAGAAATACATGTAAAATAAAAAAACATTTTTCACACACACACATATACACAGCTAATTGCAACACGCATAGTTAGAAAACAATTAAATCAGATGCCCAGTGGAGATCAAAGGATACACTTTTGTCTGAAAATATTTACAAATGTCAATAGCAACAGATGAGAAAGAAAAACAATACATGCACATCCCTGCTTTAAAACAAACAAAAAATCTGGCATTTTTGATTTCCTGCCTTTAGTTTAGCAATGGCATAAGGAAGGTACCACTTTTTGGCCAGTTCAATGCAATCATTGTTTAATGCTTATTATTTTTTCATAGGCTATTTGACAAGTATTTAATCCTAGTTAATGGCTAAGAGCATGAATTTTGGAATCAGAGAGACCTTAGTTGAAAACTTAACCTTATTCAGTATGCTAGTGTTGTGACCATTGATGGACAGAATAACTTCTCTGTGCCTTATTTTGATCATCTGTAAAATCAAAATTGTGCTGAAAATTAAATGAGATATTTACAGAAGCTGCTTGTGTGTGTGCCAGGTGCAAAGTATCTATTCAATAGATGGTTCGAGTTGTTGCTATTGCTACAACATAGTATATACTGTAGATATGGTCCCTATCCTTAAGGATTTTTTATGGTGAAACAGACATGCAAATTAATTCTTGAAATGTTCAGTGTGCAGGAATGAAAGTTGATATGAGATGCATAATTGGGCAGAAGCTTAAGATATTACTTTGCCTTTCCAAAGATATCAACTTCCTCTCCAAAGTCTTTCCTAGGAGAAAAGGAAAGGCTGTGGAGAGGAAGTAAACTCACTGCAGAGTCTTAAAATGTACAAGTGAAAGTTCTATAGGTGAAGGAGGGAAAGGACATTCCAAGCAGACAGAATTCACGTGCAAATATATGTTTGGGGAATTATAAACTGTTGAGTATTTGTAGGTTGTAAAATATGAAACTTAGAGGTAGGAAAAAAGACTTAAGTGTAAAGGTAGAGCCGAACAAAAATAAACTAATGATGTCCTTGCTTGAAAAAAACAAAACGAAACCAAAGGTAAATTATATATTAGAAGAATATACAAATGATTGCAACAAATTTGCTTTTTTAAAAAATGAGGCATATTTGGGGCACCTGGGTGGCTCAGTCAGTTAAGCATGTGCCTTCAGCTTGGTCATGATCCCAGGGTCCTGGGGTCTATCCCCACATCATGCTCCCTTCTCAGTGAGTAGTCTGCTTCTCCCTCTCCCTCTGCCCCCTGCTCATCCTCTCTCTCTCACTCTTTCTATCTCAAATAAATAAATAAAATCTTTTAAAAAATGAGGCATATTTAAATTAAATGTAGAAATGTTACATATTACAGTTTTATGTATTTTGAAAAATGCATATACTAGTGTAATTCACACTCCTAACATGATACAGAATAGAGATACAGAATATTTACAACATGCATTAAGTTCATTTGGCCCCTTTGCCGTCACATGCTATATGTCATACCCCCTCAGGCTCACATTTCTTTTACCCTTGACTAGTTTTGCCCAGTTTAGAGTTGCATGTAAATGAAATATGTAAGGCTTCTTTCACTCAGCAAAATATTTTTGAGATTTTTCCTCATCAATGACGGCATCAATAATTTGAACCTTTTATGGGAATGCAACCTGGTGTAGCCCCTGCAGAAAACACTATGGTGGTTCCTCACAAAGTTAAAAATAGTACTACCCTATGATCAAGTAATCACTTTCCTGGGTGTGTGTGTGTGTGTGTGTGTGTGTATTCAATTCAAAGGGATATGTGCACCCCTATGTTTATAGCAGCATTATTTACAATAGCCAAATTATAGAAGCAGCCCAAGTGTCCATTGGTAGATGAATGGATAAAGAAGATATGGTATGTACACACACACACACACACACACACACACGCGCGCGCGCACACACACACACACACAGAGGAATATTATTCAGCCACAAAAAAGAATGAAATCTTGCCATTTGCCTTTATACTAGATAGTATAATGCTAAGCAAAATAAGTAAGTCAGAGAAAGACAAATAACATGATCTTCCTTGTATGTGGAATTTGAGAGACAAAACAAATAAGCGAAGGAAAGAAAAAAAGAGAGAGAAACCAAGAAACAGACTCTTAACTAGAGAGAACAAACTGATGGTTACCAGGGGGAGGTGGGTGGAGGGATGGGTGAAATAGGTGATGGGGATTAAAGAGTACACTTATCATGGTGAGCACTGAGTAATGTATAGTTGTTGAATCACTATATTGTACACCTGAAACTAATATGTTAACTGCAAATTTATCCATTCTCATGCTGGTGGACTTTTGAATTGTTTCCAGTTTGGGGCTATAAGGATTAAAATGAATATGGATATTTTTGTACAGTTCTTTTTGTTGATATATATGTTAGTTTATTTTGGATACATACTGAGTGGAATTATCTGATCATAGATATGTATGTAATCTTATAAGAAGTTGCCAAATCTTTTTTCAAAGTGGTAGTACCATTTTACACTCCCACCAGCAATGTAAGAGAATTCCAAGTTGTTCCACATCATTGCCAGCATTTGGTGTGGTCATTCTTTTTAATTTTAGGCGTTTTAGTGGATGTTGAAATGGTATTCAGTTCCATAATGCTATTTGGTGTAATTTTTGATGTGTTTACTGGTTATTTGTATATTTTCTTCTAAGTGTCTGTTCAGAAGGGTTTTATCCACTGTTATTGTTTTTATTTTTTCTTTTCTTATTGTGTTGGAGAAGATATATACTACTAATAGAAGTCTTTTGTTAGATGTATGTGCTGTGAATATTTTCCCAATTTGTGACATGCCCATTCATACACTTAAGTGTCTTTATGAACAATCTAATTTGTTATTTTTTTATAGTATGGTGTCTAAGAAATTTTTGCCTTCTCCAAGATTGCAAATACATTACAGTATGTTTTCTTCAAGAAGTTTTCTGCTCCTAGGCTTTATAGTTATAAACCATTTCAAACTAATTTTTGTGCATGGTATAAAAAAGGAATTGAGGTTAACTTCTTAAAATACAGTTATCTAGTTGTTCCAGCATCACTTATTGAAGACTTAGTTTTTCCCATGGATTGCTCTGGAGGCTTTGTAAAAAAGTATATTAACCATATAAATGTGGATCTACTTCTGGACTCTCTTTTCTGTTTTATTGATTTATGTATCTATCTTTCTTGGTTACTGTAACTGTATAGGAAATCTTGAAATCAAGTGCTGTTCCAACTTTGTTATTTTCTTGAGATTGTTTTGTCTATTCTAGAGTCTTTGCATTTCCATATAAATTTTAGGATCAGCTTGCCAGTTTCTACAATAAAAGCTTGGTAAGATTTTGATTGAGATTACATTGAATCTACTAATCTAGATTACTTTTGGGAGATTTGACAATGTAACAATATTTACTTTTCCAATGCATGTATGAGTCATAGATATCCATTTATCTAAGACTTCTTTACTTTGTCTCAGAAATATTTCATAGTTTTCAGTCTAAAGTTTTCACTTTTTTTGGTTAAATTTATCCTTGTGTGTTTTATGATTTTTGGTACTATTTCAAATAGCATTGTTTTTTAAACTCCATTTTCAATATTTTATTACTAGTAAATATGCATATTTTTGATTTTTTACATTGATCATGCCTATAATCTGCCTAAATTTACTAGTCCTATTATTTCAATAATGGATTTTTTGTGATTTTTGTGTACAGAATCATGTCTATGAATCATGTTGTCTGAGACAGTTTTCCTCCTCCTTTATATTTGTTATGTCTTTTAGTTCTTTTCTCACTTCATTCATTCACTGGGACTTCCAGCAGAATGCTGAGTAGAGGTGTGGAAAATGGACATTGTTGTCTTAATTAGAATCTTAAGAGAGAAAACATTGGATATTAGTATAGATTTATCTTTGGTTGAAGAAGTTTGTTTGTATTCCTAGTTTACTGAGAGATTTTATTTTTCATGAATAGGTGTTGAATTTTCTCAAATGTGTTTTTCTGTATATATTTAAGTGATCATATAATTATTTGCCTTTATTCTGTTAATTTAGTGAATGATACTGATTTCTGATTATTAAACAAACTTTGCATTCCTGAGATAAAACTTATTTGGCTAAGGTGTATTATCCTTTTTCCATAGTGGTGAATGTGATTTGCTATTTTGTTAAATTTTTTTGTGTGCAAGTATGAAGGAAATTGGCCTGTAATTTTCTTATCTTGTAATGACTTAGTGTGGTTTAGTATTAAGATTATGTTGGCATCATAAATGAGTTGGACAATGTTCCTTCTTTCTGTATTTTTGAAAGATTTTGTGTAAGATTAGTATGATAGAATTTGCTAGTAGAGCCATCTAAGACTGAATTTTTATGTGTTTGTAAAATATTTAGGAATATTTTGCTTCTATTTTCATAGATGAGACCTACTATATCTTTTCAGTTGTTTTGGTGCTATTTTGTCAAAATTAAAAAAAAAAACTTATACTAGCAGGTCAAGTGGATTGAGAAGCTTCTCTATTTTTATTTGTTCTGAAATAATTTACATTATAGGAGAGTTTTAAAAGAATATTATTCCATAAACATTTAAAAGAACTTACCCATTAAGCTACCTGAGCTTAAAATCTATTTGAAATTATTTGAAAATATTTTGGCTATTTCCATAATTAGCCTATTCAGATAATCTATCTTAAATTAATTTGGTCATATTTTTTTCATAAGGTCATCCATTTTATTGAAATTTTTAAATTGCATAGACAGAATTATATAGAATACTACAGTATTTAAAAAATTTCCAAATCTTTCATATTCTGACATAGATTCAGAGTGAGGATTATGTAGTATATAGAACTTGTAGAAGTTAATGAATAAATCTATAGAGGATAAAGTTAAATCCATAGAAGATTTGAGGAAGATAATTTTGAAAGATCCTTATTCATTCAGTTTCATATAGTTGTAGTTCCTTATCATTGTCTACCTTTTCATGGCAAAATTGTGTTATGCTTTTCCAGAAATTTTAAATTTCAAAAATATTTTCAAATTTGGAACATTTGAAAATTGCCATATTTTATTTATCACATCTGTTTCTTTTGTCTTGTATTATTTCCATCTTCACATATCTGAATGTCTCCAATATTTGCCTATTCTATTGTTTTTTATCCAAAGAATTGTTCTTGGATTTCTCTCATTTCTGCAGTTTTGATTTTGAGAGTGTTGCTGTGTTTTTCAAAGCTATAATTCAACAGATAGTTAAGAGACATTATTAATTTACATTACACTAAGAAAGAAAACAAAACACTGCCAGGTGAGCTATGATATTGTTCTTCTTTTATCATTAATGCTTTTTATTTTGTATTTACTAAAAGAGACCTTTTGAGTTGCTTAGCATTTTTTTTTAACATTTATTATTACTGTATATACATCAAGTAGGAAACTATAAGCAAAATACATGGGCCAGGTTATTACTCTTCACATTGAGAACCTAATTCTTCTAAATACCTTTTTACTTTAGAGTCATTTTCTTTTCTTTTTTTTTTTTTTAATCCCATATGGTTTTACTCATGTGGGGTTTGAGAAACAGAACAAATGAGCAAAGGAAAAGAAAAGAGAGAGAGAGACAAACCAAGAAACAGACTCTTTTTTTTTTTTTTTTTGGTTTCTTTCCCTGATGAAGAGAGTCATTTTCATATATTTCATAAATTTTTTTAACCCAATATTGTGTTCTGTGCCACCAAGAATACTGATGATCCAACTCTACTTAAAGACCAATGTTTGGTAGTGTGTGACATCTAGGACTAAATTATTTTAGCTTTTGTTTATCTCAGAATGTCTTGTTTACTTAATTTTGAAGGATATTTTCTCTGGATATTGGATTCTAGATCTACAAGGTTTTTTTTTTTTTTTTTTTTTTTTTTTTTTTTAAGCACTTTAAAGATGTCATTTAATTGCCATCTAGTTTCCACAACTTCTATTGAAAAGGCAGACAACATTCATATTATTGTTTTCCTAAAAGTAAATACCTTTTTCTCTGGTTGCTTTTATCTTTATTTTGCTCTAGGGTAATTAAACTAGTTCTGTTTTCCTTGAATTTATCCTCATTGGGATTCACTGAGATTCTTGAATCTGTGGCGTTTTTTTCTTTCTTCAGAGTTGGAGAATTTATAAAATTCTCAGCCATTATTTTTTCAAATATTGCCTCAGTCTCATTCTTTCTGTATTCTCTTTTTAGAACTATCATTAGGCCTTTTGACCATGTCTTCCATTTCTTTATGCTTACCTCCTTTCCCCACCCCTGTGATTTAGTTTGGATATTTTGTATTGATTTTTCTTCACATTTACTAATACCATCTTCTTCTATGTCCAACCTACTGTTAATCCTGTACAATGAGCTTTTAACTTCAGATATTGTATTTTTTAGTTTTAAAATGTCCATCTCAGGGCACCTGGGTGTCTCAGTCAGTTAAGCATCCAACTCTTGATTTCAGTTCAGGTTATGATCCTGGGTTGGGGTTCAAGTCCCACCTCAGGCTCATGCTCAGCAGGGAGTCTGCTTCTCTCTCTCTCTCCCTCTGTCCCGCCCCAGCTTGTGCTCATACTCTCTCTTGCTTGCTCTCTCAAGTAAATAAATAAATCTTTAAAATAGAATAAGACATCCATCTAATGCTTTATAGGCTCAAATTTTCTGTGGAAATAATCTATTTTTCATATATTTTGTTCATTTATTATTCATTTTCACTGAAGGATTAATCACAGGTATTTCAAAGTCCTTATTTGTTAGCTCCATTATATGGAAAATTACTGGATCTATCACTAGTGACTGTTTTAGTTGTTATCATTCACCTTTTCTTGCTGCTAACATGCCTACTTAATTTTTATTGTATAAACACTGCGGATTATATATTTTAGAGGCTCTGGATTATTTTAGTCTTCTTTTAAGGGTGTCGAATTTAGTTCCAACAGTGAGTTAAATTATTGCCAGATCATTTTGATTCTGTCAAAGCTTGCTTTAGGTTCTCTTTGTAATTTGTAACCCATGCATTTTTCCCCCTTTCCTTTTCACTCTAATAATAAGGAAACTTCTCTCATGGCTTCACGTTTACTAAGAAACAGTATACATGTATTACTTTTGAACTATACTCTGTTTGGTTGTGCCCTTTGTTTTGTTTAGCTGCTGAATCCCCCTGCAGATCTATAGGTGAATAACAGGTTAATACATGTGGTTCATAGAACAACTATGGATGTCTAGGGAGCTTTTATCTAATATGGCTTAACAGGCCAGAGATATGATTTTTTTATTCCTATTTTTTGACTTTCTGAGATGTTGATCAGGTGAAGTATATAGCAAAATACTATAATACTCCACACCAATATTAGAATTTTTTTTGTATGACCACTGCACTTACAGATTATCTGTTTGGACCTCCACTCATAGAATGCAGTGTATTATCTCTAGTTCCCTTCATCTTCTACCCAGTATTTTCTGAGATGTGGAATCTCAAACTAGGTATAGAAAGAGCTGCTGATCTGAATGGATTAGACAACCCTTTCCCTACCTAAAATAGTTGTGCCTGAAATGAACTACAGAGTTACCTCAACTTCTATCATTCTTATACCGTTTTCACATTTTTTCCCTTACCTAAACATTACCTATACTATTATTTGTCTAGTGTTTTCCTTAAATGATCTTTAAATAAGCTCATTTTTAATTTTTTAATTTATTTAAAAATTTTTTAAAAAGATTTTATTTATTTATTTGAGAGAGAGAGTGTGAGAGAGCACAAGCATGGGGAGAGGCAGAAGGAGAGGGAGAAGCAGACTTACCACTGAGCAGGGTCAGCTCACTTTTTAAAAGAATCTGAACTTATCCGAAATAATGATAGTCAATATTTCTAAACATAGGTTAACTGCCAGACATAGTTACCAATATTGTTATTAGCTTTCAACTTTTTACATATGTTTTCATGGATATTTTAGTGAAAACTTCGCAGGGACTGAATAATATGTGCTAGCTAAATGAGATTTAGTATGTCCAAGCTTTAATTCTTCATCGACAACGGAGACATAAGCAGTTTTTGAAAGTTCCAGCCTGCAAGTGGGTAGCTCATCTTTGCCGAGCAAATTACCAAAGATATCAAGAAGAAAGGGGGTAATGCGTACAGTATTGATTATCTTTTTGTGGTGAAATGTGTATCAAAGGTCAGTTCTTAATGAATCTGTAATAATTTATGGAGGCTCTAATGCCTGGTTTGTTGACATTATAAGACTGAAGGGAATGTTAAATAAGGTGATATATATGAAGTTATTATGAAATTTTACATATGCAAATAATCATTATGTTAATTTTCAGCTTAACTTACCTTCCTTGTTCCATGAGCTTAACTCTGTTTATAAACTGAAGAAAGTAGCCACTTTAGGACAACCCTACCCCATTTCTCCTAATTGTGCTGAAATAAATAAATGGAGTTCTAGGACAAGGACAATATTAGAAACTTTAGAAAGAGCAAGCCCTAAATCTGTGGTTTGTTTTTCCCTTAAGAAAAAAAAAAAAAAAGAAAGAAAGGAAGGAAAGAAAAAGAAAAGCACAATTCTCCTTTAAAGCAGGAAAATCACAGATACACAGCTATTGACAGTGTCAATATGTATTATTGGCCTTGTACCAAATTCAAGGTCACAATGGCACTCTGCTCTCCCAGCTATACCTAGGGGAAAAAGTTATTGAGAGGAACAAATAAAGGGAAATTGAATGGTTCTGGGTTAAACTGCTGGAAAGCACTTCAAGGATTTCCTTTATTTTGCCATTTATTCATGCACAATAGCTTTAGTATTTAAATGTGTTCCTTTTTATTGCTGAATCCATTGAGACAGTGAACTGTATCTTTGTGGGGCTGTTAGTGGTGTAAATGCAGGATCGCTATGCTGGGAACCATAATTTAACTACCACATAGGTACACCTAGCTGAAGGTATCTTGCTTCCATGTTAGTATTTGGTGATATATTTAAATTATTTTCCAGCTTCAAGAAATATGCCTCTTCTACTATGAGATTTTAGTTGAGTCTCAGGAATTGGGAATAAATACCAGGAATAAAAAAAGAAAACAATCACTTTGAGGCACTTCAGTGGTCAACAAGTAGACTTTCCTGCTTTTGCTATATAGCAGGTAATGACAAGTTTATAAGTTCTTCACCAATTACAGGTTAGTTTTTTTTTTTTTTTTTGAAATTGTGTCAACAGACTCTAAACACAAAGAATAGTTAGTTATGTGTTTAAAGACTAGAAGTACAGAAGGAAAAAGATAATGATGAAGGATAATAAAAACAATAATAATGAAAAATGTAGGTAACTCATAATATGTGTGGATTAGGTTAAAGCATTGACACCGTTGGAAAGTGATGGTTGGATCATCCTGTTGAAATCAGTTTTACCTTGTCACATGGCTCATGGTGCTTTTTTTTTTTGTGTGTGTGCTTTTGATTACAGCTGAGTTTTATTTTATTTACTTATTTACCCCTTCTTTCATTCATCCATTTTAATATTTACTTGGTCTTTCAGACTGCTTTTAGACTTGCTTAATACTTGATTTTGATCCCTGACATTTTCCCAACTTGTTCAAATAAAAGATGGTGGTTGCTTAAGGCCAAAAAATTGAAGAATTTGATTGGAGTTTTATGGGGTCTTCTCTACATTTTTGGTTCGCGTACCATGTTATCTCTGTGCCCTTCTAAACTATGGTCTAATCTGCTTTAACCAGGTTTTTCAGAATCTATTTCTGGCTAGGTAATTTGATCTTAAATGTTTAGTATTAAAAATGTACTAGCCTGCAATCAAATCGTTGCCTCAACAGAAGGTGAGTGGGATACTTTGATCTTACTGTATTTGTGACTAATGCCTCATGTGAGAACCAGCTTGTTATAATTCCAGTAGGGAGAAAGGTTAGGAATGTGACCCCAATACAGAGTATAAATAGAAGTGCTTTTATGTAGTTGCAAAAATATTACTATAATGACACATCAACAAAGCAGATATCATGAGCTTATTTAATAGACATCAAAATAACAGCTCAAGGTCATTACATTTTTATTGTAATGTTAAAAATACTGACAAACACTTAAAATATGTAGTGTGTACTATACTATAAAGGATATAGACCCTACCATTCATAATTTTTAAAATATATCTAAATCTATTTCCTTTTCTTTAGAATGTAAATAATAATTTCAAGTTTTCTACAAAGCTGTAGTAATCAAACCAGTATGGTACCGGCACAAATATAGACACAGAGATCAATAGAGCAGGATAGAAAGCAAACCCATGATTGTATGTTCAGTTAATCTTCAAGAAAAGAATTAAGAATATGCAATGGGAAAAAGTTTCTTCAACAAATGGTGTTGGGAAAACTGGACAGCTACATGCAAAAGAATGAAACTTACACCATACACAAAAATAAACTCAAAATGGATTAAAGGTCTAAATGTGACACCTGAAGCCATAAATCCTAGAAGAAAGGACAGGCAGTAATTTCTCTGATATTGGCCATAGCAACATTTTTCTAGATATGGCTCTGAGGTAAGGGAAACAAAAGCAAAAATAAACTTTTTAGACTACATTAAAATAAAAAGCTTCTGCAAAGTGAAGGAAACAATCAACAAAACTAAAAGACAACTTACTGAATAGGAGAAGATATTTGCAAATGACATATCTGATAAAGGGTTAATATCCAAAATATATAAAGAGCTTATACAGTTTAACACCCAAAACCCAAATAATCCAATTAAGAATGGACAGAAGACATAAGTAGACATTTCTCCAAAGGAGACATACAGATGGCCAACAGAGACATGAAAAGATGCTCAACATCACTGATCATCAGAAAAATACAAATCAAAATTGCAATGAGATATTAGCTCACACCAGTCAGAATGGCTAAAATAAAAAAACAGAAGAAATAACAAGTGTTGGCGAGGATGTGGAGAAATCTCACTACTGGGTATTTACCCAAAGAATACAAAAACACTAATTCAAAAGGATATATGCAGCCCTATGTTTATAGCAGCATTATTTACAATAGCCATAATTATGGAAGCAGCCCAAGTGTTCATTGATAGATGAATGGATAAAGGAGATGTGGTATACATATACAGTGTAATATTATTCAGCCGTACAAAAGAATTTAATCTTGCTGTCTGCCACAACTCTCTATACTCTAGAGAGTATAATGCTAAACAAAATAAGCCAGTGAGAGAAGGGCAAATACCATATGATTTCACTTATATGTGGAATTTAAGAAACAAAACAAATGAGCAAAGGAAAAAAAGTGAATGAAAACCAATAAACAGACTCTTAACTATAGAGAATAAGCTGATGGTTAGCAAAGGGGAGGTAGGTGGGGGAATGGGTGAAATAGGTGATGGGGCTTAAAAAGTACACTTATCATGATGAGCTTTGACTAATATATAGAATTGTTGAATTAGTATATAAAAATAATAAAATAAAATGTAAATAACAATATTCTACCTCAGAGTGGCTACTAAGGTAGAGAACCCATACACAGAGAAAGCACAATTCCTGAAATATAATAGATACTGGAAAATTAGGTGATTATTATTGAGACAAGTTTATTTTAGGCTAAAAATTGCTGTCAGCCAGTTTCATGGTAGGATTTTCCAAATATAAAAATACTATATTGCTGGATTACCGTTTAGTATCTAAAACTGTTAAATTATAAGCCTCTCTCTCTTATCAGCTCTATCATTAATTAGCTGTTGAATTTTGGTGAGTTACTGACTTAGTTTCCATATTTATAAAATGAAGTAATTTCTGTACATATTTACTAAGATTCCTTTGTTTTTCGTATTCTGTTGGTCAATGAAAAGCAATAGTTGAAAACTTTTCAATACTCCTGTGAACCTCTAGAAAAGAAATTACCTATATAGAATGGCTGTTAGGCAAACTCCTGCCCAGAACTGGGAGACAAGGCCATCTTTAGAAATTTGTTACTATGTGTTGGCTAATTGAATTTAAATAAAAAATAAAAAAATAAATTTGTTCTAAAATACTATAATTTCTCCTGATGCTATCTTTCATAACTTTGCTTAATACTTCTGCAGGATAGATTTTTATATTTCAAAAACAGATAGGTGGGATAAGTTGCCAAGTGGTGATTGACTTCTGATGCTTTGTCATTGATAACCTTTAATCATTTATATATATATATGTTTGTGTGCCAGAATTTAAAACAAAAAGAAAATGAGCAGAAAATGTTGGGTATCTGAACAGTGTGGGATTTAGATAGGAGTATTTGGTTTATTTGTTATCCTTGCTACTCAAAGTATGGTTCATGGACTTTCTGTATTGGTATCACCTGGGACTTGTTACTAATAAGAATTTCAGGCCCCCTAGGACCTAAAGAATCAGAATCTACATTTTACTAATATCTGCAGGAGATTCTTATGCACATTAAAATTTGAGAAAACACTGTCCTGGAATACTTAAAATAATGTTTTATATGAATTATTGATATTGGGACATACATTAAAAGTAATGAAATATTAGGAATATTAATAGACACCATGATGATAATTGTTCTTGTAAATGATTTTTGATTTCAAGTACCTTTTTTTTTTTTTTAAAGATTTTATTTATTTATGTGACAGAGAGACAGCCAGCGAGAGAGGGAACACAGCAGGGGAGTGGGAGAGGAAGAAGCAGGCTCCCAGCGGAGGAGCCCGATGTGGGGCTCGATCCCAGAACGCTGGGACCACGCCCTGAGCCGAAGGCAGACGCTTAACGACTGAGCCACCCAGGCGCCCCTCAAGTACCTTTTTTAACCTCAAGACCAGACCAAATGTAAATTAACCTTTTTCAGAAAAAGATAATTCCTTTACAAACTAAGTGTTAAAAGAGGTTATATGTAATTATTTTTCAGAAAATGAGGTATTTCAAATCAGCATTTGGTATATTAAAGCTACTCAGGCAACTGGTGAAATAAATTCAAGAGGTAAATGTGTCATCAGAGCTTATAATTTGTAAGTATAATGTTACCAATCTTTTAAAATTATTTTACAAAATAGTCCTAAAGAAGTATTGTTTTTAACTCCTATCATGTGCCATCTTCCCAGTGAAATCTTATATATATTGCAGTTGTACAAATTAAACATGTACAAGTTTATACTGGATGAGTGTAATACTTATAGCCCACTCATGTAGAATTAAGCATTGGAAAGATAGTCTCTTTTTCACAGAGTATTGCTTACTCTGGCAAGAAAATATTGATTGTAATAAGGTTCACTCAGTCCCAGTATTCTCATAAAATACCCCGTATCCATAAAAATGTAAGTAATTAATTCATTAACTTATTCAATCATAATTATTGCATCTTATAAGTGTCAGGCATATACTAAGCATGGGGGAGAGAGTAGTGAACAAAAGTTACTCAGTCCTTTGCCCCCTTAGTATTTCCAGCCTATTTATTGGGAGAGATATACATTAACCAATTAAACACAAAATGAATTTATAATTATAATCTGTAATGAGAATTTGTAAGTGCTGTGAGTCTGGGAAGGCTTCCTGGCAGAAGTAGCATTGGGAATGAGATGGTAAGGATGAGCAGGAAATCACTAGAATAGGATTATAAGAGGTGGGATGTGGGAAGGGAATTCCGAGTTGAGAGATCAGCATGAACAGAGCCTTGAGGAGAGGAAGGGAATGCATGTTTCAGAAACTGGAAAGCCTTCATGGTTGGAACACAAATAGTAAAGAGGTGGCCTGAGATGGAGCTGCAGGGATGGTTAGAAACAGGCCAAATTATGGCCTTAGCAGATAAGATCTTAAGAGGTTTAGGATGTAAGGATTTATGACCCTGTTGAGAATCCTTTGAAGTGAACAATTGATGGGTTTTAAAGAGGAGGACATAACACAAAGAGGATTTTTAATTATTTATTTATTTTAAATTGTACTGACTATGGAGTGGAAAGTGCATTGGCTAGGAGATCAGGAAAGTGAAAAGTTCCAGACAGACCAGTTAGAGCATGGTGGCAGCAGCCCAGGCAGTAATGGGTTAAGGTGGTGGTGGTGGTGAAGATAAAAGTGAATGGACCCAGCAGTATAAATGAAAGGCCTTGATGAGCTCTTGGAGGGAGAAGGAGGACCTCCAGTGATAGCAGGTGGTGAAGAGATCAAGTTTGGGTGGCACAGTCAGGCGTTTGGTTTTGAAGATGATGTTCTTTGGTTCAAATTCTATTAGTACAATAAGATTATTTGATCAGATGACTGATCATATTACCTAACATGAGAATAACATCTATTTTATTGTACATTACTTATGACATCACAAAATATATGAACTCCACAGTGGTTCTTTGATATTAAACAAGTTCCTCTGCACCAAGGATGCAAAGAAATTAACATGTTCGGACCAGACTGTGCCTCTTCTTCTGTTGCCTGACGGTCCTCTTTTGTGTCTCATACTGCTCTTGCCCACATGTTCTTTGCTGGGATATTGCTTTTTTGTACCTGAGCGCTTTTAATATCTGCTAATCTAATAATTTTTAGAACCAAGTTTTTAGCAATATAGGAGCAATGCAACATAGCAGTTAAACCCTTAGGATTCAGATGCACCTATGTCCTAAGCCTGGCTCCATCACATGCTAGTTCTGTGTTCGTGAAGAACGGTTAAGTCCTCTGAGCCTCAGTTTGCTTCTGCCAAAAGCAGACAGTATTATTTAATAGGGTGCTTGGTATATTACAAGTAAGCTATTAACATTTGATTTTATTGTTGGTATATTATTGGTATTTTTTAGCCTGTGCTTCTCTTCTGTATACTCTGCAAAATATTGGTCACTCATGGTTTTATTGTTAATTCAGAAACAATATTTTTGTCTATAAGCTTACTTTCTTTTTAACTTGAGTATTTCCAGCCTGTAGGGTCATGGAGGTGGAGATACAGAATATTTTTTTTTTAGGTAGAAACACCACCTAATTGAGGCACAATGCTTAGAAAGAGTCACCAGTGGGGCGCCTGGGTGGCTCAGTTGGTTAAGTGTCTGCCTTTGGCTCAGGTCATGATCCCAGGGTCCTGGGGTCAAGCACCATGTCAGGCTCCCTGCTCAGCAGGGAGTCTGCTTCTCCCTCTCCCTCTCTCCCTCTCTCTCTTTCAAATAAATAAGTAAAGTCTTAAAACAAAACAAAAAAAGAGTTGCCAGGTATGACTTGGCAATTGCTGTGTATCAATTTTAATATCTTTTCTCTTCTCTTTCCCAGCAGCAAGTGCCAGCAAGCTAACATTCAGTATCCTGCCCCTACTAGAGCATGAATTATTTAAATATGGAGATACCTTGAACAAATAGACAATAGCTTCTACCCTGATGCCTCTAGCTCCTAAGTGCTCCTGCCCTGCTCACAGTGCTGGTGCTCAGGGCCTCCTGCTTGCCAGATATTTTGAAAACACTGTCTCTGCACCCATCCCTCATTATCATTTACTGCTTCATGCATGTTAGTCTGTATCAATACAGAAAATACTCCACTTCGCTATAGTATCAAGAACCCACAAGAACCAGTATCTTTTGTTCTTCCCCGTCATGATAAAAATTAAAATCTTGTTAAATGGATTGTATGTTTTAGCAGGAGGAATAGTAAATTTTTATGAAATCAAATGCCTTTAATCCATAAATATTGACTTTAGTTTTTTTCATAAGAACAAAGTTTTAGTAAGCATATAAATACAGCGAAAAGATGTTTTATTTATAAAACAGTAGATAAGTATTTTTTCACGTACTTGGAACAATCGACACCCTTGTTATTTATAAAATATCCCACTGAGCTAACAATGTGCTTATTACACATGATTCTTACCTACTTGATAAAGTACTTAAAAATTTTTTTTAAGTCATAGCCCAGCTTCAAACAGTACCCATCTGCAATTATCCTGGGTCTCCAAAATTCCATATCTTTAAAATAGCTGTGTAATCTAGGTTCACACCAAATTGACTGACACCTCCTTACAATCAGGTACAAGAAAGTCAAGTTTTATTTTTTTATATATAGGTGAGTGTGAAAGACTGACCCAGGTAAATTACTGGAGCTCATTCTTTCTGGGATTGCTAGTGTCGTTCTTCAAACACAGTATTTGTGTTTTTCAGTATTTTTGTTGTTGTTGTTGTTAACCTGTAATGTTCTCGCTGCATAATGTTGCATCTGTGTTTTATGACCCATGATTTCTAGCTAGTTCATTTAGCTCTGTTTCCTTGAAGTTGACGGTAGGAGGAGTTAATATCCTCAGCTTTCTAACAGTAGACATTGAAAAGGATCATGCCTGTCTCTTACTTACTGGCTCTCTAAGCCACACTGCAAGAAATATTACAGGCAACAGATAGTTTCATTTTCAATTTAGACACCCATTATTTGATGTTTACAGGCCATTCCTAATTCTGAGTCTGGAATTTATGGTTTGTTCTGGCGATTATCATCACAGCAATCTCCTGCAACTCAGCTGTGCTTCACTGGGAGCTCTGCGCTGCTTTATCAGTCTTCCCTGACGTCTGGAACTGATATATACCACCTCGTCCAAATCACCCCCGCTCAGAGAGACTTGGTTTATGACTCCCTAGATATCCGTCTCTTCTGCTGGGTAGGCCAGTTTGCACAGCCTCAGTGAAAGGAAAAGTCGACCGTTGAGAAAGGGAGCAGTGGTCTTTAAACAAATAAAAAAACTAATGCTTAAGGCTCTGAACCCCTCTCGACCAAAATTAGATGATAGCACTAATTAAAGTAAATTTACTGAGCTTTTTTCAGTGCCAGGAGTGAAGTATCAGTCTACTGAAGGGTAAAATAGTGGCAGTGATTGCTTCCGAACGATGGCCACATTTAAAATAGTTACTTTATACTTTCCCTTTTGAATATACAGTATTTGGTTTTGCCCTTAAGATGTGTGGATATTTTCTAGGCTTTGTTCAATAGCATTAATTAAAGCTTACCGAAAGACCTCAGGAATCTCTGTGTATTAGTTGTCTGTGGAAGAATCACGCACTAAGCTCGCCGTTTTGAAAGGCTGTGGTAGCACCTGCATCGATGACATACATATGTGTATGTACACCCCCACCCCCATATCTTCTTTATCTATTCATTTTTGGATGGATACTTGGTTTGCGTCCATATTTTGGCTATTGTAAAAAATGTTTCAATAAACATAGGGGTGCATATGTCTTTTTAAATTAGTGTTTTCATTTTCTTTGGGTAAATATCCACTGGTGGAATTACTGGATGATATGGTATTTCTATTTTTAACTTTTTGAGGAACCTCTGTACTGTTTTCCACAGTGGCTACACCAGTTTGCATTCCCACCAACAGTGCAAGAGGGTTTCTTTTTCTCTACGTCTGTGCCAACACTTGTTATTTCTTGTCTTTTTGGTTCTAGCCATTCTGACTGGTGTAAGGTGATAATTTACTATGATTTTGATTTGCGCTTCCCTGATGATTAGTGATGTTGAGCATCTTTTCATACGTGTTTGCCATCTATATGTCTCTGGAAAATAATATCTATTCAGGTCCTCTGCCCATTTTTATATTTGCTTATTTATGATTTTTGATTTTGAGTTGTATAAGTTCTTTATATATTTTGCATATTAACTCCTTATTGAGTATATCATTTGCAAATATTCTCTCCCATTCAGTAGGTTGCCTTTTCGTTTTGCTGATGGTTTCCTTTGCTGCGTAAAAGCTTTTTATTTTTATTTTTTTATTTATTTTTTTTAAAGATTTTATTTATTTATTTGACAGAGATAGAGACAGCCAGCGAGAGAGGGAACACAAGCAGGGGGAGTGGGAGAGGAAGAAGCAGGCTCATAGCAGAGGAGCCTGATGTGGGGCTCGATCCCACAACGCCGGGATCACGCCCTGAGCCGAAGGCAGACGCTTAACCGCTGTGCCACCCAGGCGCCCCTAAAAGCTTTTTAATTTGGTGTGGCCCCACTATTCCTTTAATTTTATACAGTGGGGTAAGTTCTTCCCCTAACCCTGGATGAAAAATCAAGAAATCTCAAATTTATTCTAGTTATCTTAGGTCTTTTGTGTTGCTTCCTTTCTTCTAAGTAGTAGTTAAAATGCAATTGTCAAAACTTGTATCTTGATTTAAATTGGGCCCAAATTTCCCACAGTTTGGGCCTTTTGCAAGTAGGAAATCAGTAACTGGAAAAGAGAAGTTATTGGCTTTCTCTTTTTTTCTCCCTTTTCTGGCATGAAGCAAGGAGAAAGAGGAATAGGAAAGTTATTGCTGGCTCTCTGGATGTTAAAAGCTGACTTTTCCCCTAGGCTTGCTCTGACAGTTAGGGTCTCAGCAAGAGAAAACATGGTACACCAAGCTGGTAATTTAAGGGAAATTTATTAAAAGGCTTATTTACATAGGTGTGGGCAAGGTTGGGAATCCAACAAGGGATGGAACATAGCAACTGCAGGGAGCCCACCCATATCCAGGCCTGAAGGAACAAGTGAGGGGGTGGTTCCTGGATCCTGAGGGGGTGTCTATATGAAGAATGCTGCCTGACAAGACCTGCAGTCTTCAAAAGAGGAACATAGTCAACTTACAGCAACCCCTCAGAGTAGCAATAGGAAAATAAATACCTTACCTTACTCTCCTCCCACCCTTTTATGCGTTTCATTGTCCAAATCCACTTGAAAGCAGGAAACAAGGGAGCATTTGTATGCAATCTGGACTGTAGGGGCAGAGGGTATGATGACAAGGGGTGGTGAGTGGATGTGGAGGGGCAAGTGGAAAAACCAGGCACAAGCAATTTCATGAGTTCCTTGGAGGTCCAGATTTTACCTATAATTCCCTTGATATGAGTGGTAGCTTCTCCCAAAGCTGACAGCTTATCCTCAAAATCTTGCAGCTTCTATAACTCCTCTTTATTTACTAATCTAGGCAAATTTATTTACTGATCTTGGGCAAAAACCAAGATGATCCCAGACCAGTTGTCTTTTGCATGAGGCTCATACCCGGAGCATAGCAAACGTTCAGACATTGGAATTCAGTTACCTCTTCTATTTATTCACCAGCAACTAGCCAGCCACCTCTCATCGGGTAGATTTCTCCCGATAGAGTTTACACTTGCCCACTGAATCTCAGCTGCCAGGGACTCCTGCCGTACTAATTATGGTCCCACTGAAGTCTCTTTTATCATCCTCTTACCAAGGATGTAGGAGGAGGATGTGGATTCTAGATTAGCTTTGTTCATATGAATTCTTTCCATAAAATCTTACCCAGTCTCCACACATTTTGGCCTTTCTATCTTTGTTATAGATTTAAGGTTTCAGGTTTCAGAGTCATATAACTGGCTTTTAAATATTTCTTTTGAAGATCATTATCTTGGTCTGGCACATCAGTGTGAAATTCCTTTATGTGCATCTTGGTGTTTTAATTAAAACTAAATATTTTAAATAAAAAGAGAAATGGAAAATTTCATATATTTGGTAGGGTCTGGAAGTGGGAGTATGGGGAGAAAGATAATATTTTCAAGTAGGAGTCATTGGTTCTTCTCAATTTACACAATATAGATCAATATTTATTTTGACTGCCTGTAAGTTAGATCCTGTTTACGAGATTTTTTCTGTTAAAGATGTATGCACAGATCAAGTTTTATAAGAAAAAATATTTTCAATAGGCTAAGAAGACACTCTATTTATATTATATATTTTTTGCAAATAAATTTTAATTATAAAGAAATTATTACCTGCTAGTGTATTTTGAAGGAATTTTTTTTTCATATGCCAAGTTTCTTTAAGGTGCAACCTATCTCTTTTTTTAATGTTTCAAGTTTTTATTTTAATTATGGTTAGTTAACATATAGTGTAATATTAGTTTCAGGAGTAGAATTTAGTGATTCCATCACTTACGTATAACACCCAGTGCTCATCACAAGTGTCCTCCTTAATGCCCATCACACACCTAGCCCATCTCCCACCCATCTCCCCTCCAGCCACTCTCAGCTTGTTCTCTATAATTAAGAGTCTATTTTATGGTTTGCCTCCCTCTGTCTTTTTTTTTCTTTGCCCTATGTTCATCTGTTTTGTTTCTTAAATTTCACATACGGGTGAAATAACATGGTATTTGTCTTTCTCTGACTTATTTCTTTTAGCATAGCACATTCCAGCTCCATCCCTGTTGTTAAAGTGTAACCTGTCTGTATTTAACTTTTCTCCATGCCACAGAATCTGAGACTCTTTGACTTATGAACTTTGAAAGTGCTAATTGGAGTTAGCAATGATAGAAAGTGTTTATTTTAAACATTAAGAATAAGTCTGTTGTATTTTTATCTTATAGTGTTAAAAAGAAACATGTCTGCAAGGCAGTTAATGGTGAAAGTGAAAACCATAATCAGAAGAGTGGAAATCTATCTGGTCTATATTTCTTATGCATGGGCCATAGAGAAACTGTTAGATATTCTATAATGAACCTTATATAGCTCACTGTTGGCTGAAATTTGACATAGGGAGTATAATTAAACCGTGAAAACCTGACTCAGGAAATAAAAAGAATAAGGATTATACTTAAGAAAGTGGAGAAATGACAAGAAAAATTTTAATGAGATCTGTGTTGTTCTAATACTCAACCTCCCAAAGCATTGTAGAGACAGAAAAATTGCTAGAGAACAGTGGTTCCATTGAAAAGATAGAAAATAATTTGTTTGGACTATGTGTAATAATGCCATGTCAGTACTTGTTAGACTCTGGTAGTGGCTTCTAATATGATAAAAGAGGATCTTTGCCATAAGAAGTCAAGTTGTAATTGACAGCATAAAAATACCGCCTTCCACTTTCTTACAGATATTCTTTTATTAGTATTCACGGCTATTGTCTTTATTGGTAGGCAGGCTCCTGAAGCTGGCTGCTGGGTCAAGCATCACAAAATTAAAAAGATTTCCAGAATGAGCTAGATCTCTTTCTGAAATATGTTAACAATCTCTGACAATGACTCAACAAAGGGATTTTGGAAAATGAAGTGTCGGTAAAGGCATGATACACAACGTAACCATTAATTGAAATTAGAGGTCTTGCGAACTTGGGCCTACCTGTCTGTATTTTGTCTGCATTGACTGTTCTGAAGACTATACTATTTTCAAGGACTCGGTACTATGTAACACGATCGCCACAATTTTTCTGATAACCATAGTAAATCCTCCTTAAGTAGATCTATATCCTGTTTCATATGTTCATTCATTCACTTATCAGTTCAATCATTTTTACACAATTATTCAAATCAGAAAATACTGAGCCTCTATTGTGGCCAAGCACTGCTGGAAATTTAGCAGCGAATAAAATAATTTCTGCTCTATACCCCCAGCGATCTTACATACAAGTATTTTTACTGCTAATAAAGAAAATGTATTAAATGTCAGCTATAAGGCAGTGACTGCCTTGCACGCTTTCTGTACATTTATTTTATTTAATTCACACAACCCCTAAAGCAGGTATTGCCATCTACAGCCTATAGATGAGGAAGCTGAAGCTTACTTTTCATGACTGGCATGTGGTCACTTTGTTAATCAGTCTTGGAATTAAGATTTGAAGACTATCTATCTGATTCTACTATTACATTACTTTCAATGGCAGTTTAACACAAATGTTATTTTAAATGCAATGCTATTGATATAAAATGTTCTGAACAAGCTGAGAAAATAAGTCCAGTTTCAAAAGCACAGATATTATTTTTTTTTAAAAAAGATTTTCTTTTTATTTGAGAAATTGAGAAAGAGAATGAGTGGGGGGTGGGAGGGGGAGAGGGAGAGGGAGAAGCAGGCTCCCCGCTGAGCAGGGAGCCCATCCCCGGAGCCTGGGATCAGGACCTGAGCTGAAGGCAGATGTTTAACCCACTGAGTCACCCAGGTACCCCAAGCACAGATATTATTTTAATCTGTTTATATGCCAATGCCACAACTGACTGATTTAGTCAATTTTGACTGTGATTAGGCAGACTTCTTATTTCTTTGTTTTAAACCATTAATCCCCAAAGCTGTGATTTATGCAAACAGAAACAACAAAGAATGCACACATACACACACACACACACAGATAAAACCTGTGAAACTGACAGGTTTTCTATTACTTTGTTCTGTCAAAGATGTTATAAAAATAAAACATATTGTACCATTAAATAAAGCCATCATTTTATAAAAGAAATATCAAAACCTTTAACATAAAAAAACAGAAATACTCTCAGATTAAAAGACAGCTTTTATGGTTAAATAACTCCGGTATCTGTATTACTGCCTTTTTACCTCATGAGTCCTGAGATGAGTCTTTAGAAACCATTAATGTACACAATATTTTGGATCCTGCCCTGAACCTAAGAAAACCTTCAATTTTGAATATATTCCCTTCATTTACTAGTAATCATAGCATGATTTATAGGAATAGTCACTGACCTAGGAGCTGGCAAGATCTGAAACACATTAGAATAGGGGTCACAGCAAGTTTAGTTTAATGCTGAATCACTGAAATTAATAAACTCTGTCTTTTCAATTTCTCCCAATTAAGAACAGTATCAGTTCCAGAGTTTGCTGGGGTTGAATGGAGGACAAGAAACTCTAGCAGGAAGAGAAGGGAAATGGGAGGCAGGGATGGAGGCCTGTTATCACAAAAGAAAATAGCTTGAGGTGGAAAGAGTGCCAGACCCAGTGGGAAATAAAGTCTGAGGTTTCTCCTGACTCTTCAGTCTCTTGCAAAGTTACTTACTGGTCACCGGGAATGCTCTTTGCATCTGCACTTGGACATTTGTATATGACTGATTTCCATGGCAAGACCTTTAAAAGAGAAGCCTATGTTTTATATCTGTTCCTGTGATTTAAGATTGGTTAGTAGCATCCCCAGTAAAACAATTTGAATTTTATTGTAGTGTAAACCCATGAATATTTCTTTCATGTTTGTTGTGTGTCTGTTGAAATCCTGCAGTCTGGCATAAGAATCTCTGGTCTGAGGACACCTGCGACCGGAGCCAGTGCTGTGTTCTCATTACTTGACTAGACATGTACTAGACTGTACATCAACGGAGAACTCCAGCACCACACGCTCTTAGAGCCGGGGCGGGGGACTCTGGAGATCATTTAGTGCAATGGCCTCCATTTACAGATGCAGAGACTGAGGCCAAGAGAGGTGATTCAGCTTAGTTAGGGCCACCCAGGGAGTTTACTTCACGTCTCCCATGTTCTGATCCGCAGATTAGATTTCATCCTCATACCAACTGTATGTTGTACCTTCTTGTAGGAAATAACAACAATAATCTGTGAATAAAAACAGCGATTGAATAGAATATTTAACAGCTAATAGGGTGAACATTAATTACTTTTGTTAAAATATAAATACTAATTTTATTAATAAAACTAAATATTACTTACTATCTATAAGAGTGTAGTTAGTCACTTTTCCATTTATTTATTTTATCTACAGCCATTAGCTGAGTGCTGAACACTGTGGTAGACACTAAGATTACAGAGTGAAGACTTGACCATTGAAAAGATGAGGCAGAGTATAAATAAAAGGTGGCAAACATTTTGCAAGGGTTATAATTGAAACGTGTAGAGAAAACTGTGGAAACACAAATGAGAGGGGTTTTTATTTTTTATGTTTTATTTTTTATTGAGGAAAGTCAAAAAGAGGATATAGAAGATGAGGTGCTTAAATTGAATCTCGAGTTATGAAGTAAGAATTCTGAAAAAGAAGAGAGCAGAACATTCCAGGATAAAGGTTTAGTGTTTGAAAAAATAGGGAAATCAGCCAGCTGGTGTAGTTCGGGAAATGCAAGTGTTAGTAACAATGGTGACACTGTTGATAAGTATAATAATAACTGCTAACGTTTCTTGAGCCTTTCTTATTTGCCAGACCTTGCATATCCTTCATCTTTAATTCCTTATAATAACCCTATAATATAATGCTTATTATTTCCATTTTTATAAGTAAGGAAACCAAGAGTTGAAGAGGTTAAGTAATTTGACTAAGGACACATAGCTGTCAAATGATAGAGCATAGATTCAAACACAGTTTTAACCATCTCCACAAACTTCCATGTGATTCTGCTCCTTATTTTTAAGAAATGACTTTATATAATTTACATAAAATATTAATTTGGGTTTAAGTTACAACTCATTCAAGTCGTTACAGTATGGTGGATAAAGCCTCAGATTAGACTCAGCTCAATTTGATCCTTCCACTTACTGCATTTCCTCCTGGGGTAAGATATTTAAATTTACTGAGCCTCAGTGTCTTCATATGTAAATGTGTGAACAGTTATTGCGAATGGCATTTGAGACAATAAATGTAAAGTACTTTGCTGTGGCAGATATTTGACAATTTGAATTCCCTCTCACTGACTCTGAGTCCCACCCCAGCAGGCATTTGCCTGGGGAGGAATCTTACTTCCTCAACAATACAGAAGTTCAAGACACTTGGAATCTTTAACCTATTTCCTTGATGAAGTTATTTTTAAAAACCTCATTTCAAGTCTCAAAGTTAATTTTTATTTGTTTTAGTTTTATTTTTATAGCACAGACTTTCTTTCAGAAACATTTTTTAGTATACCCTGTCAGGATGTTTTCCTGACATGCCATTCAGTACAGTGGCATTCTAGAATAGGTTTCATTTTTTTATGCTTGTCTGTTTGTATGTCTTTCATGCCTGAAAAATGTGGACTAGAATCTATGCTTCTGCTAAGTGTTACGCATAAAATATTTTTAAAGCTATTTCTGCAGAGAAGAACTAATTTAAGGGCATCGTATTTCATCTTTAGCATGAAATGAAGGTTTTCCATTTAAAGGGAAATGTGTCATTTTAAAAGGATGAATATGATGGCACACATTAAAAAAATAAAAAATAACAAAACAACAACAAAAACATTTTTCTTGTTGTTTCAGTTCCATACAGGGCTCTTCTCTGCACTGATAACATTTTCATTTGATTATGAATTAGATAAATTTTCATTTTCTTTAAACCTTATCCCTTAGTATTTGAAGCTTCATAGTTTTTTTTGAGGTCAACATCATGACCTTCCTACTTCAAATGTCTCCTTTTATTTGTACCATTACAGATTTATAATATACATATGTTCCCAGCACATTTTTAACAGTTGTTTATGCAAAAACTTGTACAATAGAAGTAACATATTATTCTATCTTCTTCTTTCTAGAAATTATGGCTCTTCCACAGAATTTTAAAGTTAGAAAGGAATAAAGGAGCAATTCAGGGCAAATCTTCATTTTATGGGTGTGGAAAGTAAGGCCCAGAGATGTTATGGAATTTGCCAAATATTACCTTTATCCAGTCTTTCTTTTATCTGTTTATTCAAAAAATAAGTTTTGAGTTTCTACTATGTGCAAAGCACTGTAATAGATGCCATGAGGGAAAAATTGTGTGTGAGGAGTTTCTCTCCCTCAAGGATCATATATTGTGCTGAGAGATGCATGCAGGTAAGCAGTTAACCATAGGGCAAATAGTAATGAAGTGAGCTCTTCACAAGCCCTTCAGCAATTCCAAAACTGGTATCATCATCCTTGTATTGACCTGGTTTTCCCTTTAAAATGACCAATTCAACACCATTATCTAACCAGTCATCCCTGCTGGAAGACTGCACACCAGCCTCCATTGTCCTCTTTTCTTTACCCACCCTGAGCATCTGCCAGTCATCATCCTCTTCAGTGTACTCAGTCAGAGTCCTTAAATTTCTTGATTTTCTTCATCCTGACTGCCAATGCATTAATTTTAACACTTTTTGTCTTTCTGTGCCCTTTCGCTGCAATTGTCTGACTCCTCTGCCTGTCTCTGTTCTTCCTATCCTTGAATACATTATGCAGACTCCAGCCACATTGACGTATTTGAATGATGGTCATTCTGTGTCACTCAATGGCTTAACTACTGTGACACCCAGTGGTCTGCAGGATCAGACTCATTTCTTAATGTGGCAACAACCTCCAGGATCTGGCTTCCCCTCACACTTTTTATACTAGTTACCAAATACTCTTTAAAGACTTTTGCCTTTGCTCAATCTATCTCTGTCCCCTTAGAAAGGCCTTCTCTCTTCGCCTGGCTGACTCCTACATGTCTTTCAATATTCAACTGTTACCTTCTCAGGAATCTTTCCCTCATTCTTAATGGGAGTGCTGCTCCCTTTGATCCATGGATTACCCTGGATACCTCTATTAAATACTGTGTTTATGTTTGTTTCTAACATGCGATGTGCGCTTCTCAAAGGCAGGCGTTAGGTCTAATGTATCATCAGTCCTTACTATAGTGCCTGGTATTTAGTAGATAATAAAGATGTGTTGAATAGATGGGATTACTTATTGAACAAAATGTTATAAAAGAAGTATAAACAGTATAAAAAAGTATCATGGAAGTGAGTAATTTCATCTGAGAAGCTAAAAAAAAAA
Source organism: Ursus maritimus (assembly GCF_017311325.1). Taxonomy (NCBI): domain Eukaryota; kingdom Metazoa; phylum Chordata; class Mammalia; order Carnivora; family Ursidae; genus Ursus; species Ursus maritimus. The sequence continues at coordinate 57,819,745 of NW_024426885.1, forward strand.
TTCATGTAAAATTCAGTGATTTAGTTGAGTCTTGAAAGAAGTCCATAATCGGAAAGGTAGATCAGAAGTGCAAAATGAGATTTTTCACATGGGCAAAGTTCCTCAGTTGTGATCATATTGCATAGAAAATAAAGAGCTCATTAAGGTATCTCATTAATAACAAATCGGTATTTATGGGAGTAGATCATGTGGGTACTTGAATGCCATGATCAAGAATTTGTTATTAATTCCATCAACAGTGGGAATATGCCAAAGGGATTTAGAACAAAGAAGGAACATAATGAGACCTTAAGTTGCTTTTTTTTTTTAAAGATTTTATTTATTTATTTGAGGTGGAGAGGAGAAATCATGAGCCGGGTGGGGCATGGCGGGGAAAGGCAGAGGGAAAGAGAGGGAGAGGGTAAGGGAGAAGCAGACTCCCTGCTAAACAGGGAGACAGAGGAGGGGCTTGATCTCAGAACCCTGAGATCATGACCTGAGCCAAAGACAGACACATAATGTATTGAGCCATCCAGGCGCCCCTAGACCTTAAATTCCTTTACTAGAGTAAACACCTGGAGGGTTGGGCTTTTTTGTTTGTTTCTTGCTCACTATTTTATTCTCAAATAAAATGTGACTTGTGTAAAAGTAGGAACTCATTATATATTTGAATAAACAAAGATGTGTTTTAGAACAGTACTGTCTGATATATCTTTCTGCAGTGGGGGAATCATTCTGTATCTGTGCTATTCAATATAGTAACCACTAGACCCACGCAGCTCTTGCTCACTTTAAGGAACTGAGGAATTGAATTTTTAATGTTATTTGATTTTTAATTAATTTATATTTAAATTTAAAGAGCCACATGTGACTCGTGGCTATTATGTTGGACAACACAGTGTAGAAAGTTTTCCCTAGCAGGGTCCCAACAGAAAACAGATGGAACACTCAAATTAGGATAATTCAAGGAAATTTTTTTATAGAGAAACTTTTTCCAAATGTGTGTGGGCAGCTTTCAGGGAACCACAAGAGAGAATGCAATTAGCTGTGGTGTGACATGGGAGCAACGGTGAGACAGAATTGATGGAAAGACTCATAGTTAAGATTATAAGCCTGGATCACATTGGGATAGTATTTATAATATGCCATAATACTTCTAATGAAATTTCATTGAATGAAATCTATGTTCAGAACTGTTCTTTTCAATGAAGTCTTTCCTGACAGTTTATTTACTGATGAGGAATGTGATTACTTTCCCTATACAGTGCTGATCTGTGCTGTGTTTTCTCAGCATTTTCCCCCCTGGTACTCCACTGTGAGTAGTACATTTTCCATTAGCAAGGCTGTGCTGACTTAATGGTGGCTCCTGTCAAGGCTCCTTTAAGAAGCATCCTCTCTTCTGAGCACCTAGAATGTAGGCAGTCTCTGACTGTTACCTGTGGTTATGTTTTAATATCCTGCCCTTTCATTCCTTACTTCAGCATACACAATTCACCTTCAGTCCTAGCTCATTGCTTGATGATTTGTTAAGGCTTTGAAAAAAGAAGGAATGAGGGCTTTTAAGCAGGATGGGGCTATTTCTCCTTGCTTTATTTATTTTTATGCCATGCAAAAGGAATAAAGAGGCATAAAATGGCTTGACTGAGTCAAATAAATCTGGGTAAATAGAGCAAGGACCCAATAAAAAGCTGTAGGTGAAAAGAAAAAAGGTGGGGGTGTGGGGATACAGGGAAGGAGGAAGGGAAAACTTTATACTTCCTGTAGTGATAGGCACTATTTATTATTACCTAGAAAACAAAATGTCTTTGACCCAATGAAACATTTTAAATTAAGATTAAGCTCTGGATAGAAATTAAGAAATCATCTTTATAGTCCTTATTTAATCCCATCAGGTTGTCACCGCCTGTCATCCTTTATTAAAGTTTTGTATGGCACTGCTGTTTGCTCTGAGAAGGTTGACATCTTTTAGTTATTCTGATGAATCTTATCACAGAAGCTAGTGAGTTTTTATGGTCAACACAACAGGAATCTCTCATTATATTTCTGATGTCCTGTGTGAGGGGTAGTGAGGGAGAGGTATCTCTTCAGCCTGTCCCACTCCTGACCCCTTTTACTATCTCTGCTTTCATGAAGTTGAAGGAGACAACCAAGAGCTACACAGCATGAAACTGAAAAATACGGGCTAGGTTCTTTAGGTAAAATTAGATACTGTCTTATAGCCCATTGTGTATCTGTTTATGCCATTGCCTTCCATGGCTCTGCATTAACTTTTTCGTAATTTTCTACTGCTAGCATGGATAATGCTGAGTAGGAGCTGTGAAGGTAGCCACAACTTTCATCTGGGTAATTGCCACCATTTCTTTTATTGCTCTGACATCTAGAATTTTCTTTATCTCTATTTCTTCCTCCCTCTCCTCTCCACTTCTTTCACTAGATACAGTCTCCATCATGAACACATTGCACACTCATCCTCAAAAAGAAAAAGTGGTAAAAGACTTAGTAGTCCTCTATTGTTTCCCCCTTGGAGGCATCTAGAAATGTTTGCAGCCTGTATTATTGGAATTTAGTAGACAGGGGCCAATGGACGCCAAACATCTTGTGGTGTATAATGTAGTCTCAAACGATGGTGATTTTTTCCATTTTAAATATCAGTAACACCATTGCTGAGAAAATCTAGGTGTAACTGAGGTTTAGGTTGGTACCAGTGACCTCAGCTAATAGAGGATTGTAGCTGTGCCTTGATGGGTAAATGCTAAAATCTCCTCAAGAATCTAGTATGACACCTTCCTGGCATTTGGTAGGCTCCTAATAAAACTATGTTGTATTCTGAATCAAGTTGTTCACTTGTAAACTAATCAACAACACTCAATAAGTCCTCTGCAAGTTACTTTCAGGAATAGAAAAAAAAGCTATATTTGTCAATATCAAGATTCTAACAGTGTTGTAGGAGACATGAACATGCATAGAAAAAAATATTGGGAAATTTTCAAAATGCTATCGGAACAAGGAAAGGTGAGAGTTGACTCTTGAGGAGAGTTGGTGGGGGAACTCTGTGTGGAAACCATGGAGGATAAGGTAGGATTTTAGCAGCAGGTAATTTTGTGGACACTTGCTGAAGTCAAGAGTACATTATAAGTAAGAACGTGGGAGAAGAGATATACATGTATAGGAAGATTGTTACTGGGAAGGATAGTACTTGAGAAGATGTGACAGAAGATGGGACTAAACAGGGGTTGGGGTAGAGTATAGATGGTCTTGAACTTCTTATAAAGAAGTGGCTGCACTTGAAGGTATGGATTTATGTGTGAATGTAGTCATTGGGCATAGTGTATGACACACTGCCTAATGGTCTATACTTTGCCTCAATTTCCTTCTTCATGGAGTCTGTGCTGTAAACTCCTTCAGTTACCAGCTGCTTAAACTTACCTTCCTGATTTTCAAGGTCTCCTCTCAAGAGCCCTTTTCAGTTTATTAATTTAAATGGTAGCAATTTTCTTAGAGGTGAATCGCATAATGATTTTTTTTCAATCTTTTTTATACAAGATAGCACTGAAAAAAGTATGATTAGATTCAATTCAGTTGTCTCCCACAAAAGTAATATGTAGAAAATACCAACCAAGGTGACTCTCTGTGTGCTTAATAGCCTAAAGATTTAGGTTAGGGATATAACAGAGAACTGTTCTGCTTAAAGAAATGAAAAGGTGTCGCACAAATTATCTTAAAGAGCCAAAAACAGCGTCCAGTTCCTACTTGAAACAGTTTGTTCTTGGAATATTGTCAGCTAAAATTGTGGTCAACTTTTGCAAATTGTATGAATTTGCACTGCATATTTTATTTGGTGTTTAGCAAAACTCCAATATGGCTCTGCATAACTTACACAATACACCATGAAAATGACTTCAGAAACTCCCACAGAAGTTGACAAATTGGGCATCTAATGCTTTTAAGCTAATTGCGTGCTTTGAGGTTAAAGAGTCGACTTGTTAAGAATGAAGATCAGAGTTTCTTGGAGAGAATGCTGTGCCGACTGCCACACTGAATGCAACCCAGCCCCATATCAGAAATGTTACAGAAGCTTAAAGAAGAAAATAATGTGAGCTTTAATCACCATTCTACTTGGTCTTAAGTGAAGTGCTCATGAATCATATGCAATATCATAGCAGTTTTGAAACCTATTCTTGAATTTTCAAGCTGTTATTTTCAGGAAATTTAGAAAGCAAATTGCTAAGTGATAAAGAGTAATCTGATACCATTGCTTATGCCATTTTTCCCCCCCTCTTTTGCAGACTGGAAAAAAGGAAAGGAGTAATACCCTGAATATTGCAATAGACAACATGTGTAAGAAGACAAGAGACCTTCGCAGACAGGTGAGGGAAGAGAGAGGCGTGGAGACAGAAACACCATATAAAATGAACTTCTTTTTCCACTGCTAGAATATTTACTTCTTGTTTTTGTCCTTCTTCAATTAATTTAGAACACAAAACATCAAGAGTAAATAGGTACCTTCCATATTTACATACCTCAGCCATTCTTGTGGCAAACATAAAGTACAAGAAAGAACATGTGCCTTAATATCAGGCAGAATTACATTCAAATGCTGGCCTTGCCCTCATCTGCTGTGTGATCTTGGGGACAAATTTAATCTTTTTTTTTTTTTTTAAGATTTTATTTATTTATTTGACAGAGAAAGAGACAGCCAGCGAGAGAGGGAACACAAGCAGGGGGAGTGGGAGAAGAAGAAGCAGGCTCCCAGCAGAGGAGCCTGATGTGGGGCTTGATCCCAGAGCACCGGGATCATGCCCTGAGCCAAAGGCAGACGCTTAACGACTGCACCACCCAGGCTCCCCAAATTTAATCTTTTTGAGCCTCTCTGAACCTATAAAATGGAATTCATAATATGTAATTGGACTTTGAGGAGTAAATGAAATGCTTATCAGTACCTGCTACCTAGTGACTTTTTAGGGAATGTTGGTAAATTGGATCTGTTACATTAGAAACCGAGTTTATCATCCGTACACTTAGAGCAAACAGCTAGTAATCAGAGAGGTACCAATTTGCCCATTCAGTTATTTTCAGAATGCTTCAAAAATTGGTGCTGATTAAGCTAAGGCTACTCTGTAACCTTAGGTCATCAGGAGCATAGGATTAGGGAGGATTTCATTAGGTAATTTAGAAGTCCAGTATTATGCCACAAGTTAATTTTTTTACCCCAGAAATATGAAGACTTAGCTGTTTTCAAAGACCTTTGCTTTCCATTATTTTCTACTATATAGTAACCGAGTTCTTTCTCATGTACAACTTCAACTTGGTCACCATTAACTCATAAAAGAGAGGTGAAAGCTTTTCAACCATAAGCTTTTAATGCAATATATTATTGTAGGTTAATGGGAAGATTTAGTAAAATGCCCTGAGTAATCTTTTAATTCAGAAGTGATTTGGAAATTGAATAAATAGGGATTCTTCAGCCAGTTAATATTAGCTGTAAAAAAAAAAAAAACAAAACAATTTTGAGGGCTGTGGAAATTCCAATTTCTCAACTTTATGGCCTTCATGTGAATTCTGTTTCTACCGTCAGCACTTAGAATCATGGAATGTAAGAATTGAAAAGAACTTAGCTCAACTTGTCTTATAGTGCAGATGAGAATGCACATCTGTGAAAAGATGGCCTGCCTAAGGAGGAAGGGGCATCGAATCTATACCAGGTCATAACCTATACTAAACTCAGGAACTTTTACCAAAGGGCCGTCATCCCTCTTCATTGCAGGACTTCTGTTCTCCATCTTCTTGAGGATTTCTACTCCATCTGCTCCTTTTGGGACTTGGAAAAGCTGTTCTGTGAGCTATCAACAATTGTGTCTTTCATTCCTGCCTCATCCCTCTCTGTTGTCTAAAACAAAATGTTAATCTACATTTATACCTCCAAAGCTTTTGGAATTATTACTTAAAAAAAAAAGTCAAGATAAATCAATCCTTTATGTGTAGGATTACTAGATTTAGCAAGTAAAAGCACAAGATCCATTAAATTTGAATTTCACATTAAAAACGAACATGTTTAATTACATCCCAGATATTGCATGGGACATAATTATATTAAAAATAGTGTGTTTAAATTTGACCAGGCATCTTGTATTTTATCTTGCAATTCTACATGTGTTTCCCCCTCACTAACATCAGTGAGATATAGAAAGAACATGGGGGATTACTAATACTTTTCTTTATAGTAAAGGGATGTTTCCAGCTTGTAAAAAACTGCTGTTCCAGAAGTATGAAAATTCTCTATAGTTTCTATAGGTCTACATATTCATTGTTTTGATTAAGTATTGATGCTTAACTAATGACTACAAACAACAGCAACCATTTTATTATGTTTCATGGTTCCGTGGGTTGGTTGGGGTCAACAGGGCCATATTTGTACTTTTCACTTGTGATCTCCCATGTAGTGGCAGTCAAATGGTGACTGTGTCTGGGTTCAGGGCTGGGTATTTGAGGCCTCGGTGCTTCTTCTTCTTCCCTGTCTCCATGTGGTGTCTAAACTCATAGGACCCCTTCATGCGACTTCTCTCTCTCAAGCCTGGATTTCTTGCATGATAGTTCAAGGCTCCAAGAGAGGAGAGATGGAAGCTGCCAGACTTTCTTGATGATTAAGCTCCAAAGTTACCAGAATGCTATTTCTTCCCTATTCTATAGATAAGAATAGTCATGAATCCTGCCCCAGGTCAAGAGGACCAACAGAACCTCATGAAGTGATATGTGTGTACAGGATGATGTGGGATTGTTAGAAGTTTGTCTCTGGAGACATCTGTGGTCTTCAGTGTCAGTGAGGTAGTTGCTATGGTTTGTTTTCGGTATCCTTACTTGCCCTCCCTAGGACTTCATTTTCCATCCTGATGTTTATACTTTTGCAATAATAAAAACTAGTTTAACAGCAACATGAGTCATCTCCACCTCTTCTTATTCTTGCAAAGTTTATCAAGCAGTTTGTTTTAAGCATCTTATATATACTCTTTCACACAGGAAGAAGAAAGTCCCTACCCTTAAAATATTTTTCTTTGGAATATTTAATGTTCATATATTGTTGTAGATCTGTTTTTGTTTGCATGTTTGTTTTTAGTAAACAATAATCAGAACACATCTTCTTGCCCATTTATCTAATCTCCTTGCTTACCCATGGCTTGTCCATCAGCAACACAGAAGCATTTTGGCTTTGGTTCAGAGAATCATTGGATTTCTAGGAGCTATTTTTGTGAGATACATTGCTTAGACAAATCTGTGAGGGGAAGGGAAGCAAATTATACATTTTGGGGCAATAAAATGAAATGACCTAGAAGGTGACTTAGTGTTTATTTTGATGAACCTTATTGCTTTGTGACTTTCTTGCCTGTTATCATAGAAAAGAAAGACAAAAGTCCTTGGCATGGTATTCCAGGTTCTCTGTGATTTGGCCATGACTTTAATTGACATTATTTATAATGTTCCTTCTCTTTCACTCTCTAAGTTCCTCCTCCTCACCACACCGCACATTGACCTGTTCTCTGACTATAGAGTCTACTTACTATTCACCAACTGTTCCATCACTTCCCACCCTGCCCCCCACCAAAGCACATGTGTCTTTGTATATATGGCTTGTTTAACTTAGTGCTTTTCCCACTCCTCTTGCTTCCCCCACCTAGCCCCTAATCAACCTTAGGAACTTCAAGACTAACATACGTGCTACTTCTCCCATGAAACCTTTGCCATTATCAGTAGCTGGAATTATTATTTTTTCTTTCTGGAGCACTTACAGCATGTGTCGTTCTTTCATAGTAGTGATCATATCCTGCATGTGTTTTTCTTTTTTAATGGATTTTTTCTTCCCACTGGATTTCAGGTTCTTAAAATGATAGTTAAAACAACGTCTTTAATTTAGTAGTGCTTTGAAAAGCTCTCTACCAACTCCTTACGTTAGTCTTTACGTGATTGATTTTTATTTCTGAAACAAGAAATAATGCCATAGTATTATCTCAGTTTCTCAGGTGAGTCAATTTACTGAACATCACTTAGCTAACTGATAGAGCCAAGGTTTGAACCCAAGTCCACCCAAGCCAACCCAAATTGTAACCACCATATGAGGGGTCGGGGATAATGGCCTGTTCACCCTCAGAACTTCTAGTGCCTAATAAACTGATTTTAACCATCCTAATTTTTTTGTTCCTTACTATTTATTTTACAAGTTTTTTTTTATTAAACTTTTTCCATCCTTTAGTCTCCTTCCCCATCACTTATTTGAAAACTGCATACCTATTACAATTCTTAATAAAGGAGGAAGATCTTTAAGCATCATTTCTTTGTTTAAAAAATTAAAGCAATTTCCATTTCTACTGTATTATGCAGAGTGAAACATACATTTGATTTCACTAAAGGCAGGTTAAAATTTTTATTTGCGTATATTGAGAAAAAAATTGCCTGTTTCATAAATGCGAAAATAAGGACTTGAGATATGTCAAACTAAATAGGATTCTGCTAAAACACAAAACAAAAACTTGACTGATTTTTTATGCTGAGTTGTTGAATTGATATATGCATTTCTTCTCCATTTTGGTAGTATCAGTGCCACACTTAGAAAAAAATATGTATGTCCTTATACCTCCTCTTCATCATCCTCATAATGAAATAATGTTAACAATCCAGGGCACCTCGGTCAGTTAAGCGTCTGCCTTTGGCTCAGGTCATGATCCCAGGGTCCTGGGATCGAATCCCATACCAGGCTCCCTGCTCAGTGGAGAGTCTGCTTTTCCCTCTGCCTCTCCCTCTCCCTCTCCCTCCCCCACTCATGCTCTCTCCTTTCTCTCGCAAAAATAAAATAAAATCCTTAAAAAAAATGAATGATCCATAAGATACAAGTATCATTAAGTTGACACAGTAGGTGTACATTGAATTAATTATTAGGTGATTTAGTTGCTATTAGTTAATTGAGTTTTGACAGTCACATTTTGCTATTTGACTTAAAATTACAATGGCATTAATATACACATGTATCATTTTTTCTAATTCCCTAAGGACAATTCTTTTCTGAGACACTTTCTTTTCTTTCCATTCCTCTTTCCCTCACAATTTCATTCTTTCTATTCTCTTATTTAGTGGTGGTGGGGGCAGTGCTGTCTTACAGTTTTCACATATAGCTTTCACTTTTGGGTTTCAATTGTAGAGAAATATATTATTTTATTTGAGATCCCAAACCACTTACATCAGTGGGAAATAGAAAAATTGATGTCTCAAAGCCTTTTATTAAACTGTGGTGAGAAAAGATGGAAAACCCCTCAGTTTGATTTTGTGCCTGACTTCTTTCGTGCCTGGCCACGAACAGGTATTATTGAAAATACATACCTCTAACTCCTATTGGCCTCCCACTAACTTCTGATTTTAGTGCTACAGCTTCTAAGGTTGTCCTATTTTTACATTGGCATGTTGGATTCTTCTTTAAAGTTTTTTGTATATCACTCAAGTGAAAGGAATGAGTTGTTCTGTTGGATGGGAAAATAACATGAAAATTAATAAGATAGAGGCTTCTTACATATTATACACAGATATAGGTGAGTGTACAATTTAAATGAAAAAAATCCCGTATGTCAGAATATGCCAGAACATATAAAGAAAATTACTTAGCATAGCATTTGAGGCATTCCATATCTTGTCCCTATTTGCATTTCTAGGCCTCTCTTGTAATAATTCCTCTTTCACAGTCAGCACAGTACAGGGGATGCCAAAATCAAATTCAGTAGTGTGCAAAGCAGAAGAGATAAAGTGTGATCATCAATGGGTAGTTTATGTAAGACATCAGAGTCTGTTACTTGGAACATGACCAAACAACATTATTACCAGACCAGTGTATCTATTTTATATTAGATTCCCCTGACAGCAGGTCCTACGACCAGAGCCTCGCATAGGTAGGAGGAAATTCCAAGAAGCATGTATAAGAAACAGGAAGTGTAAGAGAACTGGCAGGGAAGGAGGAAAGAATGTGCTGTTTGAGATTCCTATTGTAGGCAGCAGGAATTTAAGGACCTCTGAGAAGGGACAGAATGTCTCCCAGGATTGCTTAACCAATGGATAGGGGCCAGGAATCTTATCCGGTCGCTCCCATCTCCACTGATTGATAGTTATTCCCAGTGGTGTTCCCTCTTCAGAACTTCCAGGCTGTCTGTGCTTTGGCTGAGACAGAACCTAAGAAAGAATAACAAAGAGAAGCATGGGGTGCATTCAAGGTGGGATGTCTTGAAAGGACAAGGAATTGTTCCCTTATAGCAACAGCTGAAATCAGAGACTGGTTCAGTGGTTGAGACATCATCTTTCAATCTTTTTGTCTTATTTTGTTCTTTTTACCTGAAATGCTTTCCATTACCTCTGTTGTACCTAAGAAATCCTGTTTTAATCCTTACTCTATCACTGTGTTCTAGTCACACTAAATTATTGTGCTGTCTTGAGGCTTTCTTTCTTTTTCTTTCTTTCTTTCTTTCTTTCTTTCTTTCTTTCTTTCTTTCTTTCTTTCTTTCTTTTTAATCGCTTATGATAGTCTTTTTCTAGGATGCTATGCTTTCCACTTCCCACCTCCTAATCTTAACAGCTAATTCAGCTTTTAAAGTGGAATATGTCTCTTTACAGAAGGCTTTTTAACCTCAACAATCCAAGTTAATTGTTTATTTGTTTGTGCTTTTTTTATAATAATTTTTTATTATATTATGTTATTTACCATACAGTTGTTTGTGCTTTTTTAAAGGTACTCATCAAACTCTTTTGGCACTTCTCACTCCCTAATATTGCCCTGTCTTTGTTATCCTGACATTCCCAGGTTGCCTTGAATGGTGCCTTGCCCTTAGAGAGCAGTATACAACTATGGGAAAGAAGATTCATTTTGTTCATTATATTTGAATTGTATCATGTCAGGTAATTTCGGCCCATTTTCCAACAGAATGTTGAAAGCATTGGCATAGAACTTATTTGTAAGCTCATTTTTCAGTCGTTATGTCTTGTCCTACTGAACATAATATATGTCCATGGTACACCTTCTCTCACTGTGTTTTGTACTTAGCAACATATCTTAGACTAAAGTAAAAAAAAAAATGTGTTCCTAATATGGTTTAATTAAAAAATTAGTTTAGCCAAAGCATTTGTTCATTTATTCGTTAATAATAGTAAATTAGCTGTACTTCAAGCCTCACCTTTGCAACATGTTTCAGCACTTCTGTATGGAATGAAGGATTGAATGAATAACAGGAAAAACATAGCTGAAAACCTTGGGGGGAAAAAAAAGAACAAGGGAGTAAATACCATTAAAATAAAGGGAAGAAAAATGGTAGTATCATAGAATAGAAATGCATAGACCATAGCAAATGTATCCAGTGCTGTAAGATTGCTGTAAGCATTCAAGTATTTCCAAAAATTGGCACAATGTGGGATGATAGTTACTCTCTATCTGTCTAGATTTTTGTATGTGACAAAGCAAAATGTATTTTTTTTTAAAAGCGCAAGAGAACGGTCTAACTTTTTAGGTATAGTTGTAGATGGAAACATACATCAAAGCCTTTTATATGAGAAACATCAGTTTTTAAACCTGTGTCTCAATGTAGTTGATACCAAGTGTTGCTTCTTCATGTAATAATCAAATTACTAGAAATAGGAGTTTATTCTCACTGTCTCCACCTCCACTCATCTCCCATTCATTCTTCAAACCATTGCAATAGACTCCTGTTTCTACTTTTCCGCTCGGATTTCTCTAAGTTAATCGATGACCTCTTAGTGGTCAAATCTATTAGACAAGTCTTAGTTCATTTTATTTAACTTACCTTTAAAATTAGACTCTGAAACTCATTATCTTTTTGAAATATCTTTGCTGTCAGTTTCCTGATTTTCCTTTAACGTTTAATGACTCTCACTTCTCTATTAGATTATAAGGGACCATCTTGCTGTATTTCATAATAGCTTGCTCTTGGTAGAAAGGTAAGGAAATGATGTTTAGAAATAATTGTTGAATTGAATGGAATCAAATAACACAGAAAAGAAGAATCAACAAGTCCGTAATGTGGGTAGTATAATTGCATCTGGGAGGATAAGTTCATCTGGAGAGAGCACTGACATAGATTTATTTGAAAGTTTCTCTTTCAGCTGTTGGTCATTTGCTCTCTTTGTTTTTGGCCATCATCTCAGTCTCTTTTTAGATCCTGCTCTTCCATCTGCATGACTCCCATATATGGTAATATTTCCTAAGATTTTATTCTTGGACATCTTCTCACTGTGCATGATCCTATCTGCCTCCTTGGCTTGCATTACCTCCCATATGTATGTTGGCTATTAATTGCATATCTTTAGTTCAGATCTCCTCTTAGCCCTCCTTCTATAGATCCTGGTTATAAATGAAAGAAAAAAAGGATAAAAGGGAGGGATGATAATTGAAGACTGTTCCCCCTCTGAGATTCCTTCTACTTTTACGTATCTGGAACTAACATAACATAATTCCCCCGCTCAAGTCCTAACTTGTGATTTGTTGCCTGACTTCTCTGGTTCAGTCTTTATGGACATCAAACACATTGTTCATTCATTCAAGGTCTTCCCCTTGCCTTATAACCCCTTAGCACTCTGCACTCTGTCCTAGTAAGTGCTCAGACAATATTAATTAGTTGCTATTAGTGATTTGCCTTTCTGTATGCTAAGCAGATTCTTTCCTTGGGGATCTCCCATAGCTTCTGTGAAACTGTTAGAAGCCAGAAAATGTCACAATTCTTCTGCCTAAGATGTATCATCTATTTTTTTCTCCCATTAATCTATAATTATTATGGATTTATTATCCTATAAATATAGGAAGATAGTGTTGTTGTTTTTTTATGCAGCTACACCAGCATTCTCATGTAATCCAAAACTAGGGTGACTGTCTATTTGTTTTAAAAAATACTCTAAAATATAATTTTCACAGAAGGCAAAATATAACTTTTTTGTCTGATGCCTGTTCATTTCTGTTTTATTGTATAGAGGTTATTAAATTAAATGAGGAGGTTATTAAATTAAATGACTAAAAAACTGGGGAGCCATTCATAGTCATTGACACTGTTGGATGAAACTTTTCAAGATACTGTGATCCTTTAGGACTTAATATTATATAAATACAATGCATTAATTTTCCAATGCAGTTTTAAATTTCAGAAAATATCTGCTGAATAGAGTAATTGCCTGATTGTCATTTATGAGCTTACACATAATCTAATTTAAAAGAACTAATTGTAGCAGAATGTTATACTTGTTTAATAATTTAAGGTGTAAGGGCAAGAACAATTAATGCAGATGAAGAAAATTGGACATCAAACTCATTTATTATTCTCCTTGCTCTATTAATCTGTTATCAGCTGGCATAATCGGTGATCTAACTTGGTTTAATTACCATGAAGACTACAATTTAGCTAATCAAAATTTATCATCAGTTCCTCCAACAAAGCAGAAAACATTTTATAATTTTGTAATTATGAAAATACATGATGTACAGTGTTTGTACACGTGCATAAACATTACAATAGTACAATTTCTTTGAGGGAAAATTGATTATTATCACTTATAATCTGACCTCTGGGCTAAGTATAATTTAAGAAAAAAATAGCGCATTTTGAGAACAAGAGAGCTATTGCTCAATGATTTTTTTTTCTTGGATATTTTGTTTGTTTTAACTCTGTACGCGACAGTCTTAAATATTATTAGTTTAGAAATTGTGTAAAAATATGTAAGATCAATTTTGTAACTACTGAGATTGTAAAAATAGGAAATAAAATGAACCATTTCCTGAAAAAAAAAAAGTGATTTTTTTATTTCTCCTCAGCTCCGTAAGGCTATTATAGATCATGTGTCGGACTCCTTTTTGGATACGACAGTCCCGCTTTTGGTTCTCATTGAAGCTGCCAAGAATGGCCGGGAAAAGGAAATAAAAGAATATGCTTCAATATTTCGCGAACACACCAGCAGGCTTATAGAGGTAAGCATGCTAGAACTATAACAACTCTAAATCCAGGAGACTGAAGCTCTCATTCCCCATTTATAGTTGAATTGTACTCAGATAAAAACTTTTGACAACTTATTACAAATTAAGCAAAGTTAAATATTTTTAATGTATATTTTTTTTCACAGCTACACACACACACACACACACACACACACACACAAATTAAGCAAAGTTAAATATTTTTAATGTATATTTTTTTTCACAGCTACACACACACACACACACACACACACAGAGAGAGAAACTGGTTGAATGAAGGTACTTTGTTTTATCCTTACAAATATTTTCTTCCTGTTCTAACAGGAAAGTATCAAATACTCTACTTCATGCCATTTTATTATTTCTCTACCATCTTTTCATGGCTGTATTACTCCTTCGGTCTTTCAAATCATATTCAACTATGTAACATAACTATAGAGAAAGAATGTCAGATATACAGGGGTAGAAATAACTGGAATTAATAAGTGGGGATAGTGGATTGGTCCATGTCCCAGTACAAGCAAGAGGAGATGATAGAACTATAATTTCGTCTGCTTGGAAGCTGGAAGCATGGAAATGCCCCATAATTTGGGGGCAAGGTGGCATATTGCTGAAAGAGCCATAAAATGCTAGATAATTCCTAGGAAACAGATAATAAAACCTGTTCTATTATGGGGATCAGTAAGGCAGCTACAGTATAAGAGAGTCTGAATGGAAGGATTTCTAACACCAGTAAGGTGACAATGCTCACAAGTCCTGGAATCGGCAGCAGAAAGGGGAAAATGTGCTTGACCAGATTCATATACCAGAGCTGATACACTGCTAGGACTTGTCAGTATGACTGCACTGTTGTTTATGGCCAGTGTCTGCTCTCATTGGCAGCACCATGCCATATTGATCATTCAGTGTTCTGACTGCCACACTTTCATATACTGGCTATGAACTTTTGTGGTGAATATGTTTGGGGGCTCAAATTGCTTGTAAAAACTTGTGAGTCAGAAATAGACACCACCTGAATTAGAATCACAGCATTTTATGTAACATATCTTTAATGTAGATCCATTAGGAGGGAAGTTTCCCATGTAGCTAGCATTTTCACTATAAACTCTCTGAGTCCTAATTTTCACATCTAGAAAATGAAAGGAGTTGATAAATAGATAATTACTAAGATCATTTCAGCCCTGAAACTGACCTACCTCCAACTCTGAAATCTACTTTGAACTTCCCAAGAACTCTGTGAGACAGGTTAACTGTTATAATTCCCATTGACCTTAGATGGAAACAAAGTTACAAACCCAGACCAGACTAATTAGAGCCGGAGCTGATTTTCAGGCTTACAATTTTTAACTAATTCATTCAATTATTTATTATATTTCTCATCTTATTTATTCCCTTTTGTGTTCATTCCTCAAATATGCATTCAGTCTTCCCCCCCCAGGAAAATGTTAAAGTAAGAGGCAAAGCAGAAGGAACAGATCATTACAGGCACCTAACTAAGTGTAGCCCCTGACAATCATAATCATTTTTTCTAAAAATATGTTCTGTAAGCTGAAGGCACACTGAATTATGAAAACAACCTTTTGGTGAAATATTCTAAGTAAAAGTTGGTTTCTGCTAAGAAAGTTACGTCCTTATTCCTATTTCTTAGTTTAGTGTTGCTATGAAACATAAAACTCATAAGGTGCTCAATAAAGAAGGGCTTCTTGATCACGGTTTTTTGGGGAAAAGTTCTATCTATTTCTCCTCTTGAGAAGCTTTTACAGTTCTGAGAAATCCATAGATGAGACAACCTCTTAAGTCAGAATTTCCCCAAATCAGTTTACCTAAGGAGCTCTTCTTTCCACGACACTTACTACTAAGGCAGTGCCCTGAAGGAATGCTTGAGAATGCTACCTTAGTTTATTGTGAAATGATGGTTTATCAGAAGGGGGAATGAACCATGAGAGACTATGGACTCTGGGAAACAAACTGAGGGCGTCAGAGGGGAGGGGGGTGGGGGAATGGGATAGGCTGGTGATGGGTAGTACGGAGGGCACGTATTGCATGGTGCACTGGTGTTATACGCAAGTAATCCATCATGGAACTTTACATCAAAAACTAGGGATGTACTGTATGGTGACTAACATAATATAATAAAAAATTATTATAAAAAATGATGGCTTATTATTATGGAGATAGAGCTCTACGAATCTGTTTTAAATATTTAAGGATCTTGAAAATTCTGTATTTCATGTGAACATTGAAAGAATGAAAGATTTTATAATTTTGAGCTCCTGGGGGACTGAGAATGAGTTTTACGTTGAAATTCCCCTTAATACAAATAATGAGAATATGCTCGCTTTGGAGTCACAGTTCTCACTCTTGTATTACTTAGAAACTGGCCTAAGTCATTTTCAGTTCCAGTTAGCTTATACTACGCAACACACCATTTCCAAACTTAGTGGCTTAAAACAACCATTTAATATTCTTTCACTGATCGGTAGGTTGGCTGGGCAGATGGGCAACTCTCATGTGATTACTGTCAAATATTGGCTGGGAATGGAGCCCTCGAAAGCTTTGACTGGGCTCGACATACAAGATGTCCCATTCATATGACTGAAAGTGCATGAGAGCTATCAGCTGGGATCTTGGCCGTGGCTCTTCGCTGGAGGACTAATACATGGCCTTTCCATGTGGCTTCAGCTTCTTGCAGAATAGTTGCTGGTTCTGAGATGAGGGGTCCCCAAAGCAAGTCAGAGATGGGAAGTAGATGCTGATATCCGGTTAAGGCCTGGGCCCAGAAATCGGCAGAATACCACTTCCACTATATATTATTGGTCAAAGCAACCATGGAGCCTGCCCAAACAGGAGGGGAGGCAGGGAGGCCTGAGACTTCACCTCTCAATGGAAAGAATAGCAAAATATGTGGCCACCTTTATTCTATTGTACTTCTCAGGACCTCGTTTGCTTTATATAAAGTGAAAGTTAATAAGATAATGTCTAAGGTCACTGCCAGTTTCTAAAATTCTTTGATATAACAAATACTTTTTACAATTGAGAGACTTCTAATTTTCTTTTTCTTTTTTTTTTTTTTAAAGATTTTATTATTTATTTGAGAGAAGGGGGGGAGGGGCACAAGCAGACTCCCCGCTGAGCACCGAGCCTGATGCAGGGCTCTGATCTTACAACCTGATCATGACCTGAGCAGAAATCAAGAGCCAGATGCTTAACTGACGGGGCCACCCAGGAGCCCCAAGACTCCTAATTTCCTAACAGCTATAGACTTTGGAGAAAATGAAAATGGTTTTTAAGTATACTGCTTGCCCACTAGGTTGTTTATATATATCAAGAAGAAAAAAAAGAAAAAGAACACTTCATTTATCTCCCAGGAAAAGTTCTTTTTGAAAGCAGCTGTCTAACCAAGGCAACAGAAAATCATCATTAATTTACTACAAACATTGAGCCAGAAGTGCCTGTGACAGAGTCCAGGGAAATAGGAGAGCTTAAATATATCAGTTTCAGAAGACATTGTAAGTTTACTTTGTATAGATTGTTTACCAATCTTCCACCTTTGTTTTCCCTAGTACTCCTCCACCCAGACTTCTTAGACCCATCTTATTCCCAAGCTGGGTAATTTGACAGAGCAGGACAGAAAGTCTTAGATTCTAAATGACTTCAAGGAAAAGCTATTTTCAACATGTCTGGGTTTTGATACCTCAACTGTGTTTGTCAGAGAAATCTAAAATCAGTGAACTTGTTGCAGTAAGACTTAAATGAAAAGTTCATTTTTAAAGAATTCCTATCAGATCTTTGAAGAACAGCTCCATGCTGTTAATGGAACACATTAGATAGTGGTTAAAATTGTAACTTTTACCAAAAAAATAAAAATAAAAATAAAAAAATAAAAATAAATAAAAATTAAAAAAAAAGAAAAGAAAAAAACTGGATTTGAACACAAAGCAAAAACAAAACAAAACAAAACATAAAGCATTTAGAAATACTATGAGTAATAATTAAACAACCAAAAGGACTTGGGGTATTGGAGAAAAGGAGTTGGAATGAGGAGAAGAATGGCCAGTAAATTGGGCCTGAACTTTCCCATTCTCTAGTGGGGTCATGTCTGAGGTCTCCTGTTACATTGTCATGTAGTTTGGTATAAAATGATCGTGGGTGAAATGATGGTTATAAAACTCTGGGTAGTGTCAATAACTGGAGAACCTAGATCCTTATGGCTAATTTTGTTTAGTTATGCTGAACCAAGGAACTAGGATGAAAGGCTTATCCTACTTAGAACATCCAAGTTACTCTGTGTTTTTGGGTCTACCAAACCACAGTGGGTATGAGAAGAAGGAGTCAAAAGGTTGGCATTTTAAAATCATCTTTACATAGTGATTAGCTATTTAATGACAAATATGCTTATTGAATTATACTCCCCATTATTTGGTCTTGAACTGATGGTGAATTAGGGCACCATTAACTCTACTGACTTCCACCAATAATACCTATTAAACAGGAAGTTTAAAATACTAATTTTATCTTAAAATTTAAACTATTCACTAATTCTAGAGAGTAAGAATTTTATCTGTCATCACTTAGAGCCTATTGTGTTAGCCAAGTCTATGCAGTTAGTACTCCATAAATCTGCACTGAATGAAAGACAACATTCGTTAACAGTAACTCACTTTTGTTTCTCTCTAAAAAGTTAACTTTGGGGATTCCAGTAACTGGACTTGAGACAATGTCTAAGCCCAGTTACTTAAGAGGGTGCCTTCCTATTCTACTGTACATGAATACTTGAAAATAATTCTTCACAATGATATTAGCAAACACCTTTGCCATCAATTATCAAACACAAACACTATAAACTCTATTGCAGATCTCCCTCAGATGGAGTTTATCACAGTTAGATAACATTTTCAAAGAGCTTTACCCACTTCAAGATAATAGTTTGTAAATTTAATGTGGTAATATAATTGTTACTCAGAAGAATGCCATTGCATTCAATACATGCATTGCTTATTACAATGGCTGTTATTTAATATTTCTTTAAAATTAATTTCTAAAAACTCCACTATTATTTTTGAATCATACTACAATTTGTTCTCAGCAATCAGTTCATGCTGAACACTACATAGTAGCTACCAACTAAAAAGGTAAAAATCTCCAGTTTATCCCATGGATTTTACCATATTAATTATTATTAAATATGACAGTGTTAATGATCTAGGCCTGAAAATTTTCTGTGAATTAGAGAAGTTTCTCCATGTGAAAAGCCAGTTTCGTCAGTGCTTTGACTTACTCATCAAAAATTCATCTGTCTTGATGCACCTTATTTTAGTAAGTTTCATGGGAGCCTTTCATCAAAAAGGAAAAAGTGGGTGGACATTTAATTATAATACTTCCCTCCAACCTACAAAGCTGATTGTTCCCACTCACAAAATGGCGAGCCAGATTTAGCAAAGCCCCAGTGCCAAGAGAGAAGGCTGTAGAGGGGACTCTTGCTGTTTGCAAGAAGTGCTTAGAGCTCTCAGCTCTACTTTTATCTTTGCTTTTTGACAGATCCTGTTCTAGTGTCACACATTGCTTTAATTGATCATCTGTTATCAAATAAGGATATGCTCAGTTACAAATAAATAAAGCTTTTAGAGTCCCATCTCGTTCTTCCTCCTCCCCCCAAAAAAGAAAAAAAATGAAAGAATAGAACAAACCCATACTTACACTTGTACACAAACCGACAACTGTTCTCAGTGAACATCTTGGCAGCTCTCCTCTTTTGATGGGGAAGGGATGTTACAGCTAAGTCAGGAATGCTTTTGCTTATATAGAGCACAGGTGTGACTGCCCACTCCCTGATTAGAAACTGTTCAGCATCTTAATCCCTGTCAGCTAAAGCTTATGTTGAGCATGATCCTTAAGAGCCTAACCTGAATGCACAGTGAGTGACCGTTCCATATTGGAGAGGGTTCTTTATAAATTTTCTATTCATGGTGCTTGGAATACAGGGAAATGGAGAGTGATACAATTATAGAAAAGTCAGAGCCTTTCCATAGTCAGATGTAGGTATTTTTGAATGAGATATTAGTGTTTTGGAATTAAAATATGGTATTAGAGTAGTTTAGGAATTTAGTATGAACTAAGCAATAGAAGCAATATTTACATTAAAACTTGATGACTAGGCAGGAATTGGATTTGAAAAACTAGAACTCCAAGTTGAGATATAAGTGTGACTAAAGTCACTAAAGTCACAGTGCTCATTCCTATGTTCCAGTAATATAATAGAAATGAAATCTAGATCATTAAGTTGGCTGAAGCATGAAGTGGGATAAAGACAGTTGATCAATACCCTTGAATATTTGATTGCCAGGGTGAATTGCTTGGATTTCATCTTAAGAACTGGATGATCCAGTAATGGGTTTGGAAAACTGCAGTTGCTTCTCACCACAGAAGGGTCTAAAGGGAAGCCCTATTTTAGGAGAGTTTGTGTATGGATTATTTCATATCTGGATATAAAAATTTTCTAACCCCCAACAATTGATTAGATTCTCAGGAATATAAGCTGGCATTTAAAAAGACTGCATTTAAGACTTAATTTAATCTTATACATTAAAGAGAAGAAAACTCTGTTTAATCATGAACTTGGAACATAAAAGCAAGTGACTCAAGACTTAATGACATTAGATTGATGCTATCCAATAGAAATAGAGAGCAGAACACATATATAATTTAAAATTTTCTAGTAGTCAGACTAAAAAAAAAAGTAAAGTTAACAGGTAAAACCAATCTTAATAATATGTTTTATTTAATCCAGTATACCCCAAATACTATCATTTCAACATGTAATAAATATAAAAACTATTAATGAGATATCTTATTTTTTTGTACTGAGGCTTAGAAACCTGGCGTATATTTTGTACATACAGCCTATCTTAATCTAGACTATCTATATTTTTAGTGTACAATAGCCATACATGACTGGTGGCCATGTATGAGACAGTAGAGTTCTAGGTAGATGATTAGCAAGTTGAGGACAGGAATATATTCATTCATTCATTCAGCAAATATGTCTTAAGTGCCTGCGGTGTGCTATGTACTCTGCTGGACCCTGGGAATACTGTCTAGGGCCTTTGTTTTTGTTTTCCTAGATGGATGTACAGTAAGTACAGCATTCAGTAAATCATTAATGAATTAAATAGTATATAAACAAAGTAGAATGTCAGTTAATCCTATGGAAAAATTTAAAAGATGGCAAATAGCCTGACTTATTAAGTAAGGTGTAAAATATGGAGACAGACTTGGTTTTGAAGCTTGGCTTGATGTTTTTGGGAAAGTCACTTAATATCACTTGTTTTATTCTGTAACAGACATACTCCATTGTAAAGTGAAAACAATAGTGAGATTGAATGGGATGACGCATTAAAGTACCAAATGCCACATGATGTGGACATTGGTGTTCAGTGAACTGGTGTTCAGTTTTCTTCCCTTTCCTCTTTTAAACATTTTTTCCCCAAAGTCTTATGTGGAAAGAGGTCACTTGAGTCTCCAAAACTCCTGATGAGCAATGACATTTTCCTTTTGAAAAATTCATTTTGTAAGGAATTTCAAATATACTATACTCGTTGGACATTTGCATCCAACTTCCAAACATAGGTAAGTTATTTTTCAGGAATATTAACAGACCGAAAATGGCATGTACAAAATGTCCAGCTGAAATTATGTCCCTAAGGTTTTGATATACACTTAATTGGTGTATGAAATTTTTCTGAAACTTTTCAGTATTATTCTCCATGATGGTATTTGGCCAGGAGTTAACAAGCAAACACGCTAACTAACAATTACTGATGAATAATTCCAGGCCCAGAAGTGAAACTTCGTTTTAATCACCAGTCTGATTATGCAGGCTGGGACTGATCTATTTCTTTTAATCAATTCGCTATTCACTCAATTAAAAAAAAATAGAGTGAGTTCCTACAACGTGCTGTATAGAGCTCATCTGTACAGAGCCCTGCATTTAAAACTTGATTCCATTTTTGTCTTTTGTGTTTCAAAACATATGACTCCCCTGCAAAACAAATCTATTCCCTTGAATAAGTGACTTTAGCAAATCATTGAGCATCTCTAGAATTCAGTTTCATCATCTGTAAATGGAAAATGAGGGATTAAATCATCTCTATTCCTGGCATTTGAAATTCTAGAAACCTAAGAGAAGAGATCTTTTATTTGTTTTATATGTATAGTTAATTTGGTGGTGGATGGAGGAGGCTGGTTAATCAGAAGTTTGGAGGGTGGTTATTTTGTTGCTTTTACAGGACAAAAAAACTTTTTTTGAATAATAAAGAGAAGAACAAAATAGGGAAGAAAATAAGGTAAAATAAATAAAACATTTCGTAATCTGTGCCAGCATCATGTAATGCACCTTATACTTACTACCTCATTACAGCCGTGCTCACAATGATGGAGATAAATATTTTTATTGCCATTTTGCTGATAAGGAAACCCTAGCTGAGAAAAATTAAGCAACTTGCCTAAGGTCAAATAGCTAAATGGCAGAGTAGGGAATCAAATTGGTTCTTTCAGTGGCAGAGGTTAAAGGAATCAAGGTAGCACAATAAATCTAAAAATGGAAAGTGAGCCCAAGTCTTATATATTGTTTAATTTCTTGATAGAGAGAAGAGACATATTTCTGAATGCTTTTAGTTGAGGGACCTGCTATCAAATGGATCAATCTGCAAAAGTTTTAAGAATTGATTTTTTTTTTCCTACAGAGACTAATCTTTTTTTTTTTTTTTAAATATGGTAGACACACCATGTTATATGAATTTCAGGTATACAACTTAGTGATTTGACAAGTCTATACATCAGCTATGTTCACCATTAAGTGTAGCTCTAATCTTATTCTACTTTCCTTAACTAGAGAAGCAGAAAGCCAGAAGCACACATTTATGCCCATGAAATCCTTCTGCATGCAGTCATTCTTTTTAGCTGATAGGTAACTGCTTAGCTAATAGTGATTAGTCCAGGGTATAAGACCTAAGTGAGATCAGGCATCATCTTCTGATGAGAAAGTATAAGTAATCCACTTGTAAGTTGACTGTTTGGAACTTGGAATATATTTTGCCTATTAATCAGTATTATGTATACTATTTAGCTTCCTCAGTTAGTCCACAAAAGCCTATTGAGTCCTTAATAGAAGTTAAAACTTACAGAGCATTTTATTAGGAGTTTTCTTCCTAACTTAAAATGCATTTAGAGGTGCCTCTCCCCATCAGTCAGCTCCTTTTTCAGTCTTGTGTGCAGAGTATCCCTAAGGTAGGGGCAGAAAATTCAAATGCTTACAGTAGGGGACAAAAAGTAATGAATGAAAGGGCTCGGTATGGTATGGTGGGCCTGTTATGAAATGGAGAGCATAAGCTTAGTCTAAGGGTTGGTCTCTACTCATCTTCAGTCAGTTATTGCTCTGCATAAATTCATGCCCTGTTTTGTCAGATATTACAACTTCTCAAAAGAACTCAGAAATACAGATTTTAATATAAAAATATGTTGGTTTCTAAGTATAGATAGCTAAATCAGTTTAAAACAAAATAAAATAGGAGTGCCAGGGTAGCTCAGTTGGTTAAGCATCCGACTCTTGATTTTGACTTAGGTCACGGACTCATCATGGTTGTGGGATTGAGCCCCGCATCAGGCTCTGTGTTCAGTGTGGAGTCTGCCTCAGATTCTCTCTTCCTCTTCCCTCCCACTCACTTTCTCTCTCTCTCTCTCAAATAAATAAATAAAATCTTAAAAAAAATAAAATAAAACCACAACCCCATCATTTGTGGCAATGCATAATGCCAAGGCCCACTAGTTTTATAATCTCTGCTCTAAGGTCAAGCTTAAGCAAGGTGGATGTTTGTAAGTGATGTAGATTATATCTGGAGGATGTCTTGTTAGTAAGAATCAGATATTATAGTTAGGTGGGTAAAATGAAGGAAGGTAACTTGATTTGGGGAAGTGGGTTCTTTCTGCTTTTCTTCCTTATAGTGGTTAACCTTGAAGTAGGTGGTGAATTGAAAAGAGTTAAGAGCACAGTGAAGATAAGCTATTTCCTCCTATCTCCTCTGCTGCTTGCAAACACAGTCAGGGTAGGAGTAGGGAGAGAGAAAGTGGGATCTTCCCAAAGGATCATCTAAATGTATGTTAGACACAGTGAAAGCTCTAGCTTTGTTTATCCAGAAAATCCCTTTCATAAAAAAACACTTAGGCTTGGCACTTTCTGCAAGATGGAAGTGTAGATTTGATGCCTTTAAAGAAATGCTCCCATTACTGAAAAACAAAATCAAATTTACTCTGCATTCCATTGATGACTTTGTCTGAAGTGTAGGCAGCATGAAAAAAGCCTTAATTTTTTCTAAATCTCTCTGACATTTTTGTGATATTTTATACATGGAGTTCTGAAAGAACACCAGAACATCCTTAGAGGGTTTGACTTTTGTGCTTTGAATCTGTCTAATAAATGACTACTACAGATTATCTTTTTCTTCCCCCATCTTTCTTTCACTTAACTTTCCCTCTCACTCTTTCAGTCCAGCTATTTGTATAGTCAAATTATTTCTCATTGTGTCCAAGAAGAATATCTAAGATTGTTTTAGTTTTCCTTTGCTAGCAACATGATGTCTAAAGAGTTTGTATTATATTTGCAAAAAGTCATTTATTCTTCAAATAAGTATTTTTACTGGCACAAAAATAGACACATAGATCAATGGAACAGAGTAGAAAACCAACCCAGAAATGAACCCACAACTATATGGTCAATTAATCTTCAACAAAATAGGAAAGAATATCCAATGGGAACAAGTCCCTTCAAAAAATAGTGTTGGTAAAACTGGACAGCAACATGCAAAAGACTGAAACTGGCCCACTTTCTTACACCATACACAAAAATAAATTCAAAATGGGTAAAAGGCCTAAATGTGAGACCTGAAAACATAAAAATCCTAGAGGAGAACAAAGGTACTAACCTCTTTGACACTGGCCCTGGCAACTTCTAATGGCTCCAGAGGCAAGGGAAACAAAAGCAAAAATAAACTATTGGGACTTGATCAAAATAAAAAGCTGCGCAGGAAAGGGAACAATCAACAAAACTAAAGGCAGCCTACGGAATGGGAGAAGATATTTTGCGTCTCTACAGATTTGCCTATTCTGAATATTAGATATAAATGGAAGCATACAATATGTGGAATTTGTGATGGGCTTCTTTAACTTCACATGATGTATTCAAGGTTTATTCATGTGTAGTATGTATCAGTACTTCATTCCTTTTTATGGGTAATTTGTTGTATGGATATACCACATGTTATTTATCCATTTATAAATTGATGGACATCTGAATTGTTTCAATTTTTGGCTATTATGAATAATTCTAATGAACATTTCAATATAAGTTTCTGTATAGGCATATGTTTTTATTTATCTTGGGTATATACCTGATAGTGAAATTTCTGGATCCTATGATAACTCTGTATTAAGCACTTGAGAAACTACCTGACTATTTTCTGGTGGCATCATGTTGTACCATTTTATATCCTCACAACCAGTGTATGAAGGTTACAGTTCCCATCCTTGCCAACACTTGTTATTGTTTGCCTTTGATTATAGTCATTTTAGTAGGCATGAAGTGGTATCTCATTGTGGCTTTGATTTGCATTTCTCTGTAGCTAATTATGTTTAACAGTATTTTATGTGCATTTTTATACTTTTTTGTTTGAGGAAATAATTTATTTAGATCCTTTGCCCATTTAAAAAAATGAGTATTTGTCCTTTTTTCTTATTGGGGTATAATATATAATAGTTCTTTATATATTCTAGAAGCATGTTTCTTATTAGATATATGAATTTGAAAATTTTCTCCCTTTCCGTAGCTTGTCTTTTCAGTTTCATGATGGTATCCTTTGAAGCACAAAAGTTTAAAGTTTTGATGGTGCTTTTTTTTCTATTTTTTTATTTTGGTTTCATATCTACAAAACCATTGCCTAATCAAAAGTTATGAAGATTAACTTGTATGTTTTCTTCTAAAACTTCTATACTTTTAGCTTTTATAGTTAGGTCTTTGATCAGCTTTGAATTAGTTTTTATATCTAGTATTAGGCAAGAGTCCAATTTCATTTTTTTGCATGTGGATATTCATTAGTCTTAACACCATTTGTTGAAAAAACTATTTTCCAATTGAGTTGCTGTAATAAATTGACTATAAATGTGAGGGATTATTTCTAGATTTATTTTTATTCTGTTGATCTGTGCTTGTTCTTATGTCAGTACCACTCTGTCTTGGTTACTTACTGCAGCTTTGTAGTAAGTTTTAAAAAAAGAAAGTGTGAGTCCTCCAACTTCATTCTTTTTTAAGATATTTCTGGCTATTATAAGCCCCTTAAATTTTCGAATAATTTTAAATATGTTACTTCTGAAAAAAAAAAAACACATCTGGGAGTTTGATAGGGATTGGGTTGAATCTGTAGATCAGTTTGAGGAGTATTGCCATCTTAACAATAAGTTTTCCAATCCATGAAAATGGAATGTCTTCTCTTTTATTTAGATTGGCTTTAATTTCTTTCAACAGTGTTTTATAGTTTTCAGTGTATAAGTCTGCACTTCTTTTATTAATTATGTTCCTAAAGTTTTATTCTTTTTAATGCTTTTGTAAATGGTATTGTTTCTCAATTTCATTTTTAGATTTTTTTTGGTTGTATATTGAAGTACGATTTTTTTGTATATCGATCTTTTATCTTGCAACCTTGCTGAACTTATTTATTAGTTCTAATTGTGTTTGTGTGTGTGTATTCCTTAATGTATGTTATATACAAGGTAATGTCATCTGAGAATATAATTATACTTCTTCATTTCCAATTAGATGTTTTTAGTTTTATTTTCATTCCTAATTCCCTGAGCATCATGGTTTAAGCTTTTTTCCATCTGTATATTTTCTTTGGTGCAGTTCCTGTTAAAAAATTTTACTTGTTTTTGGTAATTGGGTTGTTTAGTTATTTTTGTGTTGTTTAAAAGTTCTTTACATATTTAGAATATAAGTCCTTCCTGATTTCAAACTGTATTACAAAACTACTGTAATCAAAACAATATAGTATTTGCATGAAATGACATATAGATCAATGGAACAGAATAGAGAACACACAAACAAATCCGCACATTATGGTCAATAAACTTAAAACAAAAGGGCCAAGAATATACAGTGGAAAAACAGTCTCTTCAATAAATGGTGTTGGGAAAACTGGAGAACCACATGGAAAAGAATGAAACTGTACCACTGTCTTATGCTGTACACACAAACCTACTCAAAATGGATTAAATATTTGAACCTAAGACCTGAAACCATAAACCTCCTAGAAGAACACATAGGCAGTAAGCTCTTTGGCATCGGTTTTGGCAATGATTTTTTGGATTTGACACCACAAGTAAAGGCAACAAAAGCAAAAATAAACAATTGGGACTACATCAAACTAAGAAGCTCCTGCATAGCAAGGGGAACGGTCAAGAAAATGAAAAGGCAACCTACCAAATGGGAGGAAATATTTGCAAAGGTAGTCTTTCTAACAAACAGTGTTGGAACAACTGGATATCCACATGCCAAAAAAATGAATCTAGCCCTTATACCTTACAAAAAATTATCTCAGAAGGATCATAAGCATAAATGTAAAATGCAAAACTATAATCTTCCAGAAGATAACTTAAGAGAAAACCTAAATAACCTTGGATATGGCAGTGACTTTTTAAACACAAAACCAAAGGCACAATCCATGAAAGAAACAACTGATAAGCTAGATTTTATTAAAATTAAAACAAACAAAAAAACAAAAACAAAAGAAACCCCTTTTGCTCTGCATAGGTATTGTTGAGAATAAGAAGACAAAGCACAAGCTTGGAGAAAATATTTGCAGGAGACATAACTGATAATGGACTTTTGTCCAAAATATACAAAAAACTCTCAAAACTCAACAATAAGAAAACAAACAACCTGACAAAAGAATGGTCAAAGGGGCAAAAGAACTGAACAGATACCTAACCGAAGAAGATATACACATGGTAGGTAAGCATTTGAAAAGATGTTCAGTATCCTGTGTTATTAGGGATTGCAAATTAACAACAAGCTACCTCTACACATCTAACTAGAATGGTCAAAATCCAAAACACTGATAACACCAGTGCTGGCAAGGATATGGAGAAATAAGACTCTCATCTGGTGGGAATGCAAAATGCTACAGCCATTTTGGAGAACAGTTTTGCAGTTTCTTTTAAAACTAAACATACTCTTACATATAATCCAGCAATCATGTTCTTTGATAGTTACCGAAGGACTTGAAAACTTATGTCCACAGAAAAACTTTCACTTGGATTTTATAGCAGCTTTATTTATAATTGCGCAGATTTGGAAGCAACCAAGATGTTCTGCAGTACGTTAATGCATAAATAAACTTGTGATTCATCTAGACAATGGAATACTATTTGGCACTATAATGGAATGAGCTACCAAGAAAAGACCTAGAGGAACTTTAAATGCGTATTACCAAGTAATAGAAGCCAATTTGGCAAAGCTGCATACTATATGATCCCAACTATAGGACATTGTAAATAAAGCAAAACATGGAGACAATAAAAAGATCAGTGGTTGCCAGGGGTTGGGGAAGAGATGAATAGGCAGAGCTTAAGATTTTTAGGGCAATGAAAATACTCTGTGTGATACTATAATGATTGATACATATCATTATACTTTTGTCCAAATCCACAGAACGTCAAACAAGTGTGAGCCATAATGTAAATTCTTGTTTATGTTATGATTTGCGTGAGGTATTATGTCTGTGTAGGTTCCTCAGTTGTTACAAACATACCACTCTCATGGGGAATGTTGATAATGGGAGAGGCAATGCATGTGTGGGAGCAACTTTGTTGAACCCTAATATTGCTTTGAAAATAAAGTTTATTAATTACTTAATTAATTTTGAATTATTTTATTAATTTTAAAGGTCTCAGGTAAAAATGAAAATCTGGTGATATAAAAAAATTCTAAGATAAGTCTAATTTGAAAATGTCTGTTATTAGTGAACTTTTTCATTTATCTCTGATCAACAGTTGATTAATATTATTTCAATGCTTTTATATAAACGCGATAGCCAGAATCTCCAGGATATTAATTAGGTAGAAGCTGTAGTACATCTGTCAACTAGCGGCACATCAGATATAAAATACACCTAAGAAAGCCACTAGGGGACATTTACACTCAAACTAGCAGATTTATCTGATTTCAAAAATTCGACAGTTTTTTAGCAACACTGGCAAGGACCAGAGGAGGAACATTAAAGCAGTGGTATTTTTTAAAAGGTTAACAGTGAAGTCAGTGAAAATGCCTATGGCTTATAAACTTGGAGACACACAAATGGATCTGGCATTCGTGTTTTCAGAACTCTGATGGATTTGAATTTCCAGATGCATATGTTTAATGCAGTTTCCAAAGTTCCTTTGCATTAGATTCTCTTGCTTAGGTTTGGCATGACGTGGTACTGATACCTTTGACGCCAGAGATGGGTTGACTACTTCTGTGGCAAGAATTGAGTGCAGGAAGCACATCAGCAACATTTTTTAAAGAAATGACTGTCACCGTCAATTCTTCTGTTTAGATGTCTGGACTGTTGTCAGTATAAGCATCCCAGTTGACCTGTGAGTTCATGCCAGTGGCAAAAAAAAAAAAAAAAAAAAAAAATCCCCTCATTGTGTACTTAATTTTATTATTTTTGGATTGTTATAAACTTTTTTTTTTAAAGCAAAGAAAAAGACAAATGAGGAAAAGCATAGGGATCACCCATGATCTATTTCTATGCTGCTTTCTAGGATACCTTTCTCCCTAAGAATTCTGGCAGAATGACCTACACTACAGGAGTTATTCATCACAGGTGCTGGAGTCTCCTTTTTTGGAGTCTTGTTTTCTAAATCTTCCAGAAATGAAAACCACATTTCCATGACAAGCCACCATGTCACTTCTGGAATTTGTGTTCAGTCTCAGACATTTCTTCAGGGAGCTAATACATATTAGACCTGAGTTGTGACCGGCAGATAGTTAACTGTGTAGATCAGTTTTTCATAATTCAGTCTATGTTCAGAAGAGTCACAGCTACAAAGCTACCTGCTGAATTAAAAAAAAAAAAAAAAAAAAAAAAAAAAAAAAAGACTGTAGTGCTGCCGTGAGAGTGTGACCTGCAGGCAGTGTTACAAGAGCTCAGTAGGTCTCAGGGCTTCCACATGAGCATTCCATAAACGTGATTTTAGGAACTTCCTATTCACACATGTGGTCATTGAGGAATTCAAGTCATTTATCATTTTCCTAAGAGTAGGAAGGATTTTTTTCTTTGTTCTTGTTAACAGACTGAATACCTTCTTTCTCCAAAATACAGACCACACAGGAAAAAATAAAAACATCAAAGCTGAAGATAATAGATACTTTCTAAGCTTGTAAGCAAAATTCAAATAATACAAAAATTTTTTTCATTAGATTCTTTCCCTGGCTTTGCCCATGAACTATGGACATTAGGCTTTTAGGTAAGTCATAGTCCACCAACATTTTATTTCTGTTGTGTTTTCTATCTTCATCATCTTAATGAAAGGAGTATTTTTTTCTCTTGGATAATTCTTTGATATCATTGACCAGAAATGTACAAACTATGCAAACAATAACCTCTTCTACCAATCACAGTTCCATGCTACTGTCTTTCCAGCACATAACACACACAGACACACACTGCCGTGCATCCATTTTCAGCATTATTTAAGAGGAAAGTATTTAAAGTTGTGGGAACAAACTTTGAAAGATTGACTCTATTGGGATGAAAATAGTTGTGCAGAATTTGACTTGTGAAGAGTCAAACGAGCTGTCACTTTAGACTCTCTATCTTTGTTACTGTGTGGAGAGACATAGAAGTTATTTCCTAATATGCCCCGTGGCAGCGACTGGACTTTTTTGTGGTTCCGTTTCCTTAAATACAGAATGGGAATAGTACTACCTTACAGAGTATTGTGAAGATAAGTTAACATGCAAGGGTTTAGAAATGGAAAAAAAAATACTGATAATGCTTATAGTAATTGTTATCCTGTGTAAGTGCTTTTGTGTGCCAGACAATGTTATATGCATTATCTCATTTAGATATTATCTACCTCATTTTATAGAAAAGAACTGTTAAGAATGGCGAATCAGCATATCATGTCACACAGAAGATGGTAGAGCTGGAATGTGTGCACAGATCTGAATGGATTCCAAGTCCATGATCATTTTTTTATTATACCTTTTATCAAATATTCTTCTTAGTCTTGACAAATAGTTTGGGCCTTGAAATCTATTTTTCTAATGTTAACTAATAATATGTATTAGCATTTACTTCAAATAACAAAATTTATTACATCTGATTAGAGAGCCCAATAGAAGAGCCTAAGAGAACTTCTAGTTTGTGTTTCTACTTTTGCAAATACAAAAGTCAAGGAAGATGCCTAAATCATGCAGTTAGTTGGTACAAGGATGATTACCACATCCCCGTATTATAAATGCCATTAATAAAACTCTTAACTGTAAATCTTACCATAGAGTAATGTTATGAAATCTTTTCTCTCTAGCTAAGTCATCAGCACCTAGAATTCTGGCTCTGCATTATCAGATCTTCCATGTATGGACATACAATAGCCATTCTATAATTGTTAACTGAATGAATGAATAAATGTGAACACAGATGGAGCACATCCTTTAGAAGCAGGCAGGCTTTTAAAGATGGTGTACAGAAATACTAGTCCGTTAGATATTCTCTGCATCTTGACAATGTATTTCTTTATAGTAGAGTTAATCCCAGCAGATGAATGTATTTTTGGTATGATTTTTACCAAGTTCATTGGTTGCTCTTGAATGACTGCAAAATAATCAAATACAAGGTAAATCTGGACTTTTGACATCAAGTTTTAAAATATTTAGAATCTATATTGAGATTTCTGCAGATACCAAACTTGAAAAGGCATCAGACTTAAAGATAACGAATGACACGTTGCATTGTAAGGAGAGCCACAGACCTTGCCGTAACTGATAACTAGGTACATGGAGATGGCAGCGTGGTGCATGAGAGCCATGGAGTGCTGAGGGCTGAGTTGACTGTGAATAGGTGACTGAGTTTGTGTCCATCCATATAAAATAATGAAGCCAAGGTCTTAAACTGTGACTCTTGGCTCTTAAAGAGCTTTTATGTTAGTGTGTTTCAAGAATTTAGCACTTAGAATTGAAGTAAGATACCTCAGAAGTTATTAAACAATCACTTGGGGGTGATGACTTCTGAAATACTTTATTGCAATTTATTCCTCAATATAAAGAAACCCTTAGCACTTCTAAAGCTGTAGTAAGTACACCTCAGATTCAAGAATAAACTCAAAGGACAGTTTCATTTATTGAAACACACAAGAGACTTACACTCTTTTTCTCTGTCATTCATTAAGTATTATTATTATTATTATCATTATTACCATTATCAAATGGTATTTGATATTTTAAACTAAACTAACCAAATATATAATAACATAGAGCTAAACTTTAAAAATATAAATGAAAGCAAACAACTTTTTTCTACTAACTTCTGAGTAATCAATGACCCTTAGATAGTATCTAGAAAGGCAATAAGAAATAATAGAAAGAGAACAGCACTGAGTCACAAGACAAATATTCTGTCCCCTCCCTAACTCTCCCACTAACTAGTTGAGGGACCTTGACAAAGTGTTAACCATTCCATCAGAGGAAGATGTGACAGCAGATAATCCATGAAATGCTTCTAGCACGATATTCTATTACTTAATTCTGTGATCCAGAGAAGGATGTCATATGCAAATGACATGATAATAATAAACAACTTCTTAATTATTCAAAGGAATAGTATATTTTACCAATTCAAAGAAATAGAAAACTGTACTAAGAAAAGACAAACAAACCTTTCATAACAAATTTACCTAATCAGTCCTTGGTAAATCCAGATTATCTGTAAAAACCTAATAAGTGATCTAGAGCTTCCTTTTCCAACATGGAATGAGATACCTTAGAATTCTTAGAGAATGATTTTGCTTTTATGATAGCAGTCACTTTTCTAGAGACAGCAGCCTTCCCACTTACAATTTACTTTCTGTCCCTTTCCTCTTCCTACTTTTCCTCCTCTGTCTCTTCCTCCTCTGTAGAGCTCTCCATTTTCACTCTGCTTTTATTCTTCTTATGTAATTTTCTCGTTTATCAATAATTAGAAGCACCTTGTACCAGCATTTTACAATCCAACTGAATGTATTACAGTTATCCTTACAGCAGAAATATAAAAGTCATGTCTCCCCCCCCCGCCCCACTGGGTGTTATACGCAAATAATGAATCATGGATCATTACATCAAAAACTAAGGATATACTGTATGGTGACTAACATAACATAATAAAAAATTATTATTAAGAAAAGTCATGTCTTTTTAAAAATACTTTCTAGTGTCTTTCCAAAATGGCTTTTGAATTTCTATCTCAGATTAACCACAAAATGTCTTATTTTTCAGAAAGAATTTACAAAACCTCTTAATGGGGGTTAATTTACATATCAGCAAAGTTTATGTACAAGTAAAAAGACATGTCCTGATGACTTTTTAAATTGTATTTGTAAAGGTCTATCTCTTTAGGAGTCTTATTTCCTAATCCTGGGGGTCTGTCGTCTTTAGAAATTAGCAGCTCCTTCCTTCCTTCCTTCCTTCCTTCCTTCCTTCCTTCCTTCCTTCCTTCCTTCCTTCCTTCCTTCCTTCCTTCTTTTCTTCGTGTTCTTATTGATTGAATAAACTCTTGCCATGCCTAGCTACTCTTAGAGAAGTAGAATGTGCAAGACATGGATAGGTCTGAAACAATAACATCATTTTCTTTTTAATAAAGTGACCAGTTTTTTTCGACAACCCAAAGCAACAGATGGAAATAGAGACACAATGACTCACAATTCTGCTCACAAGACTTGAATTTCCAAAGCATCAGAATCTGGCCAACCAGGAGGAAGCCTCCCTTTCTACTCAATTTCCAAGTCATCTCGGGCATGCTTATTTTAGTCTCAAAAATGTTTGTTCTTCATGTTTTAACACAGTCAAAAGTTAGATTTTTTTCCTTGTGTCTTTCTTTAACAACTTTCTCATATCTGTATAATTATTATGTTAATATTTTATTCATTCATTCATTCATTTATTCATTCCTCCCTGGCTTAATTTTATCTTTGCATTAGGAATTTTTAATTTTGTTTCCCCATTGAAACCCAGTTTCCTCCAGAGAATTTTGGCCCAGAATAGTTTTGCAAATTAAAGTCTTAAAATATTTTGATGTTTCTAGGAGAGAATAAAAGACAGCATTTTGCCCCTTTATAACTATAACTATATGGAATTTTTGAAATAAATTTAATAATAATGAAATTTTTAAATAAAATAAGTATAATAATATATTTTAACTAAATTACTAGCTGTGAGTGCTCAATTCACCTTTCTTTTCTTGCCAATGGAAATACCTATGAAAATACACACACTGATGTAAAGCTGAAAAAAAATGCTTTTCAATCTCTGATTGGCTATTCCTGTGGAGAAATTGTGCTAGTGATTCTCAAACATGGTTTCAGAGTAGCAGTATCAGCATCAGAATCAACCGGGACTTGTTAGAAATGCAAATTATCATACCCTACCTCACTTATATTAAATCAGATGCTCTGGGAGTTTGACAGCAATCAGCTTTGTTTAGTTTTATTATTATTTTTTTTTACAAGTGTTCCTGGTGGTTCTGATGCATACTAAAGTTTTCACTGCTCCATATACAATAGAGATGGAATGAATTGAGAGTTGTTTAAGTGATTAGTGGACAACTGATTAGACATCTGAAGTAATATGGCTCAGTAGAAAGCAAGTAGGAGGTGTCTTCCATTCATCCTCAGTCTGGATCCTTAATTTTTATTATTTTTTTTAAGATTTTATTTATTTGATACAGAGAGAGAGAATAAGCAGGGGGAGTTGCAGGGAGAGAGGGAGAAGCAGGCTCCCCATTGAGCAGGGAGACTGAGGTGGGGCTCAATCCCAGGACCCTGGGATCATGACCTAAGCTGAAGGTAGATGCTTAACTGGCACTTAATTTAATCCAGGTGCCCCTGTATCCTTTATGCAGAAAATTATAATCTGTTTCTATATAGAGAATCTGGTCACCCACATCTAAGGGTGACTGAAGTGACTGAAATAGTTTCCTATCCTCCTCCACATCCCCAACCACAATCAGTATCTTGCCTTCTTTAACCAATCTAGAGATTGCCACTTCCAGAATTCAACATGGTCAAGGGTGAAATGGATTGCAAATTATGTTTAAGTGTTTGACAGTTGATTTTTGTGTATGGTGTAAGATACCATTGCATTCTTTTGCATGTGGGTGTTCAGTTTTCCCAACACCATTCATTGAAGAGAGTATCCTTTCTCCCTTGTGTATTCTTTGCATCCTTGTCAAATGTTAGATGACTGTATATGCTTGGGTTTATTTCTGGGCTCTCCATTCTGTTCCATTGGTCCATGCGTCTGCTTTTATATAAGTACCATATTGTTTTGATTACTATAGCTTTGTAATATAATTTGAAATCAGAAAGCATTATGCCCTCTACCGTGTTCTTCTTTCTCAAGATTGCTTTGGCTATTGGAACCACAAAATGTTCCATACAAATTTTAGAATTGCTTTTATCATTTCTGTGAAAAATGCCATTAGAATTTTTATAGGGATTATATTGCCTCTGTAAATCGATCTGTGTAGTATGGACACTTTAACAATATTAATTTTTTCAATCCATGAGCATGTAGTATCTTTCCATTTATTTGTTTCTACTTCAGTTTCTTTCATCAACACTTTGTAGTTTTCAGCACAAAGATCTTTCATCTCCTTGGTTACATTTATCCCTAAGTGTTTTATACCTTTAGATACTACCCCAAATGGCATTGTTTTATTGATCTCCTTTTCAGATATATTATTTGGTGCAAAGAAGCGAATGATTTTTGTATGTTGATTTTATATTTTGCAACCTTACTGAATTCATTTATTAGTTCTAACAGTTTTTTTTTGTGGAGTCTTTTAAGGTTTTTTAGATATAGGATTTTGTTATTTTCAAGCAAAGATAATTTAAACTTTCTGATTTAGATGCCTTTGATTTCTTTTTTTTTCTTGTTCTTCTCACTTTCTATTTTATTATTACTGTTACTATTATGATTATTATTTCATTTGATTGCTCTTGCTAGTACTTCCAGTACTATGTTGAATAGAAGTGGGCAGAATAAGCATTTTTGCCTTGTGCAAGATCTTGGAGGAAAAGCCTTCAGTTTTCCCCATTGATTATGATGTTAACTGTGGACTTTTCATAAATGGCCTTTATTATGCTGAATAAATGTTTTTTATACCTAAGGTTTGGTAAGTTTTATTTTCATTTGCATTTGTTTTGAGATATTTTCAAAATTCTCTTTTGATTTCTTTTTTGACTCGGGCTTTTCAAGAGAATTCTTTCCTGTTACTGATTTCTAGTTTCATTCCATTGTTATTAGAAAAGATACAGTCTTCTTAAATTTGTTAAGACTTGTTTTATGACCTAACAGTTGATGTCTCCTGGAGAATGTTTTATGTGTGCTTGTGAAGAATGTGTAGTCTTCCACTGTTGGTTAAAAATTTTTTTTTTATATATGCCTATTAGGCCCTGAAACTGTAAAACTCCTAGAAGAAAACATAGGGAAAAGTTCTTGGCATTGGCCTTGGCAATGATTATTTGAATACGATACCAAAAGTTCAGGCAACAAAAGGAAAAAAAAAAAAAGAAAAAAAATTGCAAGTACATCAAGCTAAAAACGTTTTTGGACAGAAAAGAAACGATTGACAAAAATGAAAAGTAACCCTAAGGATTGGGAGAAAATATTTGCAAACCGTATATGCAGTAGGGGACTAAATCTAAGGAACTCATACAACTCAATAACAAAAATCAAACAACCCAATTAAAAATGGGAAAGGGACTTGAATAGCCATTTTTCCAAGGACATACCAATGGCCAACATATTTATGAAGAAGTACTCAACATCACCAATCATCAGAGGAATGGAAATCAAAACCACAAAGAGATATTACTCACATTTCTTAGGATGGCTACTGTCAAAAAGCTAAAAGATAACACGTGTTGGTGAGGATATGGAGAAAAGAGAGCCATTGTACGTTGTTGGTGGGGATGCCAATTAGCAAAGGAATTTTGGAAGAGTTGAAATTCCTCAAAAAGTTAGGATAAAGTTACCGAATGACCCAGCAATCCGACTTCTGGGTATATACCCACAAGAAACGAAATCACCTCAAATTGATGTCTGAGCTCCCATGTTCATTTCGGTATTATTCACAATAGCTCAGAAAACAAATATCTGTCAACAGATGAATGGATAAAGAAATTGTGATACACACACACACATACACAGAACAGAATATTACTCAGCCTTAAAAGAAGAGCCTGTCATTTGCAACAACATGGATAAACCTGGAGGACATTATGCTAAATGAAAAAGCCAGACACAGAAAGAAAAAAAATCTGCATGATCTCACTTATATGTAGAATCTAAAAAAGTCAAATACATAGAAGCAGAAAGTGTAGAGGTAGTTACTAGGGACAGGGAGGTGGGGGAAATGGGGATATGTAGGTCAAAGGGTACAAAGTTGGAGTTATGTAGAATGAATAAGTCTAGAAGTATAATGTACAGCATGATGACTATAATTAATACTGTATTAAATACTGAAAATGTGCTAACAGAGCAACTTTCAAATACTTTCACCTCAAACACAAGGTAACTATGTGAGAGGTGGGTGTATTAATTAGCTTGACTATAGTAATTTCACTATGCAAATGTATATTAAATCATCATGTTGTACACCTTTAATATAGATAATTTTTTATTAAAATAGAATTATTTTTACTTTTTTAAAAATAGAATAATTTTTAAAAGAAAAGGTTTGGAGAAAACATATAACACTTTAGATGATGTACATTTTAAGAAAAGCAGTAAAATACCACTGCTGTGGGGAAAAGAAAAATCAGGATGCTTAAAATAATCCAGAAATAAATTTACCTATTTTACTTAAATGATTAGGGAAGCAGGAAAAGATACAGCCTCACTTAAGCTGAATTTCACTGACAAGGTCAGAAAGGGAATATATGGCTGTACCCAGGTAAATAGTGAAAAAAATTAAAGGAAGCATATACACCCATTTCTGTGAAACATGTTGGACTTGGGTAGAGATTTCCTCATTCAAATCAATGAAAACAAAATGAGGGTCTAAATAAAGACCTAAGAACATAAGAAAGATTTGGTGTCTTAAGATTGCAAAGATAAATAATTATTTTAGGAGGGATTTTTCTAGAATGTGTATCCTTTAATTTCTCAGTAATAAATAAAGAACCAGAAAATGAAATCACTGGAGAAGAGGTGAAAGGTGATATAAAATGGTCATTTGCTTGTAAAAACCATATATGGCAACAGATGGCAATTAGACCAATTGTGGTGATCATTTTATAATGTATATAGATGTTGAATCACTATGTTGTACACCTGAAAATAATACGATATTGTATACCAGTTACACTTCAGTTTGTTTTTTTTTTTTTAAAAGGTCATTTGCAGAGATACAGGTTGTGGGCATAAGAAATCTGGGTAAGAGGGAATATTAGAAAATTAAAATATATGAAAATGATAAAATTATTCATGAGAGCTGGTAAAAACAGAGTTGGCAAAACGTGCAATCCAACCAGTGACTTAGAGGACAACTTAGAAAAGCACACTAACAATGCAGATTAATCAAAGATATAATAGATATTCAGGAAACAAAACAAAGATGCAATTTATAGGTAGTTGAGAATCAATCCTTGAGAATCAAGCCCAAACAAACTGATCAAAAAGAATAATAAAAAATCATAGTAAAGAACTATTTCCAAACTAATAAGTTTTGAGTTTTAAGTTTAAAGGGATCACTGTTTCATGGAAAGTTCCATGTCTAGAAATATACTGCTAGATTTTAAAATTACAATAATAAAGACATATCCATTAGTGTGGGAAGAGTGAGGGAAGTTACTTAAAAAGTACAGCTATTAAGTTAGTATCATTTTATTTGAACTATAATAAATGCCAAAAGGAAATGGAAGCATATATGAGGTCCTACAGGAAACAAAAAAGTTGCATTTTGATAATTATACATGTACGTTTGTTGTCATTTGTTTGTGAAGACAGTTTTTAAAATGGAAGGATTCAAATATATCACTGATGAATCACTTTTGAATAATCCTGCTTGAAAATATCATCCAACCAAATGAAAAATGAAGAGCACTTGACAATGAAAAAATGAAGAATTCAGTAACACATGAACATTAGTGTGGGCATGATTCTGCTTCATCATA
The DNA here is from genome assembly GCF_017311325.1 of Ursus maritimus. Taxonomy (NCBI): domain Eukaryota; kingdom Metazoa; phylum Chordata; class Mammalia; order Carnivora; family Ursidae; genus Ursus; species Ursus maritimus. Next base: position 57,859,178 of record NW_024426885.1, read on the forward strand.
AAGAACTAAGTCACAAGGATTTACTGCAAAGCTAGTTATTGAATATATTGCAAATGTTTTAAAAAAATCTAAGACAGTAAATATATGATTATTTTGGTTGTAAAATATTCATATTCAACATCTACAATCCCCAAATATATTTTTCAATATTGGGAATTAAGGTTGTCTAGAAATGAAAAAAATTGATATTCTTCATTTTACACTGAGTTGGGACAGAAGCATGTGTTAGGAGGCCAATATTTTAATATTTAAAAAATTTTTTTTGAAGATTTTATTTATTTATTTGACAGAGAGAGAGAGACAGCCAGTGAGAGAGGGAACACAAGCAGGGGGAGTGGGAGAGGAAGAAGCAGGCTCCCAGCAGAGCATGGAGCCCGATGTGGGGCTTGATCCCAGGACCCTGGGATCACGCCCTGAGCCAAAGGCAGACGCTTAACCGACTGAGCCACCCAGGCGCCCTAGGTATCACTGTAAAGGAAAGACTCCTTCTGGGGCATCTGGGTGGCTCAGTCAGTTAAGTGTCTACCTTCAGTTCAGGTCATGATCTGGGGGTCCTGGGATCGAGCCCCACATGGGGCTATGCCCCCCCCCCACTCATGCTCTTAAAAAAAAAAAAAAGACTGTTTCTTGTTTATTTGAAAACTTAGACGTAAGCGCATCTGAATCCTACCCAATAGGAAAGCTCAGAGCTCTCCAGGAGAACATATTCTTTAATATTCTTTGGCTTCGAATGTCCTCATGAAATGCCTCTTTCCTAATATAGATTAACCTTAATAAACATCTGTTCAGAGTCAAGTACCAAATATATTCATTTTTTTCCTTTTACATAGCATAGTATGTGCAATATACCATAATAAAGCAATTGTATATTGTTTTTAGCTAGCGAAAACACAGCTTATCTCTTATTCTACCTCAGAAAGCAAAGTTAAATATTTCTTATCAAATTGTTTTGTTAGTATTCATACAAATTAGAAGAGTTTTATAAAACAAAATATTGTATGCATTTAGTTATTAACAGCTTTAGCTGCAATTTACAGATAAAGCGGAGACTGGATTCTTAAGTGCCAGGATTATATTCATACTCCCCCATTAAAAAAAAAAAAAAGCAAGGAGGGGGAGAAGGAGGCAGGGAGGGACGGAAGAAGGAAATGAAGGAAGGAAAGGAGGGAAGGTGGGCGGGAGGAGGGAAGGGAGGGAAGGAGGAAGGAATTGAAAGAAAAGGGAAAGGAAAAAAAGGTAATACATTGGGAAAGTCACTCATATTCAACTGGAGCTTGCTTTGACTTAAATGTACTAATTGAACCAAGCCAGAGTGTCTTCTCTCTCAATGCATTAACAATATTGTAATTAAAAGAGCACCTTCAGTTCCAGAGGGTAATGACCTTTTTAATTGAACTTAGGGATTCAGATTGCTCTTGAATAGTAGTGAATTTAAATGCTGAATTCAAACGCCAAATTTTCTTCTGGCAAATGTGCAGTTAGGAATCAAATGTGAATTGCCTTAGCAATGTGCTCCTGTTTTTAATATATAGCCTTCCTTGGATTTCAGAGGAAGAGAGAATCTATAGAAATATTATTGTGTGTTTGATTGACACTTGACTGATGCATAATAGTTAATTGTCCAAAAGAAATTTTACTTTATGTGTTGAAAAACTTCTTAAAGCGTTACCTAAACAATCACCTTTTATAATTCCAAAGGGTCTCTTGTCATTGTATCGTTATATAAATATGCATGTTTGCATTGTTTGAAAGCATGTTGGTAGAGTCAAATTCTAAGCCTCTGTGACTAAATAAATAAATAAATCCCAAAGTTTAGTGAGTGGCTCCAACAAGATGGATAGTTTATTGTTCTCATGTAACAGCCAGGTTAGTTGGTGCCTGCGCTCCACACAGTCACTCAGGAATTTAGGCTAATGGTGGCTCTACCTTCTTCACCATGCGGTATCTAAGATCAGTCTGGTTCTCATCATTCTAGCTTATAAGAAGGTAGGGGAGGGAGTGTGGAAAAGATAGGGCTGGTCTTAAGGCCGTCAGTGTCATAGGTGACTTCTGCTTACCTTCTATTAAAATTAGTCACGTGACCGCTTCTCACTACAAGGGAGACTGGGAAATGTGATGCTGGCAGCCATGTGCTAAGCTATAAACCTATTACAACTAAAGAAGACGACACTGGATTTTATGGACAGCTAATGGCTCTGTCACAGTGTGTATCTCATATTGTCTGTCTTCCACTCTCTCATGAAACATTATTTCATAAAAATAAACCCTTCATTTAGTTCAGGATATGATGTAAGGGCTCTGCTACTCTTCAATATCCAAATCTCCTCACATAAATATAGTAAAGTTCTAACTAAAAAAAAGTAAGTCACTCTTTATAGCTTGAATAAATGTGTAGTATCTCCTATATCACATTTAGATTAAAAGTTTTACATTATATATAAAATCCTTACACCATAATTTACCTTTTGAATTTTATAAAAAATGTTATCCATCACTCGATATAGATATGTTCCTAGTAGTCTGGGCTACTGGCTTAACAATTCATTTTCTCTTTTTTCTTCGTTAGAATACAGTGGATGAGTTCATGACATTAGTCAAAGCTGCTGCTGAATTTAACATTCCTCTCATTAATGTAATAAAACTCCTTTTTATTTCTTGCTGTATATAATTTCTTTCTTAGACTTACTCTACCAGTTGACTTTTTAAAATAATAATTTCTTAAAAGAAATATTTGCTTCATATAAATATCAAGGAATGGGGCAAGTAGGTTATTATTTCTTGATCATTGTCAGAGGGTTCTCTCAAGATGGAGAACTGATCTCTAGATCTGGCAAAGAAAGATATGCTTGTTTAGTGAAGTTTTACCAATTTCATTTATTTTTTCCCCTTTGGCCAGTGTAAAATATATCACTTTGTACCATGAGTTAATAGGAAGATAGGATAATTTTCCAAATATTGGTCAATTTGTGCTTATTCTTTGAAATATATCTGTTGCTACTCATTGATCTTTTCTCCAAGATTTGTGTGTGTGTATGCATTTATAATCATGAAATCTCAAAATTTAGAGTTGAAAGGAATTCTGAAAGAAATCTGATTTGAGTTATGATGCTTGACTCTCCCTTCTGATAGTCTTCCAGGTGGTTAGTTATCTTTAACCAATTCCTAGCATGGGAAAATCACACTCAATTCCATCTTTGAACATTTTTGACATATAAATGTTATAAACAGAAAGAGATTCTTAGTGAGCAAATTTTACATTTAAGGCACTATGGTAGTGCTTCCATGCATGTCCCCTCATATATGGAATCTTTATATCAACCTTATTGTTAACATGATTTACAGTTAGAAAAATAAGCTTAAAGAGGTTTACTATCTAGTGTAACATTCCTGCTTCAAAGGAGATGAAACTTTCTACTGGATTTGTTAGGTCCTACATACATGTCACCCCAAAAATAGATATTCACTTATATAAGTTAAAAAGAATCTGTCTATTCAATAGGCATCACTCTATTATTTAGGGTTCTTCCCATGACAACCTTCGAGATATTTGAAGTCTGCTCTTACTTGCTCCATATGCTCCCTCTTCTGCAAGGCAAATTGTATAGTCCCTTCAGTGGTTACTTTGAACTCTTTCATTATCATAACCACTCTTTTCTCAATACTTCCCAGTTTATTTTTTTGGTGATACCTGTACACATGATCCTTAGAATAGAATGTGACATTCCTGGCCCAAGTAACATAATACAAAGTGAGATGGTCATCTCACTTACATGGGCACCTTATTAACTTAGCCCTATTGAATCAGCTTTTCAAAGCCATGCCAGAGTAGTCATTTCTACTGAGCTTAATATTGGCATAAGACTTTTTATGTATTTATAAACCATTGAATTACAGGCTTTAGATATTAATTATGTCATATTTATTTTTTTTCAAATGTCTTATTTTATCCTATGGAAAGGGCCTGTGAAATTCTTTGACCATTCTCTGATGTCTGTGTCCTGAAATTTCTGTCATTGCAATTAAAAAGAATCAAAGTATGGCTCCACTCAACTAAAAGAAGTGTTCCTAAAATAACAAAGCACTTTGCTAAAACGTTAATATATATTATTTCTAATTCTTGTAAGTACACCATGATATGGGTATCAGTGTATGTATTTTACTTATTGAAATTGAGTAATTTGTCCAAGTACACCAAAAAAGAAGTTTAGAAGAAGTATTTTTTTTAAGTTTTTATTTTAATACATGGTGCTTATCATGACAAGTGCACTCCTTAATACTCATATCTATTTAACCCTTCCCCCTACTCCCCACTCCCCTCCCCGCGGGTAACTATCAGTTTGTTCTTCATAGCTAAGGATCTGTTTATTGGTTTGTTTCTCTCTCTGTCTCTATTTTTTTTTCTACCTTTGCTCGTTTGTTTTGTTTCTTAAATTCCAGATATGAGTGAAATCATACGGTATTTGGTTTTCTCTGAATGAATTCTTTCATTTAGCATTATACACTCTAGCTTCAGCCATGTCATTGCAAAATGGCAAGATTTCATTCTTTTTTATGGCAGAATTATATTCTGTTTTGTGTGTGTACATTTTCTTTATTCATTTATTGATTGATGGACACTTGGGCTGCTTTCATATCTTGGCTATTGTAAATAATGCTGCTATAAGTATCAGGGTGCATGTGTACCTTTCAATTAGTGTTTTTTTTGTATTCTTTGGGTAAATACTCAGTAGTGCAATTGCCAGTTCATAGGGTACTCCTATTTTTAACTTGAGGAATTTCCATACTCGAGAGTGGATGCACCAGTTTGCATTCCCACTAACAGAGCAAGAGGGTTCCTTTTTCTCCACAGCCCTACCAATATCTGTTGTTTCTTGTGTTGTTGATTTTAGTTATTCGGACAGGTTTGAAGTGATATCTTATTGAAGTTTTGATTTGCATTTCTCTGACGGTAAGTGATGATGAACATCTTTCCATGTGTCTGTAGTGGACTTCCACTACTATGTAGAATAAAAGTGGCGAGAGTGGACATCCTCGTCTTATTCCTCACCTGGGAGGAAAGCCTTTCAGTTTTTCCCCATTAAGGATGATGATAGTTGTGGGTTTTTTTCTTTTCTTTTCTTTTTTTAAATATATGGCCTTTTTTATGTTGAAGCATATTCCCTCCACACCTACCCTATTGAGATTTTTTATCATGATTGGATGTTGTACTTTTTTCTATACCTATTGAAATGATCATATGGTTCTTGTTCTTTCTCTTATTGATGTGATGTATCATGCTGATCGATTTACAAATATTGAACCACTCTTGTGATCCAGGAATAAATCCCACTTAATCATGGTGAATTTTTTTTTTTTCTTTTGAGAGGGAGAGGGTGTGTGCAAGTGGGAGTGAAGGGGCAGAGGGAGAGGGAGAGAGAGAACGTTAAGCAAGCTTCATGCCCAGCACGAGCCTGACGTGGGTGGGGCTCAGTCTCATGACCCTGAGATCATTACCTCAGCAGAAATTGAGTTAGACGCTTAACTGACTGAGCCACCCAGACACCCTGTGGTGAATGATTTTTTTAATGTATTGTTGGTTTCAGTTTGCTGGTATTTTGTTGAGGATTTTTGCATCTATGTTCATCAGACATTGGCCTGTAATTCTTTTTTTTTTATGTGATGTCTTTCTCTGGTTTTGGAATCAGGATAATGCTGGCCTCATAGGTATTAACTCTCTTTAAATGTTTGATAGAATTCACCTGTGAAGCCATGTAGTCCTGGACTTTTGTTTGTTGGGACTTTTTTGATTACTGATTCAATTTCTTTGCTGGTAATTAGTTTGTTTCAAATTTTCTATTTCCTCCCATTTCAGTTTTGGTAGTTTATGTTTCTAGGAATTTACTCATTTTTTTCTAGTTTTTCCAACTTGTTGGCAAATAGTTTTTCATAATATTCTCTTATAATTGTATGTGTTTCTCAGTGTTGGTTGCTATTTCTCCTCTGTACTTTGTGATTTTGTTTATTTGGGTCCTTTTTCTTTATCAGTTTTATTGTGTTGTTTTTGTTTTTGTTTTTCAAAGAACCACCTTCTGGTTTCACTGATCTGCTCTATTGTTTTGTTTTGTTTCCATATCATTTATTTCTGCTCTAAAATTTGTTATTTCCTTCTGCTAGTTTTAGGTTTTGTTTGTTGTTCTTTTTCTACCTCCTTTAGGTGTAAGGTTAGGTTGTGTATTTGACATTTTTCTTGCTTCCTGAGGTAGGCCTTATTGCTATAAATTTCCCTCTTTGAACCTCTTTTGTGGCATCCTAAAAGTTTTGAACCATTGTATTTTCATTTGAATTTGTCTCCCTGTACTTTTTAATCTCTTCCTTTATTTCCTGGCTGGCCAATTCATTGTTTAGTAGGATGTTCTTTAACCTCCATGTATTTGTGGTTTTCCAGATTTTTTCTGGTGGTGGACTTCTGCTTTTGTAGCATGTGGTCAGAAAAGATGCATGGTATGACTTCAATATTTTTAAATTTTTTGAGGCTTGTTTTGTGGCCTAATATGTCATCCTTTCTGGAGAATGTTTCAGGTGCACTTGAAAAGAGTGTGTATTCTCCTGTTTTAGAATGGCGTGTTCTGAATATATCTATTAAATTCATCTGGTTCAGCGTGCCATTCAAAGCCATTATTTCCTTGTTGATTTTCTGTTTAGATGATCTGTCCATTGGTCTATGTGGGGTATTAAAGTCCCCTACTACTACTACTACTACTACTACTACTACTACTATATTATTGGATTGATTCCTTTATGTTTGTTATTAACTGTTTTATGTGTTTAGTTGTGCCCATGTTGATGCATAAATATTTACAATTGTTTTATCTTCTTGTTGGATTGTCCCCTTTCTTATTATATAGTGTCCTTCTTTTACTCTTGTTACATTCTTTGTTTTAAAGTCTGTTTTGTCCAATATAAGTATTGCTGCCCAGGCTTTCTTTTGATATCCACTTGCATGGTAGATGTTTCTCCATCCCCTCACTTTCAATCTGCAGGTGTTTTTAGGTCTAAATTGAGTCTCTTGTAGGCAGCATATAGATGAATCTTGTTTTTTTTATCCATTCTGTCATCCTTTGTCTTTTGATTGGAGTGTTTAGTTCGTTTACATTCAAAGTAATTATTGATAGATATGTATTTATTGTCATTTTATTACGTGTGGTTTTTCTGGAGATTTTATCTGATCTTGTTTTTCTCTCTTCCATCCTTTCCTAATTTTATTTAGTGATATATTTGGATATCTTTCTCTTTTTCCTTTGCATATTTATTAGTGGTTTTTGGCTTGTGGTTACCATTAGGTTATATATAATATCTTCTGCATACAGCAATCAATAGTAAGTTGATGGTTATTTAAGTTTGAACCCATTCTTTATTGCTGTTATCCCCACATTTTAGGCATATGGTGTCATATTTTACATCCTTTTACTTGGTGAGTTCCTTGACTGATTCTTTACGGAAATACTAATTTTTACTGATTTTGTGTTTTCTACCTTCATATTGTCATTTTGGTCTTTGTTTTCCACTCAAAGAGTCCCCTTCAATGTTTCTTACAGGGCTAGTTTAGTGGTCATGGATTCCTTTATTTTTTGTTTGTCTGGGAAGCTCTTTCTCTCTCCTTCTGTTCTGAATGAGATCCTTGCTGGATAGAGTATTCTTGGCTGCAGGTTTTTCCCTATTCAGCACTTTGAATATATCTGTCACTCCTTTCTGGCTTGTAAAGTTTCTGTGGAAAAATCTGGATTTTTCTTTGTATATAACTGTCTGCTTTTAACTTCCTGCTTTTATAATTTTTTCATAAAGAATTTTTTTTTTTGCCATTTTAATTACGATATGTGTCTTGGTGTAAATCTGCTTTTGTTGATTTTGTTAGATTTCTCTGTGCCTCCTGGATCTGAATATCTCTTTCCTTCCCCAGATTAGGGAAGTTTTCAGCTATTATTTCTTCAAATAAATTCTCTGCCTCCTTTTCTTCTTCTAGGACTCCTAAAGTATGAATATTATTATGTTGGATAGAGTCACTGAGTTCGCTAAATCTATTCTCATTTGCTTAGTTCTTTTTTCTCTCTTTTATTCAGCTTGATTACTTTCCATTATTCTGTCTTCTAGGTCATTAATTCATTCCTCTGCTTTTTCTAGGCTGCTATTCATTCCATTAAGCATGTTTCTGATTTTGTTTATCAGCACTTTATCTCTGCTATGTCATTCCTTATCTCTGTGTAAATGGTCTCACTGATATCCTCCACTCTTTCTCAAGTCCAGTGAGTATGTGTATGATCATTTTAAATTCTCTATCAGGCATGTTACTTATATCTGTTTCACTTAGATCTCCAGCTGTGGTCTTGTCTTTTTCTTTCATTTGGGACAGATTTCTCTGTCTTCTTATTTTGTCTAAAGTCTCTGTGCCTGCTTCTGTGTATTAGGAAAGTCAGCTACGTCTCCCATTCTTGAGGGTAATAGCCTACAATGTAGTGTTCCCTGTTCCTCAGGACCTGGTGCTTCAGGGACTATCACCAATGTGTGCCACATGTACTCTGCTGTTGTTTCCTGGCCATTTTATCCTTTAGGCCAGTCATCTACAGAGGCTCTCTTTGCCTGTTGTGGGTAATGGTTCATCCCTGGCCTGAATGTGGTGCATATTAACTAGGTTTGCCTGGTCTGTTTGGAAATGAGACCTGTGGCCACCACCATCAGAACCAAGTCTCTGCAAAACTACCATGATGGGAGATGCAGTGTGAGCAGGGGTTTGGGCTGGTCTTCTAGGGGAGGGGGCCTGCTGCACTGGACTGAGGCAAGTGGGACTGAGAAGGGAAGTTCCACCAGAGCTTGTGGGGGAGTGGCGGGGACAGGGCTTGGTGTAAGCAAGTGGCAGGGACAGTGAGTGTTGGCACTGCACTGGTTTCTTCAGGTGGTTCTGTATTTAAGCTAAGGGGTGGGGAAGGGAAATAGCACCAACCAGTTCTTTTGTCCTCAGAGGGGTCTCTGCATGAATGCTGCCTCTCTGCAGCACACTCCAAGATGAGCAACTAACCTGCCCACAGTATGCCCCAGGCACTCTTCATATCTCTGTTTCCATGCTATATGTCTGCAGGGTGTTTGCCCTGCCTTTTCTCCAAGAGCAGCCTCAATGTCTTCTGAGCTCTCCCAGAGCCAAGCACACTGACCTTTAAAACTCAAGGCTTTATAGGCACCTGAGTGGCTTAGTCGGTTGTGTCCAACTCTTCATCTCAGCTCAGGTCTTGATCTCAGTGTCGTGAGTTCAAACCCCATATTGGAGTCCATGCTGAACATGGAGCCTACTTAAAAAAAAAAAAAAAAAGTAATAGAAAAATAAAACTCAAGGCTTAGAGCCCCATCCCTGCTGGACTGGTTGCAAGAACTCACAAAATTCTGGCCCTTCTTGCTTTCCAAGCCAATTGCTATGGGGAATTGGTTTCCCTGTGTGCTCCCCTGTATGTTAGTCTGTGTCTTGCCCTTCTCTGAAATCACGGCTCCCTCCCTACCACAGTAGCCACAATCTGTCTCTCTCCCAAAACATGTCTCCTCACTTCCTACTTTCTTTGATGTGGTCTTTTCTCTACCTTTAATTGTAGAGTTTGTTGTGCCAGTCTGCAGATTGATTTCTGGGGTATTTAGGATGGTTTGATAGTCATCTAGTTGTATTCATGGGATGAGGCAGCCTAGGATCCCCCTACTCTGGCACCATCTTCCCCTCAATTTAGAAGAGTTTTAAATCTCTGTTGTTGTTGTTTTTTTTCCTGCAATGTTATAATGAAATCAATTAATATATATTGGCTCAAAGTACTAACTAATCAGAAATGAATAATAGAAGAAACTCGAGTATTTCTTAGCGGAACTTGCAAGGGGTTATGCAATACTTGTACTAACAGTGGGAGACATAAAAATCTGTATTACAGTCTGTCAAATAAATATATTTGTGAGTTGTAAAACAAGGTTTGCTTTTCATATCTACTTTTGAAAAATTGTTTCCAAAAGCAGGTGGATCAAAATTACATTATCAGGCACTTTATTCAGCTGAAGGATAATAGAATCTTCATATCTGCCAAGGTGACCAACTGTCTGGGCTTGTCTGGGAAGGTATCAGAAGTGGAATAACTGAGCAGTTATGTAGAATTGCTGGAGGATATTACTTATTCTTTATTCTAGTACGGGAGAGAATTAAAACTTTACTTTATAGAGCTTTAGCAAAGATACATGGGTCTCTTGTGCTCATGGACTTCATTTACTGGGAAATCAGATACCCCATCTCAACTTCCTTCACTCTGTTCAAAAGTAAATCCATTAATTACTACCATTTCCCCTACATCAGCAATTCAGGTTTGAAGGAGATGGTTTATATAAGATGGTTTCTACTATCTGTAGAAACAAGGCAAATATCAACTACAGCATATCAGGGATGAGTCTTTTTATATTTCTCGCTCTGATTTTTAGATCTTAAGGCAGAAAATAGATTATATTTCTTCATATCCTTTCACAACACCAAGCACAGTGTTCAACATATAGTGGATGCCTTACACATATTTGTTAATTAAAGGTTTAACTTCCTAATTTATTAGTCTCAAAAGCAGTAAGAAAAACTACAGAGAAACAATGACTATGCAAATTAGCCAGTAGGTGACAGGAATTTTCATACATAATTTTAACTCGTGCCTCCTATGTTGAGAATTTTTATTCTAAATATATGTACAATGTCAACACACATATGCACACACATTATCAGAGAAGCTTTTAAATTCAAAGATGATTTCCCCTCATCACTTAGCATATTTCTTTTCACCATCAACTGGTGTGTGCTAAGGGAATGCAAATTAACTGTATTATTAATTTAAGTAAGACATAATTAGTAAGGTAAATCTTCTGCCAACCACATAACACATTCCAAAGCCAAATATAAATGAGCTATGATTAGCCTGCTGTTCCCCTTTATTAGTACAGATTAATAGCATATTTGCTGTGGGTATAGAAATGCACATCATTGTGTGTTTTCTAGGGTCTTAGGGCCATTTGTGAACTGCAAAGGGAACTTCACATCTCACTATTTTGTGGTGACATCTCAATATATAATCGATGCAACAAATCACATTTGATTGGACAAGTGTTAATTGATTAAAAATCATTAGTATTTGTAAGCAGAACAATTAATGAATGAGCTAACTAACTAAATTTCCTTATCAGTCAATAGCAAACATGTGCTCTCTTCATGGACGTATTTCAGTGTTTCTTCTCCTGCCAGGGATCCAGACCATGTGTAGCATTGTTGCCAAAGAGCATTTTCAGAAACACATTCTTGACTAGAGGGACCACAGGGAGTAGCAATCCATTAATGAAGCAGATCACATCCATTAATTACATTCCACTTCCTCTGTTCAGGCCTGTAGCACAACTCCAGGAGGGGGAAAAAATGATGTAAGGAGGAGAAAAGCCCTCAAATTAAATTTTCAAGTCTGATTTATGAGACTGCTCCTGAATCTGAAAATCTAGGGTTTTTTTCGTTGTTGTTGTTGTTATTGTTGTTGTTTTCCCTGATTTCAATTATTTGTTCCTCTGCTTCCCTGACTAGGCTGTTCTAACACTTGTTTCTTGGCTTGTTGCCTACATCATTCCCTTCTTGGCTTGTTCTCATTATAGGACTTTTGTCTGATAGGAGTGAAGACCCTTGAAACCGGGAATCTAGACTATATAGAGCAAAACCTATTGCTGGCAATGGGCAGTTAAGAGACAACACAGGCTATTAAGTTACGCTGTTGTTTTCTGGTAGCCATTGCAGGGCACTGCATGTGTGCCGTTATTCACAATCAGGGTCACTATTCTAGTTCCTGCTGGGATGGATTGATTGATTGATTGATTGATTTTTATCAAGAACAAGTAAGTAAGATAGTTATAGAAAGTCCTGTGCAGTGGACTAAAGGTTAGGATTTCTTGATGAACTTAGTTCTTCTTAATTGTGCCCTGTGGCTGTAAGGCAAAGTGCTCTAGGCCAGTACTTGTGAGCAAGAGTGTAATTTGTAGTATTAGCTATAATCCTATTGCTTCCATTTGTAGAGGACTGTAGGATTTAGCAAGATGGGGCATTGGGTAGAGTGGTGGGAGGGAATGCTAACTGTAAAACAAACAAATAAACAAGCTATAAAAGCAGCAGTGGACAAGAAGAAAATATGAGACTAAATTGGGAATAGTAGGGAGTTCACTTTAACTGAAGAATAAAGTAAATATGAAAAAAAATGAGTGACAATTTTAGAAAAGTATATTTAGCTAAATCATGGAGGCCCTTTCCAAAGAACTTGGAATGTGTTTTATATGTATTGTGGCCATTATGAAGGTTTTTGAGGAAGGGAAGTGACAAAATCAAGGATGTTTTCTAGAGAAACCATTTTTTCTCAAGATGAGGGATGGGGTATTAACAGTAGTCTATTCAAGAGGTAAAGAATATCTTAGTTAAGAGTGATTGTAGAGTGAAAAGAGGAAATTAACATCAGAGACTTATGGGTAGTAGTGACAAGATTACATAACCAATTGAGTATGGGGGAAAGGATGAGGGAGGAATTCAAGATGATGACGAAATTTCCACTGTGGGTGACTAGGAGTATCATGATTTCATTATCATATATAGAGAAATAGGTGAAAGAACAAGGTTAGGAGGGAAGATGGTAAATTTCATTAAACAAGTTTAATCTGAAATATTAGTGGGATATATGTATAGATATCTCAAAGGAGTTAAACATGAAGGATTGGGACATATAATAAAGGGTGGGGCTAAAAACACAGATTTATGTTTCATTCATGGAAATAGATGTTGTCACCCAAAGAGAGAATGAAAAGATAGAAAAGGAAACATCTGAGGACAAGACACTGAAAACATTTAGCTGGAGGTAGAAGAACCAAAAGAGGGAGGGAAAGGAAAAGTTAGAGATGGAATGATGAGGGATTCAGACACTGAAGGAACTAGTTTCAAGATAAGACATGGGATATTGTAACAAATGAGTGGCTGTAAGATCAAGGAATAGCATGGGTCCTGAGCAGTATTTGAGGGTTCTGGGGACAGAGAAGTAATGTCACCAGCTTTGGGGATGAAACTAGTACCTTTGACAAGAGAATATTGACTTAGGAGATCCAAGGAAGGAAGGAAGGATGATACATTGGATGGATTTCATTCATTTACTCATTAAAGAAATATTTACTGATCATCTTTTATATGTTAGGTACTGATCTAAGGTCTGAAAAATCAGCAGTGAACAAATCAAGCCCAGTCCCTTCTCTTATGGAACTCATGTCTAGTGGGAGAAAAAAGCAGTAGATGAGTGTGAGAGGTCAAAGTAGTCCCAATAAAGTCTGATAGCTCAAGGTTCAAAAGAGCTTTGGGGAGTTGGAGGAGAAGGAAAAAAATTAGGAAGTGACAAGAAGGGAATATAACCCACCTACTTATAGGTCAATAGCAAAGGGGTTTAGAAGAGAAAATAGACACCATTGAGAAGTTTGTAGGAGATTCCTTTAAGGGAAAATCAGGTATCAGAGCAAAAAGTTGAAGGGCGTGTTCAGAAGATTTTGCTAATGATTTCCAGAGGCTATGGTGGAAGGCTTATGAGAATTATGGAGGGGTTTGATTGGATCAGCTTAGAGAATCTGTATAACCTGAGTACTGGACTTCTCATGGTGGCTAAAGTAAACAGGGACAAAGGGTTTTATGGGATTAATCCTGATGGTTTCTCAGGCAGTCCCAGTGATAAGGATTTAGGCCATGGAGTGGGTGGTGAAGGGGATTGACAGTAAGCAGATAGCCAGCACCAATCCTGTATTTACAGACATTGGCCATAGTTTAGGATTTTAATTAAAATGAAAAATAGCAGAGGTGTCTCCTCTTGAGATGTAGCTCTAGTCATGTATAGATGGGCAGCATGGGTGTCCTCACATTCTACCAAGAATGACGTAGAGCCTGGTGAAAATTTGCTTACCTACATTGAAATATGAAGATAGAAGTGAAAGGAAAAATGGAAGTAATGCAGTGGTAGGAAGAAGCTTTTAGAATGCCTACAAAAAGGTTTAAAAATGTAAATGCCTTTAGCAAAATCAAAAACACAAGAAGCAATATTGGAGAGGATGTCGAGAAATAGGAACTCTTGTGCACTGTTGGTGGGAGTGCAAACTGGTGCAGCCACAGTGGAAAACAGTATGGAGGTTCCTTAAAAACTTAAAAATGGAACTACCCAAGGATCCAGCAATTGCACTACTGGGCATGTACCCAAAGAATACAAAAACACTAATTCAAAGGGATACATGCACTCCAATATTTATAGCAGCATTATTTACAGTAGCCAAATATGGAAGTAGCCCAGATCTCCATCAATAGATGAATGGATAAAGAAGAGGTGGTACACACACACACACACACACACACACAGAGGGATATTATTCAGCCATAAAAAGAATGAAATCTTTCCATTTGCAGCAACATGGGTGGAGCTAGAGAGTATAATGCTAAACAAAGTGAGACAGAGGAAGACACATACTATATGATTTCACTCATATGTGGAATTTAAGAAACAAAAAATAAGCAAAGAAAAAAGGGAGAGAGGGACAAACCAAGAAACAGACTCTTTCTTAACTATAAAGAACAAACCAATGGTTACCGTAGGGGAGGTGGGTGGGAGGATGGGCAAGTAGGTGATGGGGATTGAAGAGTACACTTATGAAGAGCACTGAGTCATGTATAGAATTGTTGAATCACTGTATTGTACACGTGCGACTAATATAACACTATATTTTAACTATACTGGTATTAAAATAAAAAACTTAAAAAAATTACATGCCTTTAGAGGCTAAGCTGGTAAGAATACGCCTCCATGAAAATATGAGGTATAAAGCACTAGAGAATAGTGGAGCTTGTGGTTCTTTAGGTGTATAAGGAATACAAATTCATTTCCTAAAAAAGACATTTTGGTAGACTAACAGGCTATCAGTGTGCTGCTCCTGGTCTAGAAGACAAATATTATTATACTTTATGTAAAAATTAAGTGAGACTTGAACAGCAATTTATTACTGATTCGAATACACATGGAACTCTCTTATCAGCAAAATGGAGGGAATAGCAAAAAGATTTTCTCAATGACAGTGGACTCAACCTCAGCGTATGCTGGAAACAGGTCCTTGCCTCATGATGAGGGAACCTAATGCAGCTACAGAATCTGTCTATGACAAAGAAGTTGAGACATTGTGTTCAAAGGGAAACCAGTCTTTGTCCTAGGTGGTATAGTCTGCTGGTAAGGCAGCACATGGAAAAATTCAGGCAGGAAACATGGAAGAGATGAAACAGTTTTATGAGGCCTGTCTGTTAGTACCAGGACCTCCAGACAATGATCTGGAATATAGGGAACAGATTCTCCCACTCCATCTCTGGGATCTGAGAGCAGGCAAGAACCAGATAAATGTAAGAACCACAACAGAGGGACTGGTTAAATGCAGCCCCCAATTCTAGAAAGAAACTGAGCTTGGAGGAGAGTTATTAGGTGGGTTATAGAGCAAGGATCAAGGCGGGAAGGCCTGTAACCTGGACCAACATACAACCGAGTACCAGCATGATGCATCTCCAGGGCTCCGTGGAAACTCAGAGCTCATTGCTGGCACTGTAAGTCTCAGATGTAGTTGAAACACAACTTAATTCCAAGTCCTGCTGATACTTTAGCTGTGCCTGCTGGGAGGTTGACTGGGAGCCTGCAATGGTCCTGGGCATGCAAGTAGGGTGCACCAGTAAAACCACCTTAGCAGGACTCTAGGGAGGGAGGGCAGCTGGAAAGTGGTTGGTTTCGGACGAGATAGGAGCTGAGAAGGAGAGTAAAGGCAGTGGTGGCACTGAAGGGAGGAGGAAGTTCTGATAAGTGCAGACAAAGGTTTTGTTGGTTTAAAAAACAAGCTGCTCACAAAGCATTTTTATTTTTATCTTTTTAACAGAAAGGAAAAACATCAGATGCTCACTGTGTGTTAACTTGACAAACCAACTTGCCCAGTCTACTTCTCATCTAATTTCTTTCTATGTCATGGGACTATTGCTATTGCAAAGATACATTGAAGTGTTCACATGGGGCTCAGAAATGTGTAACTCTGGAGAGATGTACACACATATTCCATTTGAGAGTAGAAAGAGCTGCTAAGATTTTTCCCTATAGGTTTGAGCAAAGGAGTTAAGCCCAAATCTCTCTAGCTGGTGAACATCTTCAGACAGGAGACATCCCTTGATAGACAGGGTTTTTTTTTTTTTTTTTTTTTTCTTGAAGAGTCACCTACTGTTGCTCTGAGAACAAGATCTCAGGGTCTTTGGTTGTGGGATTAATGTTATTTAAGCAACAACAAAAAGTAAAAATGGCAACATCTTCCTAATGGTCATAAATATTTCAAAAATTTTTCAAAAAATCAAATGACAAAATGTATGTCTCTGAAAACAAGTGCCATGTATCTTATACCCTGCAAAAAAAAAAAAAAAAGAAACAGCTGATTTTATGTCACATAGTTATAGTGTAATGGTCTGTTCAGTGGCTCCTTTTTATGCCCTCCTATCCCTTTGCTTTATTCTTTCTTGATAGACAAGAGCAAAACAAAGAGGAAGTCCATGAAAATCAAAGGGAGTGGCTAAGGACCAAGAATGTTAGAGCAGAAAAGACTTTAGAAATCACCTATTTTCTCACCATGATTGGACAGAAGGGACATTGACCTTGGTGGGGTCACACAGTCCTCAAACCTGATGAGGGACATTAATGCCAAGTCTGAACAGGGATATGGGTGCCAAGTCTGGATCTGTTCAACAGCTACACTTTTCCCTAAGAACAGATATGACCCTTATTCTGCTGATAAAGTCCTTTCAAGTTCACAGTTGTGCCTATGAGTAAAGACTTAGAGTGAAGACAGTCTTTGAGAAGTGCCCTCCGGAGTTTACCATTGCTGTCAGAGCTTTTAGAACTACAAGCTTGGGTGGAGGGTTTGTGGAAATGGTGAACATAAGTACAGAGTATCCTTGAAAGTGTTAAAAATGTGTACATATTTAAGAGAGGTGTTGATAAACCTGACTTTTCCTTGTAACGGAAAAAATTACATTTGGCTAGAGGGCCCGAGGCTCCTAGTAGGTGCCACACTTCTTTTAACTTGGATGTCATACTTACAGCTAAGGGAATGTAGTCTCTCTACTTGATGGCCTAAAAAGCCAGCACCAATTCCCTGTTTACAAAGACATTGGCCATAGTTTAGAATAAAAAAAATAGCCAATAAATATAACCTGGTTAGATTATAATGTCCTGAATTACTATAATACGTGTCTGCGCTCACTGTTTCCCAATGTCACTTATGACATTCTCTCAAGACAACATGACATAGTATCAAGAATTCTGACTTTGGAGTAAAGGATTCCTATTGCATCATATATTGTCTCTGAGCTTTTTTCTTTGTCTGTGAAATGGGCATGTCCTCATAAGGATTAATGGTAATACCAGAAAAGTGGCTTACACAGTGTCTGACTTTACTAGGGATTAAATAAATGGTAGCATTTCTTTTGTTGCTATCGTTGTTAATAATAGTGATGAAAAGGCGCTCTTGCTATTTCCACCTTGTATTCATGGTCTCACCATCATACCCCAGCAGAGGGGGATGCCCTCTTCTGGCTTTTTTGTTTTATTTTGTTTTGTTTAATATATAGCAATCCAGGATGCTAATTATTTTTACCAGGTACCTGGGTGAAGGAAATCTCTAGTTCCTCTTTGAACTTGACCAGTTATCACAGTTCTCTCAGTAGAACTTGCAATGCGGAATCAGAGTTAATTGTTAAAATAGTGGTTTACAAACATTTAAAATCATTTGTGCCTATCAATAATATATTGTTAAGGATATTCCTCTAATATACTTTTTTTTAATTTATAAATTATATATATATATATACTATTATATGAATAAGTCATGCATATCTTAAAGTATATACAGAAGGAAAAAATTAATGAGAAGAAAATATAAAGAAGTTCAATTATTTTCTTCTGTATCCTCATGGGTCATCTTGCACAACCTCTGGGGTACACATGTTAACAACCATTGCTCTAGAAATTTATCATTTGTAATCAGACTGCCTCACCCATAAACTAAGTATGTAAGTCATCTTCCAGAAAATGCATTTCACCCACTGGGATTTCTCTCCACCAGGAAAGCCAATAGTCTGACTCTGTCAGCAGACCAGGTGCCTGAAATATTCCAGCTTTCATGCTGGCCTCATAACATAGTGGTTCTTTATCCTATCTGTTCATTTGATTTACTTGGGGAGCAGCTAAAAAAGTCGATGGGACTCAGACCAATCAAATAAAAATCCCCATGGGTCTGGCCCATTTCCTCAATTTAACCTTATTAGGTATTGCCCTGGGGTAAGCAAGCCATTTACCACAAGTCCTGGTCAACCCGCATGGTGGAGAGCTGAAGTCTCAGATCTTCTTTGCCTATCTTCCTTCAATTTTCCTTAGTCATGTGAGGGAGAGGAGGGCCATGTCTTGATGAAGGCAGCCTGAAGCACAGTTTTGCCCAGGAGGCCAGCCCAGCCTGCACAGCAGAATTCCTGCCATCTTGCTGCAGGCAAAATGATGGCAAGTCTTTGTTCTTCCAAAGCTGAAGTTCTGCTTCACTCTCCAACTGTTTATAAAGCAGGCTGTGGGAGCCAACAAATATAGTGGAAGATTGGCAGGAGGAAGGGAGGGAGTGAGATGTAAGTGATGACTATCTTTACCTTCTTACTTCTAGAACAACCACTCAACTTATCTCCAAGAAATCCTAATAGGGAGGAGCTCATCTCTCCCTCATTTAATGAATGCTTGGGAAGGGGTGTATGACTGCTTGTATGTATGTATGTTTGTATGTTAGCAACTACTTAGCCACCAGGAAACTTTATTCCTCCCCCCCCCCCCCCCGCCGTGCTTTCACCTGTTCCTTTGGCCCTCATTATGAAACAGCTTTCTAAATGCCTGCACTCACATTCCTACCTGGGAGTAAGTTGAAATGTAAGCATCTAAAGATTACTACCTAATTACACTAGTGCTCATCTGCTACCATGAGGCCAGAGAGCCTGTCTCCCTTTTCCCACAGCAAAGCCACCCCATCCCTTACCTCAAGGAGCTCCCTGGGAAATGCACATGTGCAAAGGAAAAAGAGTCAAAATATGTACATCTGACCTGTTCACATCAGTTTCTCGTCCATAAGTCACATATGAGCATCACCAGGCTCTGCTGCTACAGATATTCTCTGAGATCATCTAGCTGTTGGTCACTTTGGTCTCTTTGCAATATTTCTGAACAAAGGCATGTAACTGAGGTGGTGCTATGGATGTCCCATGTGTTGAAGCTGCTACATGGTGGCCTGAATACTGGATCAAAAAGTACTTACTGCAGTCTGATTTTGATGCTAAGATTATTCACTCATTAATTTATTTCAATAATTTTTGCTCCTAAGGAGCAAAGCAGGCATTATCAGATGATAACTTAGGGTTAGAAAGCTATATGACCTATTTAAGGTAACATACTTGGCCATAATGGAACTAGAAAGAACATCTAGCATGAGTAAGGGATCATACTAAGCACAACAGATAAAGAGACCAATGGACAGGTGCATATACAGTTAACATAAGTCAGACACTCCATGTATATCTATCAGTATGCCATGCATCATGCTATGGAAATAACTATTAACGAGAAATAGATCTTATACTCAAAGACCTTAGAATCTGATCAAAAAGTAAGACACATAAGAAAGCAGTGAAAATGCAATTCATTTTAAATATTTAATAAAAGTAAAATCTTTTGAGTATAGGACATCCGAATTGGCTTGAGGGACCAAAGTGCAAGTTTAGGCGATAAAGGTGAGAGCACAGAATGCTTGGAGAACATTGAGTGATTTTGTATACTGAAGCATTAAATTCAAGAGCAGGACTGATAGCACGGATCGTGAAAGACTGTATGTAGTGTGTATAAAGAAATGTAAATTTACTGACGAAGACCTTACATAGGCTTAATTTATGTTATTTCACTGGTGTATGTGTTACCTGAGAGAGAGAGAGAGAGACACACACACACACAGAATAATTTAAATAATATTTTAAATGATTTTCTGTATTCATTTAACAAGTAGTTATTGATCACTCGTTATATGACAAGCCCTATTTTACCCCATTGAACAAAACAAAGGAAAATCTCTGCCCTCATGAAGATTACATTCTCTTTATTACAGACGATAAACTACTATATATGTATACAAACACATGTATTATACAGGCTTTATATATAATGGGAGATATACGATATTTGTTGGGCAATTTAAGGCATATTCAATGTTAATTTTGAGTAAAATGTGTTTTTTGTCTTTTTTTTTTTAAAGATTTTATTTATTTAGTTGACAGAGATAGAGACAGCCAGTGAGAGAGGGAACACAAGCAGGGGGAGTGGGAGAGGAAGAAGCAGGCTCACAGCAGAGGAGCCTGATGTAGGGCTCGATCCCATAACGCTGGGATCGCGCCCTGAGCCGAAGGCAGACGCCCAACTGCTGTGCCACCCAGGCGCCCCCCCCTTTTTTTTTTTTAAACTTAACCTTGAGTAAGAGTTGACTCCACTATATTCAATGAGCAGTGGGGAACTATTGAAAATTTTGAACATGAAAGTGGAATAGTATTTGCATTTTGGAAAGACGACACAAGCTGTGATGTTGTAGAAGAGATGATGCCTGAGACCAACACCCGGGAGACCCATTAGGCCGACACTGCATTTAAAATAAATAAGTAAATAAAACAGACCAATAAGGCAATGGCAACATTTAAGAAGTACTGATTTATGGGGAAAGAGGAATTTAGAATCATTCCAGGATTCTGCCTTAGGTAAGGGGATGATAGGTACAGAGAACAACAACTATAATAGATAGATAGATAGATAGATAGATAGATAGATAGATAGATGTATATGTATGCATATGTATATATATGTATATACATATATATGATATTCTGTGTGTGTGTATATTTATATGTATAGACTATCATACTATATATATATAGTTCTATGTACCTATCATACTAAATATATATATGCACCTATCGTACTATATATATAGTATGTATGTATACACACGTATACATATATGCATGTATGTGTATGTATACATATGTACACACACAGGTTAATACAGGCAAAAGCACTTTCATATCACTTCATTTAACAAACATTTATGGAAAGTATAAAGTGCTGTGTCAGTGTGAGCTGTTACCACTTGTTGGCTTTGCTTTTATTTCTAATTTGAAAAGATGTTTTGGTACTCCTTGTAATATATGGTCATGTCACTCAACTCATTTAACAAACATTTATGGAAACTATAAAGTGCTGTGCCAATGTGAGCTGTTACCACTTTGTTGGCTTTTGCTTTTATTCATAACTTGAAAAAACTTTTTGGTACTATTTATAATATATGACCATGCCATAAAGCTGATTACTACTTCTGCTGTTAAAAAAAAAAAAAAATCACACCCTGGCTACCTTTTCATTCATTACTCACAACTGCAACTGGGTTCATAAGGGCAGAGGTAGAAGCCATGGCTGAGTAACCGGAGAATCTAGAGCTGCTGTCAGGAAATCGACTTGTCAGCATTCTTTTAAGGAAATCACCTGCTGGGTTATTAAAGTTAATTGCTTGCAGGTACCAAGTTCCTTAGCCAGACTATCAAAGTCGCTGTGAGAGGGGTGATTAAGGCTGTGCTGGGAGCTGGGGGAAGCTGGATGACTACATCACATGTGGCGTCTTAGCTTCAGGGAGAATGCATCTCTCCCCATTCCTTCCTTCTTTCTCCTTGCCCTTCCACCAACCCTTAGTCCAGTCTTCTGTCACATGTGTGCTGATCTAGGTAATGTGTTAATTTTGCTCCTCTAACATTTGGCAGGCATTTATTGAACATTTATTAAGTGGTTGGCGATTTCTAGCCTCAGAGAATACAGTCATGAATAACACAGCCTCTGTGCATAAGGCACTCACAGTCTAGAATAGGAGACAGGCTTTTAAATCTGTTATTACAGTATTATGCCATACATTCTAAACAGTGTTTGTACAGTATGCTCTGGGAAGGTAGAGAAGATGTATAGTACATGTGTATATTTACATTGCTTGGTGATTATCTAACTTTGGAAATTGGGATAAAACAAGATGGAAACATCTGCTTTTATCAGTCAGGATTCTCTAGAAGGAATTTGCTTATGCAGTTTTGGGGGATGGCAAGTCTGAACTATAGGATAGACTGAAGATAAATTCAGGCAAGAGTTGATGTTGCAGTTTTGACTCTGAATTTTTTAGGGCAGGCTGGCAGGATGGAATCAGGCAGAATTACTATGTTATCGTCTTGGGGAAAGATTCCTTTTTCTCCAGGAAACCTGTTTTTTGCTCATAAGGCCTCCAAATGATGGGATGAGGCCTACTCACATTATCGAGAGTAATGTTTTTTACTTAAAGTCAATTGGCTGCTAATGTTAATCACACCTACAAAAAAAATACCTTCACAGCAACATCTAGATAAGTGTTTGACCCAATAGCTGGTCAAAATAGCCCAGGCAAGTTGATAAATGAAATTAGCCTATGTGTGAAAACATTCCCCTGCAAATTTCTATTTTTCTTTTCACAATTCCCTTTATATCTATGGCCACAGAGATACCAGAGTAATATAATTATGATGCTCAGTGAATATGTTTTGGCTCAAACATAAAGAATCAAATGATAACTGTACCAAGGAACTCAATCATAAAAGTATGCTGATTTATTAATCATGAACATATTTTACTGAATATATTAAATATAAAACATTAAGGATAAATCTCTTAGAATGTAGTCAAGTCTTTCTTATCAATGATCAGTTGGAAGAGAACTAAGCTAAAAATGAGACTTCTTCTTTTGATATAACAATCTTTTGGGATGAGGATGGGGTGAGAGGCTGGTGAGTAGAAGATAAAGTTTTTTTGTTTTTTTTTTTCTCTGTTGGAGTGAGCATGAGAGACATTGCAAATATATAAATATTTTAACTCCCTGATTACTGGGGGCTATTTCCTTAGGATAACACCTTAAAACTCAACAGTACTTCTCCAGTTCTTTGCTGTGAAGTATGGAGGGAAATTTGAACAGTATAAGAGAAACAATAAATAAACTTTTCAAATTCTTCCCCTTGTGATAAATGTACTAAATCCTCACATAGCCAAGAATCATTTTCCTGAGTAGAGCCGAGTATCAATTTTCTTGCTTCTATCCATATTTCATTGGTGGATTTGCAAGTACATACAAGTTATCATGGTATTTTCACATGGTGGCTATGGTATATATTGCATTATTAAACAATTCATATTACTCTTTAATTTGTATATATGTAGGACAAGAGAAAACATGCGTGAAGTGTGCTTTTAATTCTCTATATTGGCAAGTAGATGGTAGGCAATATGAAGTGTGACCTAAAATTAGTATGAAAATATCAGCTTCAATAAAATATTCTGAAATTAAAATTTGATATTTATTATATATATGTTACTTTTTACTTTAATAATTTTGAATATTAAAAAAATTTGAAACATACAAATAATTTTGTTTTTATATTAATTTTGATAAAATATATTGCCATTTAAATAAATATTTCATATTGTTTTAAGTCCTTTGGATCACTGTCATCACTGTCAACAATACACAAATTAATTAAAAACCTCAATTCTAACAACATAATCATTTTGATAAAGGCAAGAATTATAAATTTCATGGGATGCATATGTGAGTTTAGGAATTGTTTGTTTTATTTTATTGCTCATGTAGACATTGCCAGCTCATTAGCAGGACACCCAGATATACATATTGAATATTACATTTAGTATCTTTGATATTTTGCCAGCTTTCAACCATCTAAAAAAATCATGGCTTTTGATTTGTTATTAAGAAATTAAAATTTTAAAGGTAGCACAATGATGGAATGTATTTTATTGAAGTTCTTGGTTTTATTTATAATTTCTAAATATATAGACACATTGTATGTTAGCCTCCATTTGTATGCTTGCCTTGGGTTCTGCAAATACAGGGATGGGTTCACTGCTAAATCATTGAGCCAACACCTGGGAGAAGCCATCAGTATCCAAAAGGAGTCACAACTATTCCAAGAGGTAGATGGCAATCTTTAACCTTTGAACCAGGGGTAGGAACATGGGAAGTAGAATAAGCAGTGCCCTTTCTATCTCTACCTTTACCTCCTTGCACCCAGTAAACGTACTTCATCTCTTTCTTAAGAGCTGGATGTCTAAAAATGTTAATTCAGGGAAATTATGTGGGTGGGACTGGGAAACTTGGAATAGGCTATAAGTAAATTATTGAAATTAGCCCTCAGACATCATTTGCAGGAGGGGACATTTGAGCTGGATCTGGAAAGATGAATAGAACTCCTCCAGGTGGATAAATTGTGTGTGGGAAGAGGTACACTAGGAAAAGGCATAAAATGCAGGGTGTGTTTAGAATATTTCAGAATGTTCATATGACTAAAACACTGGGTGGGAGGGAGGAAATGGAAAGAGAAGGGCTGAAAAAAACAGAACAGAAAGGGCATTATATATTTTCCTAAGAGCTTGGACTTTATCCTTTATATGGTAGGGAATCGTTACAGGAGTTTCAAGCAGGCAAGTGACATGATTGGTTCTGCCTTTTAAAAATACCACTTTAGAACCTTGGCTTTCAAATTTTAGCATGCATGATAATCACTTGGAGGGCTTGTTGGAACACAGATGGCTGGGCCCCACCCCCAGAGTTTCTGACTCAGTAGGACTGGAGTGGAACCCAAGGAATTTGCATTTCCAACAAATTCCTAAGTGATGCTATGCTACTGATAAGGGAACCATACTCTAAAAACACTGCTCCACAGAGGGGGGGTGGATGGTGAATAGTTCATGAAGATGAAACCACAGGGAGTAGACAAGATGGGGGATTATTACAATAGATCAGTAAACAGGAATGAGAATTTTATTATAGGATCTAAATTAAAGAGTCTTAGGAAATAATAACTTGAGTTGGTGACTGACTGAATTTGGAGGATGTAGATAAGGAAAACAGAGGCATTGGGGATAACTCTGTATCTGGCTTATTTGTCTTTGGATGTATGAAATAGCCCAGGTTTTAACCTCTAGAGAGGTTTTAATCAGAAAGAGAATAGATTTCAATTTTAATTCCAAGTCATTGGTATAAAGGTGCAATTTAATTAAAGATCATACAACAACTCTGAATCACCTAGCTTTGGGTATGCTAAACTTAAAGAGAGGGGAAGTTCTTTCATGCACAGAATACACTCAGTCCATTAGCAAAGGTTTGAGGTAAACGACATTAATATATTAATATTTCATTCATCTATTATAGTCAACAGACCTTCACAATTACATCATTTTGAGTGTGGTTAGGGATCAATCTCCTTTTTGGAGACTAGGACTTAATTTCTTTATTACAAGATAGAGCTGTCAAAATGGTCATTTTTGCTTCATGATACTGCTATTATGGGATTATTTTTCTCTAAATAGTGTCTTTTTATACTTTTAACTATTATTTTAGGTTTAGTGAAATTTAATAATAATCTCTTTCACAGTTGGAAGGAGACAAGCTCACCCTTAGTATTTGAATAGACCAGGGCAAAAGTATAAAAGGAGGCTTCCTTCTTCCATTTGTCTAAATATGTAAATATGTAAATGTTATAAATCAAACTAATTAGCTCTTAAATAAAATATGTTCTATTCCTCTACCCCCAAACACATACACACATATGCATATAAACAGATTTATGTAATTTTTAAAGACATTCAAACAAGTATTTAAAATAAAACTATGCATTTTGTATGACTTAAACAAGTTTAAGACTTCAGAGATGGTGGATTTGCTTATCATCGTTCTATTCTCTGGGATTCTGATTGATGGTCCTATAGACATATGATACATATTCCCTAGTATTTTTAGGTCATTTCAGTGAAATGACTAATCAGGTTGTAATACGTTTTTACATAATTTGTGTTCTATTGACAGTGAAGATTTAAAGGATTAACATATGAAATAAAATTATGTTCAAATGTGCAAAATTTAGGCTGATTCAATATTATAGGTGTATAAGTACAAATTTGTGAAAAAGTATAAAACAATCACCAAAAGAGAAGAGAAACTAATTTTATTGCACTTGAAAATAATAAACATATATCAAATATGCATACTCAAGAAAATGTAAAATTAAAAAAGTAGAATTGTTTTTCATTTGTTTTCTAAATTGTTTTCTTTCAATTTAACTTTTAAAAAGTACAAATTATAATTAACGCATAACAACCCTCAAAATTACTTAAATAAAACTGAAATTTTAAAAGTATCTAAGTCATTATTTTTATACTTTATAGTGTTTAGTGTCCTTGTAATTGCTTGCATAAAGATTTGATATCACACTTCATGACTGATATGTCTAGATCTTCATATATACCTATTTGACGGTAATGTGATTAATACTGCAAAGTATTGGTGTCACCATGTGGAACTACTGTGATTATTGTAGGGACCTCTGAAACAAATAATTAGAACAAGAAAAGAGAAAAAGAAATGGATACTCTGTACACCCGGAAAACAATACTGAATGCAAGAAAATATTGCATTGATTTGAAAGGATGAATGGACAAGGTTAATTTGTTCTTTCTCTTCCCTAAGCACTTCCATTGTCTGCACACTAGAAAGCAGTGTCCTCCTTCAACACAGACGGCAACAAAACACACAAACCTTTACGTCTTTTGATGCATCCCTCCCCCCTTTTTAAGACATTAAGGAAATGGGCAACACATGTTGAGAAACATTTCTCTGGGGCCTCAGTGTTGTTACTTAGAGAAGCCAAGTTTTAAGCACACAAGAGTGCTGTTCCATGTAGCAAGGAGTGAAGGGCAGAGCTTACTGGAAGGTCTGTAAATATCAAGTAGTACTACTGGTATTTTAGATACTTTAAAAGGGAAAAATACGAAATTACCAGTTTTTTTCTTAGCCCCTTCTGTTTGAGTCTTCCTCTCCACAAAGTGTGATCTCTTAGAAATATCTGCTGTTTTTTGGAACAGGTGTTCTCAGTAGGTATTCAAATTAGAGAAATCAAATAAAGGATAAATGCTTTACACAATTAAAGTGTTGTGTGTAAAGTACACAATGAAAGAAAGGCCCCAAGGATGCCGGAGCTGAGAGTAGGGAAGGAAGTTAGACATTGTTCTGAAAGGGAAGAGTGTAGTGATGAGGAGATCTTAGCTGGGAATCTAGAGGGGACTATGATTAGGGAAGGAGGTAGTTGGAAATATAGAAGAAAGGAGGAGGATAGGAGAAAGGTAAATGGAGAGGAGGTTGGGGAAAAAGACAATTAGGAGTTTGCGATGCATGCTTAAGAAATAACAAAGAATCCTTGGGGCGCCTGGGTGGCACAGCGGTTAAGCGTCTGCCTTCGGCTCAGGGCGTGATCCCGGCGTTGTGGGATCGAGCCCCACATCAGGCTCCTCCGCTATGAGCCTGCTTCTTCCTCTCCCACTCCCCCTGCTTGTGTTCCCCTCTTGCTGGCTGTCTCGATCTCTGTCAAATAAATAAATAAAATCTTAAAAAAAAAAAAAAGAAATAACAAAGAATCCAGGTTAAAGGAAACGAGTGAGTGAAGGAGAGAGTAATAGGAGTTGAGAGTAGAGAGATACCAGGGGGCCAGATGCAATAGGCCTTGTAAACATGGTGAGTAGCTAGAATGATATGAAATGCCATTAGAAGTTTTGTCAGGAGGGTGACTTGATTTTAAATAATGATTCAGGCACTGTTTTGAAAACAAAATATAAGTGGACGGGTTGGAATCAGGAAAACTCTGAATTACCATGAGTCTGGAGAATGAGGAGACTCTGTGCTGGACCAGCAAGGTTCCATCCAGCACAGTTTTGTGATGGCGTGCGATGACAGTGGTGCCAGGATACAATCCATCAGTCGAGAGCTGACAACCCAGTGCTGTAAATTGAGCTTCTAGCACAAGGTGATATTTTCATTAAGTTCTTTAATTAAGATCTGTGTTATGGTGAAGACAAAAATCAAATAACAAAAGTCCTGCCAGGTGCTATGTTTTAAAACACTTAGAGTATTGTCAAGATGCTTAACTGTCAAATGAGGAAGATTCTCTGTTTGAGTTACTTTTGGAATCAAAAACTAAAAAAGAAAAAAGCCATTAGTGATTAAGAGGAAAGATGGGAGGTAAGGCAGTTGCAGGAACCAAAGTGAGATTCCTGCTGGTTAGTATTGATAGAGGCAGGACTAATTTAAAAAGACATTGAAACTTATTTCTGTCTGATAAAAAAGGAGAAATAAAATATGGATGGGCAAGGGAGATGGAGGGACAAAGATCATAGCATCCTGCTAGCTTTGTGGTTCTCAGGCCAACTCTGTGGAGCTAAAACTCCATTATCTTGAGGGTTTTGGAAGGAGGGTAAGGAAGTCCCTGGGGTATATGGAAGACTCCTTAGTTAAGGTATTAGTATGTTAATAAAAGTTTACACAGAGTTTCTTATCCCAGCACCCAACTTTGCCCAATGCCCCCAGGGAGACTACCCAGAGAGTGGTTCCTAGATGTTAAAAGAAAGTAAATAAATAGGAAACGTATATATACAAGAGTCTATGCTTTCCACAGTTACATAGACACGTTCTAAAGGTAATTGCTTATCTGTGGTGCCATCTAGCTTAGTAGACTGAATGTGAGGTGTCTTTCTATTTGTATCAGAGGAAATGTAAAAGAAAGTCATTGAGCATGGAAAATGTGTTGCTCAGTTTCAAGCAGGGCTTTTATGCTACTATAGATGCCAAAGGAAAGAGACCCACTGTGGTATGTCATAACATCTGTAGGCCAAGGGAGAGGTGGCAGTGTATTCAATTGTCTTTTGCCTTGGTATGGTGTGTGTGTGTGTGTGTGTGTGTGTATAAGAGAGAGAGAGAGGGAGGGAGAGATGGAGATTTTGAGTGAATGGTTGCTTTGGCATATATTAACTTATCCACACTTTGATATCTAGGAATAAAATTGTTAGTGACTTTCAGATAGACATTTCTAAAACTGAGACTAGCTACCTTCTTGAACAATATTGAAACATCAGAGCCAAAGGCAGCTCTTTGAGACAATGCATTCTTACTTAATATGCAGGTCAAATGTTTACCTCTGATTTATTTACTTCATCATTTCTTGTCAAGAATGAGAAAATCCTGCGCTCTAAATCTCCTAGGGGAAATCACTAGTATTTTGAAGTTCATATGCTTTTGGAAATTCCCCACATTCATTCTGAGTCTCAGATCTTGTTACGTGTTCAACATTTGAGCATCTTCAGGGAACTCTTCACCACCCTGCCATTTCTAAGATTTGTGGCTAATAAATATCAGGTTAGAGGATATAAACAACTATACTGGCTTTATTTCAGCTATGCTAGTACTGGACCCGTATCAAAAGGATATTAGGGAAACTTATTTTTGGTGTGAGGGAGGTTCTCGCCTAGGGAAGATAGGTAAGGCCAAAAAGATGGCTGGGTATGGAGTTGTGGGTAGGCAGTTGGGAAGAGTGGAAACCACCAGCCACAGACTCTTCTAAAGAGTAAAAACATGAGAAAAGTAAGAACTATGAAAAACATGACAACCAAATGGCCCTAAATTACATTGAACAGGGAAAGCAACATGTCAAGAGGAACAAGGAAGACAAAAGTGGATTGAATGACAGAAGATGTGAATGAAAGACACTTAGGATGGTACATTCTTAGAAGGGTCAAGTGTTTTCATCTATACATTTCTTG
Organism: Ursus maritimus; assembly: GCF_017311325.1. Lineage (NCBI taxonomy): Eukaryota > Metazoa > Chordata > Mammalia > Carnivora > Ursidae > Ursus > Ursus maritimus. The sequence goes on from NW_024426885.1 coordinate 57,889,051, forward strand.
AATTTCATGGTATATAGCTGGGTTTTTGTTTTTTACATCGTTCTAATCCTTTTTGAAGTTTCTGAAACTAAAGATTAGAATGTATTTTGTGTTCTATATTTTGCTAAAGTTTCTTGACGAGATTATGTATTCCAAGTCCCATAATACTTGACTGTACAGGGAATATGTACTTCAAACAAATAAATCACTTTGAGGTTAGTGTCAATTGATAGAAAACAGTACTATTTTTATCCACTACAAATGTCTTTGGGAGTACGTTTTCACATTATCTTTTTCAGGTGGCTGACCCTGAATCCATTTATCTCCAACTTTAAAAAAGCATTTTGACATGAACAGCTAATAGTTTTGTTAAGGTTCTAAGACAAAGCACAATCAGATTATTAGTATATTTTAAAGATATTCTACAGAGAGAAAACAGTAAATGAATAAAGAATTGGTATCACTTACAACATACCTGACGCAAAGAGAATTCCAAAACTATAATCAGAACAAGTGCATAACAAACTTCTGAGATTTGTTTCAACGTTGAATTATAAATAACTCAAATAGTTACTTAGTTTGTTACTTCAAATTATATTTCAAAATATAGTTCAAATATATATTTTGAATTATGTGTTCAAATATGTCTTGACTCTATCTCCATAATAGATATTGAATTATCACAGAGATAACTTCAGGGAAAAAAAAACCACTTAGTAAAGAATTTTGTACTTGTTTTAGGAGCTACATATACATGTTTTCTTAAAACTCAACTTTCCTTACCGTTGAAGAATTATTTATACAGAGTTTATCATATCCTAAACAGTCTAGTATATTCCATCATTCTGTCAGCAAACCGTGTCATTAGTGATGGATAAAACTTAAGAAAGCAAATACTTTATCAGATAGAAAAAATATTTTCTCAAAGGGGAAAGCCCAACTTTGGGAGTTAAAGCATTCTCTTGGCTCTTCTTTAAAAAATTGAGTTATAATTGACAAACATTATATTAGTTTCAGATGTACAACATAATGATTGGATAATTGTGTATACTGTGAAATGATCACTACATTAAGTTTGGTTCAGATCCATCACCATACATAGTTACAGAAGTGTGTGTGTGTGTGTGTGTGTGTGTGTGTGTGTGTGTGTGTGATGAGAACTTTTAAGATCTATCTTGGCAACTTTCAGATATGCAATGCAGTATTACTAACTATAGTTGCCATGCAGTATATCATATCCCCTGACTTATTTTATAACTGGAAGTTTGTACCCTTTGACTACCTTCACCTGTTTTGCCTACCCCTTCCCTCACTTCCTGCCTGTGGCAACTACCAATCTGTTCTCCATAACTGTGAGCTTGGTGGTTTATTTTTGTTTTGTTTTGTTTTTTTTGATTCTTCATATTAGTGAGATCATATGGTACGTAGCATAATGTGCTCAAAGTCCATCCATGTTGATGCAAATGGCAAGATTTTTTTCCTATGGCTGAATAATATTCCATTGTGTGTATAATAATAATATTCCATTATAGAAAGTGTATGTGTGTGTGTATATATATATATATATAGAGAGAGAGAGAGAGAGAGAGATAATATATACATTATCACATTTTCTTTATCCATTCATCTGTAGTGGACACTTAGGTTGTTTTCATATCTCGACTATTATAAATAGTGCTGCAGTGAATAAAAGATACGGATAGGTTTTCAAGTTAATGTTTTCATTTTCTTCAGATAAATATGGTGGGTGATATGATAGTTAAATATTTAATTCTTTTTGGAATCTCCATACTGTTTTCCATAGTGACTGCACCAATATACATTCCCATCAGTAGTACACAAGGGTTGCCAATACTTGTTAATTCTTATCTTCTGAGAATAGCCATGTTAAGAGGTGTGAGGTGATAGCTCATTTTGGTTTTGTTTGTTCATTTGTTTGTTCATCTTTTTAAATTCCAGTATAGTTAACATACAGTGTTATATTAGTTTTGGGTGTACAATATAGTCATTTACCAATTCTATATGTTACTCAGTGCTTATCCAGATAAGTGTACTCCTAATCCCCCTATTTCACCTATTCCCCCACCCACCTCCCCCCTGGTAATCATCTATTTGTTCTTTGAAGTTGAGAGTCTGTTTCTTGGTTTGTCTCTCTCTCTCTCTCTCTCTTTATTTTACTTTGTTTATTTTTTTTGTTTCTTAAATTCCACATATAAATGAAATCATATGGTATTTGTCTCTCTTTGACTTATTTCACTTAACATTATACTCACTAGCCCCATCCAGTGTTGTTGCAAATGGCAAGATTTCATTCCTTTTTATGGCTGAATAGTATTCCATTGTGGTTTTGACATGCATTCCCCTGATGATTAGTGATGCTGAGTACCTTTCATGTACCTGTGTGCCATTTGTATGTCTTCTTAGAGAAAATGTCTATTCAGATCCTCTGCCCATTTTTAAATCAGATAGTTTGTTCTTTTGCTGTTGAGTTGTATGAGTTCTTTATATATTTTGGCTGTTAACCCCTTATCAGATATGTGATTTGTAAATATTTTCTCCCAATCAGTAGGTTGCCTTTTTATTTTGTTGATGGTTTCCTTTGCTGTGCAGAAGATATTGAGTTTGATGTAGCTCTTCTTGTTTATTTTTGCTTTATCTCAGCTTTTTCTTATTCACTATTGAAAATAGTTTTAAATAGTTTTAATCAGTGTCAATCATGTAATTGCTCTTATAGAAGAGTAAGAAAACCTTGAGGAAGTGATTCTGTTCTGACTTTGAGAAGGAATGCAGACAAAGAAGTCGAATGTGGAGAGATCTTTCAAACTAGATCTGCCAGTGACTGCCATTGACCTAAACAAGTCTTTTATTTAATTTTTTAAGTAAATATTTACTTATTTATTTTAGAGAGAAAGAGAAAAAGAGCAAGCAAGCATGCACAAGCAGGAAGGGCAGAGAAAGAGGAGAGAGAATCTCAAGCAGACTCCATGCTGAGCATGGAGCCCAATGCAGGGCTCGATCTCATGACCCTGAGATCATGACCTGAGATGAAACCAAGAGTTGGATGGTCAACTGACTGAACCACTCAGGTGCCCCTAAACAAATCTTTTAATGTTTCTGAATCTCAGTTCTCATATCTGTCAATGAGAATAGTTGACCAGATGGTTTCTCAGAACCTTTCTAATTCCAACACTCTATGTTGCTGTAATTGACTTTATTCTCAGAGGATGGACACACGGATTTATTTTTATAACTGCTTTATCGAGGGAGACCCAGAAGCATATTGTGTTATTAGCTTTCTCCTTAATTTCTGATAGTTGGCATTTCAAATACCGTAATTGGATTTTTCTTTTTTACTAGAACAATGAAATTCTACATGTTACGGTTCTAATTTGGTTATTAAAGAAAATTTCAGTGAGGCTTATAATCAGCCATGGCTGTTGATACATTTTCAAACCTCTTAATATATAGGAAGCCATATTTGCCAGCCTAGGAAGCCTTAAAAAGTGGACATTGAAATGACTGTGCATTGCCTATATATGAGAACATACATACGAATTGATCTAATTTCAGTTCTTGTTTGTAATGGTCAGTAATAGCTTTGGTATAGTTCATGATTTTGTAGGCAGTGTGAGTGAGTGGAGAAGTAGTGAGGAGGGATAAAGACAAGTATTTGTTCACGTAAGGATAGTCATAAACTCAGGCATTCAAAAAATTAACTTTTTCCTCTCTCTATATATATATTTTTATTTGAGTATAGTGGACACAGAATGTTACATTAGTTTCAGGTGTGCAACTTAGTGATTTGACAGGTTTATATATTGTGTTGTGTTCACTACAAATATAGCTACCATCATCCTATTACATTGCTATTGTAATATCATTGATTCCTAAATAATTTTAATTTTGAATCAGAGTGGCAAAAATTAAACCTTAGTTTTGGGGGGATTTTGTCAGATTTTTTCCAGTGTTCCAACTAATTTCTGGGAGTTTCTGTAGTGGCAAGGATCTCTGATCTCCCATTTTATCTGGCATTTACGGAGACTCCTCCTGTCTAGCCCATAACCCATGCTAGTTGCAATTGAATTTGTACTTTTTCATGTCCTCAGAGACCTGCGTTAGCTAGTCAAGGCTCCTTTTGGCAGATGGGAATCATGTTCCTGTGCAACACTGAGGCACAGGAAATTCTGTGGACACACAGAGCCTAGCCATGCTACCCTGAAATCTTATTTCCCTATATTCTTCCTCAAGTCCATATAATGTCTCTATGACTGTTGTTTATCCTTTTGTGTGAAGGAAATGGGGCCTAGGAGAGCACTTATGCCAGATCCTTCCTACTCCCCACAGGGCCTGGACTTTTCTTGACACTCAAAAGCCACTACTTTCTATGGTACATCACTTCCCCGAGGTGGTAAGCATAGAATAAAAGCTAAGTGGAGTTGGGGAAGAAAGAAAATATCAGAGGTAGAAGAAGGAAAAGAAAAAAAAAAAAAAAAACCCAAAAACACATTGGTTAATATTCCCAAAATATTATTCTACCAAATGATGAGTAACTGTCCTTATGAAAGTAATTCATTTTCTTGAGTAAAGTCCCTGGTTAAGGAAGCAGAAGCTGCTGGTAATTAGGGAAGCTTTCAGATAGATTTCTTCTTTGCTTGTGTAGTTTTAGCCATCTTCTGGTTCAAAATTCACTGATACTCAGTAAAAATAACATTTGAGAGAACTTTCTCTTTCCTGGAATTTCCCTATAGCTCTCTGGCCTTTTGTTATGGGCTGAATTGTATGTCTTTCTAAATTCATGTTGAAGTCCTAATCCTGAGTAACTCAGAATGTGACTATTTGGATATAGGGCCTTTAAAGAGCTGATTAAGTTATAATGATGCTGTTAAAGTGGGCTTTGCAGTATGACTGGTATCTATAAGAAGAGAAAATATGGACACATACAGACACCAGGAATATGCATACACAGAGAAAAGGGCATGTGAGGACGAAGTGAGAAGGCAGCCATTTGCAAGCCAATGAGAGAAGCCTCAGAAGAAATCAAATCTGCTGACACCTTAATCCTGGATTTCTAACTCCCAGAACTGAGAAAATAAATTTCTGTTTTTTAAGCCATGCTGTCTCTGGCATTTTGTTATGCAGCATAGCAAACTAAGACACCTCTGTGTATTTCTTCGTCTTAGGCCTTGCATACCAGGCCCCCCAGAATATAGTCTCATTAGAGTTAACGGTCAATACAACTGAGTATATTATTCAGTTAGTGCCAATATCATTGCAAATGTATGCTTGGGATTATACTGCTTCTGTAAAATTTATTTCTATCTTTTATCATTCTCAGAAAAGAGAAACCTACCAAGACTCTAGGTTGTGTGACTTTGACATTATAACAAATTAAAAATTAGTTGAAATTCTGGGGCGCCTGGGTGGGTCAGTCATTAAGTGTCTGCCTTCGGCTCAGGGCGTGATCCCAGCGTTCTGGGATCGAGCCCCGCATCAGGCTTCTCTGCTGGGAGCCTGCTTCTTCCTCTCCCACTCCCCCTGCTGTGTTCCCTCTCTCGCTGGCTGTCTCTCTGTCAAATAAATAAATAAAATCTTCAAAAAAAATTTGTTGAAATTCCTTACCAATTAAGATTGAATAAACCAAAACACTTTGCCTTAAGTAAATCTAAAATGATAACATTTCGAGAAGGTTTAACTGCATTTCAGTCCTGATTACTATAGATTTTTTCTGCAAAGATACAATATGAAACCTTGGAGAGTGTTGTCTGTACTGATTGTCTATATCCTCAGTAGTTGCCTAGTTAACACCAACACATGGACATATGGAGAATATATATATATACACACACACACATATATATATATAATGTTTTTATTTTAATTCATTAGTTAACATACAGTGTTATATTAATTTCAGGTGTACACTGTAGCGATTCAACAATTCTATACATCACCCCGTACTCATTGTGGTTAGTGCTCTCCTAAATACCCATCACCTATTTAACCCACCCCCTACACCCCTCCCCTCTGGTAACCATCAGTTTGTTCTCCACAGTTGCGTTTCTTTCTTGATTTCTCTCTCTCTTTATCTTTTTTTTCTTCCCTTTGCTCCTTTGTTTCTTATATTGCACGCATGAGTGAAATCATGGTATTTTTGTTTCTCTGACTTACTTCACTTAGCATTATACTCTCAAGCTCCATCCATGTTGTTGCAAATGGCAAGATTTCATTCTTTTTATGGCTCAATAATATTCCATTTTGTGTTTGTGTGTGTGCGTATGTGTATGTGTATGTGTGTGTATACCACATCTTCTTCATCCATTCATTAATTGATGGACGCTTAGGTTGCTTCTGTATCTTAGCTATTGTAAATAATGCTGCTATAAACATAGGGGTGCATGTATCCTTTTGAATTAGTGTTTTTGTATTCTTTGGGCAAATACTCAGTAGTGCAATTGCTGGATCATAGGGTACTTCTGTTTTTAACTTTTTGAGGAACTTCCATACTATTTTCCAGAGTGGCTGCACCAGTTTGCATTCCTACCAACAGTGCAAGAGGATTCCTTTTTCTCCACATCCTCACCAACACCTGTTGTTTCTTGGTGTTGTTGATTTTAGCCATTGTGCCAGGTGTGAGGTGATACCTCATTGTAGTTTTGATTTGCATTTGCCTGATGATAACCCATGGTGAATATCTTTTCATATGGTCATCTGTATGTCTTCCTTGGAGATACATATGCTCATGTCTTTTGCCCATTTTTTTTTAAAAGATTTTATTTATTTTTTCAACAGAGATAGAGACAGCCAGAGAGAGGGGGAACACAAGCAGGGGGAGTGGGAGAGGAAGAAGCAGGCTCATAGTGGAGGAGCCTGATGTGGGGCTCGATCCCATAACGCCGGGATCACGCCCTGAGCCGAAGGCAGACGCTTAACCGCTGTGCCACCCAGGCGCCCCTCTTTTGCCCATTTTTTAATTGGATTTTTTTTTGCTTTTTGAGTACTGAGTTTTATAAATTCTTATGTATTTTACATATTAACCCATTATTGGATATGTCATTTGCAAATATCTCCTCCCATTCCATAGGTTGTCTTTTAGTTTTGTTGATTGTATCCTTCACTGTTCAGAAGCTTTTTATTTTAATGTAGTCCCAATAGTTTATTTTGGTTTTGTTTCCCTCTGCCTCAGGAGACATTTCTAGAAAACAACCACTATGGCTGATGTCAAAGAAGTTACTGCCTTTGTTCTCTTCTAGGTTTTTTTATGGTTTCAGGTCTCACATTTAGGTCTTTAACCTGTTTTGAATTTAATTTTATGTATGGTGTAAGAAAGTGGTCCAGTTTCTTTCTTTCCATGTTGCTGTCCAGTTTTCTTAACACCATTTGTTGAAGAGATTGTCTTTTTCCCATTGGATGTTCTTTCCTGCTTTGTCGAAAATTGACCATAGAATTGTAGGCTTATTTCTGGGTTTTCTATTCTGTTTAATTGATCTATGTGTCTATTTTTGTACGAGTACCATACCGTTTTGATTACTACAGATTTGTAATGTAACTTGATGTCTGGAATTGTTACTCTTCCAGCTTTGCTTTTCTTTTTCAAGATTGCTTTGGCTATTTGGGTCTTTTGTGGTTCCATACACATTCTATAATTGTATGTTCTGGTTCTGTAAAAAATGCTGTTGGCATTTTGATAGCAATTACATTAAATGTGTAGATTGCTTCGGTTAGTATAGACATTCTAATAATATTTGTTCTTCCAATCCATGAGCATGGAATGTTTTTCCATTTCTTTATGTCATCTGCAATTTCTTTCATCAGTGTTCTATGGTTTTCAGAGTACAGACCTTTTACCTTTTCAGGTAGGTTTATTCCTAGGTATCTTATGGTTTTTGATGTAAATGGGATCAGCTCCTTGATTTCTCTTTCTGCTGCTTCATCATCGGTGTTTAGAAATGCAACAGATTTCTGTACATTGATTTTGTAGCCTGTGACATTACTGAATATATCAGATCCAGTAGTTTTTTTTTTTTTTTCTTTTTCTTTTGATGGAGTCTTTCAGGTTTTCTATATATAATGTCTGTTGTCTGCAAATACTGAAAGTTTTACTTCTTCCTTACCAGTTTGGTTGACTTTTATTTCTTGTTGTTGTCTGATGAATCAGACATTTGTATGTTGAATCAAGGTGGTAAGAGTGAGCATCCTTGTCTTGTTCCTGACCATAGAAGAAAAGCTCTCAGTTTTTCCTCATTAGGGATGATGTTAGCTATGGGCTTTTCATATGTGGACTTTTTATTATGCTGTGGTATATTCGTTTTAAACCTTCTTTTTTGAGAGTTTTTATCATGAATGAGATGTACTTTGTCAAATACTTCTTCTGCATCTATCGAAATGATCATATGGTTCTTATCTTTTCTCTCATTAATGTATTACACTGATTGATTTGCAAATATTGAACCATCGTTGCAGCCCAAGAATAAATCCCACTTGATTGTGGTGAATGATTTTTTAATGTATTGTTGAATTTGGTTTGCTAGTATTTTGTGGAGGATTTTTGCACCTATGTTCATCAGAGATATTGGCCTGTAGGTCTCTTTTTTTAGTGGTGTCTTTATCTGGTTTTGGTGTGAGACTAATGCTGGCCTCATAGAATGAATTTGGAAGTTTTCCTTCCTTTTCTTTTTTTGGAATAGTTTGAGAAGAGTAGGTATTAACTCTTTAAATATTTGGTAGAATTCACCTATGAAGCCATCTGGTCCTGAACTTTTGTTTCTTGGGAGTTTTTTGATTCAATTTCTTTGCTGGTTATCAATCAGTTCAAATTTTCTATTTCTTCCTGTTTTAGTTTTGGCAGTTATATATTTCTAGGAATTTATCTATTTCTTCTTATTTGTCCAATTTGTTGATATATAGTTTTTAATAATATTTTCTTATAATTGTTTGTATTTCTTTGGTGTTTGTTGTTATTTCTTCTCTCTCACATGGAATATATTTTTGAAATAGGTAGCTAACTCTAGTACATCTTATTACTTGCTTATTCTCCATATATCTTCTTCCCAAGTAATGGATACTTTGAGTTAGTTTCTTTTCCACAAAAGGAAATATTTCTATTATAATATCTAATCCAAGGATGTAATCTTAACACTCTTTGGCACTCCTGATAAGTTGGAATATAGGAAAGATATTGATAAATTCCTACAAAAGATTAACAACCACAGAATAAATCAGCAAATCTTTATTTAATGTCTACCAGGCTAGATACTATATGTGATACACAAAATATAAGAGTGAGTCCTGGTCTCACAGAGTTTAAGATCCAGTTGGGATGAGAAGATATAAAACATTAAAATGTAATTATTTCATAAGACTAAAAATGGTCATAACTCAAAATGTACTGTGCTTATCCTTGTTTAGACATTCATTTCATAGTCGTCTTTCTCCATACTTTGTATGTAAGATGAATATAGACATATATATGAATCCAGCCTTATTAGACAGTAATAAAATGTCAAATAGTGGGGCGCCTGGGTGGCACTGCGGTTAAGCGTCTGCCTTCGGCTCAGGGCGTGGTCCCGGTGTTCTGGGATCGAGCCCCACATCAGGCTCCTCTGCTGTTGAGCCTGCTTCTTCCTCTCCCACTCCCCCTGCTTGTGTTCCCTCTCTCGCTGGCTGTCTCTATCCTGTCAAATAAATAAATAAAATCTTAAAAAAAAAAAAGTCAAATAGTGAGTTGTTATAACTGAAGTTCATTTTACTGATGGGAACAATTCCTTTATAATGTTCTTAGAACTTTAAAGTGAAGAAGGAATTTTTAAAGAATGGTTTGTTCTTTATTTAAATAGGCATTATTAAATTGGACATATGTGGTTATTTATTTTCATTTGTTTTAAACATTCTCTTCTGTGTTTTTGTTATTGGTATCTTCTTTTGTAATCATCCCATGTGTTTCTTGTCTTTTCTACTAACTCGGTCAACCAAATACAGTATAGTCTTTTCCAATATCTTTTTCCTCTTAGTGTTTTTATACCACAAGCCTTGGTTTCCCCCTGCGAATTTCACACTTGATTTTACTGAACCGTTCCCTCATTACCGTGGCTTCAAATCTTTTCTGCCAACAAACTGAACTTTTTCTTCTATTTATGCTCTGGTGAACTCCCACTTTTCATATGGTCTCTGCATGGTGGGAAGGACTATTTATTTATGTATTCCTCATAATTCTTTATTGTTTTTGAGGGAAACGAACTATCTTTCCACCACTTCTATCATGAAGACAATTCCCCTGAGCAAGCTGACTTTTCCCTTCCCATTTCTATCACTTTAAGTCAGACTCCTGACCATTCTCATATAATTAGTAATTAATAGTGGCTTTCATGTTTTTCCTTTTTAACCCACTGCTTCTCATTGTGTTTATGTACATGGACAAGAATATGCTCAGAAAAGAGAGAAATTTTTTTCTTTAAAGGCAGAAAATCTTCATTCAGAAGATGGACTAAAATTGAGTCTCACAGGGCTTGCATAAAGAGGTGGTATTGCACAGTCCAAATAGAAAATGTAAACTATCTTCTGAGGATAATAAATAGACTAATTGCATGAAAGCAGAGATTTTTAGAGAGTTTGTAAATATTTTTTGAAGGGAGAAAATGAAGAAGGAATGGAAGAAGGGCTGTGGGAGAGAGAAAGGAAGAAAGGACAACTAGTTTAGAACCTGAATAAAAACTGAAAAGTTTACTCTGTGCTCTGTAGGAAATGGAGAACCTGGGAATGCTGTTGTTTTTATTGTGCACTGATGATAGGCAGAATACTATTCTAGGCACCAAAGATGTTTTAAGTTGTTACAGCATGAACTAGGGTCATGCACTAATAACATAACAGAGAGAGCACTATACACTAATTGAATAAAGATTGAATTGAGAAGTTGTGTTTTCTATAAAAAAGGCATCAAAGATGAGTCTGTGATTTGAAACTGTGTTTAAGAGGATTGTGTTGTGTATTATTGGAAGGGATGCCCATTTTATGGAGAAGAATGAAGGATTTTTTTTTTTTCCCCCAAACAGGAGCAAGGAAGACCTAGTTGGCTTAGAAATGAAGAGATGAAGGTTAGGACAAAAACCAGTGTAACCATGGGTGATGTTTAGTACTACCAATATCCTTAAAAAGAACAAAGAAGAATACAGTGAAAAGATAGAGTAAGAGAAGATAAAATAATTTTAAAAGAAAGGGGATTCCCTATAAAAATGATGGCATAATAAACAAATTCACACTTAATTTGGAGATTTTAACACTTCACTCTCAATAGTTGATAGAACATATGGAACAAAAATTCTTTAAGGATTTGGATGACTTAATTAACAGTATCATCTAACTTAATCCAAAAACTATCCATTCAAAAACCATAGAATGCAACTTATTTTCAAGTACACACAGAATATTTACTGAGATAGGCCATATTTGAGGCTATAAAACAAGTGTTAATAAATTTAAAAGGTTTTGCATCACAAAGAGTATGTTTTCTGAACTGTATAAATTAAATTAGAGTTAAATTAGATTTAAACTAGGAATTAATAATAGCAAGTTCTCTAGAAAGTCCCTAGATATTTAGAAGCTAAATAGCATACTTTTAAATACCCTGTCAGTCAAAGGATGAAACAAAAGAGGAATTAGGGAATATTTTGTAATGGATGAAAATGAAAATACTTCATATCAAGTTCTAAGCAAAACTTAGAGGGACACTTATAGCTCTATAATAGAAAAGTAGAAATGTCTCAAATAAGTGACCTCATTTTTTACCTTAAGAAACTTAAGAAAGAAATAAGTCAGTGGGAGAAAGACAAATACCATACAATTTCACTCATATGTGCAATTTAAGAAAAAAAAAAAAAAAGGAAAAAAAGAGAGACACACCAAAAAACAGACTCAACTTCAGAGAACGAAAAGGTAGTTATCATTGGGGAGGTGGGTGGGAGTGTGGGTAAAATAGGTGAAGGGGTTTAAAAGTACATTTATCTTGATGAGTACTGAGTAATATATAGAATTATTGAATCACTATATTGTACACCTGAAACTAATATAACACTGTATGTTAGCTGTCCTAGAATTAAAATTAAAAAAAAAAAACTAAGAAAGAGCAAATTAAATCTGAAGTAAGCAGAATAAAGAAAATAATAAGTTAGAGTGCAAATTTATGAAATAGAAAACAGAAAAACAGTAAAGGCAATCAATGAAACCAAGAGCTAGTTTATTGAGAAAATCAGTAAACTTGATAAACTTTTAGCCAGACTTATCAGGACAGACAGAGGGAGATGGAGAAGGAGAGAGGGAGAAGGAGATGAAGAGGAGGAAGAGAAAGAATACCAATTACTAATATCAGAAATGAGGGAAAGTATACAGATAGTAAGAAGATAATAAAGTGATATTATGAATAGCTTTTTGTCAATGAATTTGATAGGTGAGAATAAGTTGATAAATTCTTTGAAATACACGAACTATTAAAACTCATTCAAGAAGAAATAGATAATTTGATTGTCCTGTATATATTAAAGAAACCAACTTTGTAGTTAAAAACCTTCCCAATAAAGAAAACTCCAGGCCAGATGGCTTCACTGGCAAATTCTACCAAACATGTGAGAAAGAAATGCTACCAATATTATACAGACTCTTCCAGAAAATTCAAGCAAGAGGAAATACTTTGCAACTCATAAGCTGAGGCCAACATTATCCTGACATTAAAACCAGACTTGCAAAAAGAAATATATGAACCAATATCTCTTATGAATATAAATCCAAACTTTATTTTATTCTGTTTTTTATTGTTAATTATAGATTTAAAAATTTCTGTTAAGTGTACTCTTAAACCCCTCCACCTATTTCACCCATAACCCACTTTCCTCCCTACTGGCAACCATGAGTTTATTCTCTATATTTGAGTCTGTTTTTCTGTTTGTCTCCTTTTTTTGTTGTTGTTCATTTGCTTTGTTTCTTAAATTCCACAGATGAGTAAAATTATATGGCATTTGTCTTTCTCTAATTATTTCACCTAGCATTGTACCCTCTAGATCCATCCATATTGTTGCAAATTGCAGGATTTCATTTTTTATGGCTGAGTAATATTCCTGTGTGTGTGTGCGTGTGTGTGTGTGTGTGTGTGTGTGTGTGTATGCCACTTCTTTATCCATTGATCTATCAATGGACACTTGGTTTGCTTCCATATCTACGGTATTGTAAACTGTGCTGCAGTAAACATAGTGTTACATATATCTTTTTGAATTAGTGTTTTCATTTTTTTGGGTAAATACATAGGAATGCAATTACTGATTATATGGTAATTCTATTTTTAATTATTTGAGGAGCATCCATACTGTTTTCCACAGTCGCTGAGCTTGCATTTCCACCAACAGAGGAGATTCCTTTTTCTCCACATTCTTGCTAAAACTTGTTATTTTTGTGTTTTTGATTTTTAGCCATTCTGATAGGTGTGAGGTAATATCACATTGTAGTTAAGTTTATTCCTAGATATTTTATTCTTTTTGGTACAATTGTAAATGGGATTGTTTTCTTAATTTCTCTTTCTGCCACTTCATTATTAGTGTATAGAAATGAAACAGATTTCTGTATTGATTTTGTATCCTACGGTTTTACTGAACTCATCTATTAGTTCTAGTGTTTTTTGGTGGAGTGTTATATATAGTACCATGCCATCTGCAAATCATAAAAATTTTACTTCTTCCTTACCAATTTGTATGTCTTGTCTGACTGGTGTGGCTAGGACTTCCAGTAATATGTTAAAAAAAAGTGGGGAGAGGGGACATTCTTGTCTTATTCCTGACCTTAGAGGAAAACTCTCGGTTTTCACCATTGACTATAATGTTAACTTTGAGTTTTTCATCTATGGCCTATATTATGCTGAGTTATGTTCCCTCTAAACCTAGTTTGTTGAGAGTTTTTATGATGAGTTCATGTTATGCTTGGTCAAATGCTTTTTCTGGGTCTATTAAAATGATCATGTGCTTTTTATCCTTTCTCTTGTTAATGTGATGCATCATCTTGATTGATTTCCAAATTTGCACACCTGGAATAAATCCCACTTGATCATGGTGAATGATTTTTTAATATATTATTGGATTTGGTTTACTAATGTTTTTTTGTTGAGGATTTTTGCATCTTGGTTCATCAGAGATATTGGCCTGTAGTTCTCTTTTTTTCGTAGTGTCTTTATCTGGTTTTGCTATCAGGGTAATGCTGTCCTTATAGAATGAATTGGAAGCTTTCCTTCCTCTTCTGGTTTTTGCAATAGTTTGAAAAGAATAGGTATTAACTCTTCTTTAAATGTTTCATAGAATTCGCCTGTGAAGCCATCTGGTCCTGGACTTTTGTTTGTTTTTATTACTGATTCGATTTCATTACTAATAATTGGTCTGTTCAAATTTTTGTTTCTTCCTGATTCAGTTTTAGAAGGTTGTATGTTTCTCGGAATTTATCCATTTCTTCTAGGTTGTCCAATTTGTTGGCATATATTTTTTCTAATATTCTCTTATAATCCTTTGTATTAAAAAAATATATATATATATATATTATATTATTCATGAGATACACAGAGAGAGGCAGAGGCAGAGGGAGAAGCAGTCTCCCCACAGAGCAGGGAGCCCGATGTGAGACTTGATCCCAGGACCCTGGAATCACAATCTGAGCTGAAGGCAACCAACTGAGCCACCCATGCGCCCAAACCTTTATATTTTTATAGTGTCAGTTATTTCTCTTCTTCTTTCATTTCTGATTTTATTTGAGTCCCTTCTCTCTCTCTTTTTGATGAGTGTAGCTAAAAGTTTGTCAGTTTGATCTTTTCAGAGAAATAGGTCCTGGTTCTATTGGTTTTTTTGTTTATTTCTATTTCATTTATTTCTGTTCCAGTCTTTATTATTTCTTCCCATCTACTGGCTTTGGACTTTGTTTTTCTTTTTCTAGCTCCTTCAGGTGTAAGGTTGGTTGTTTATTTGAGATTTTTCTTGCTTGTTGAGGTAGGCCTGTATTGCTATAACCTACCCTCTTAGAACCACTTTTGCTGGGTCCCAAAGATTTTAGACCATACTGCTTTCAGTTTCTGTTTTCTCTCTGTATTCTTTGATTTCTTGATTGACCCATTCATTGTTTAGTAGCAGGTTTTTTAACCTCTATATATTTGTGCTCTTTCCAGATTTTTTTCCCTGTGGTTGATTTCTAGTTTTACAGCATTGTAGTCTGAAAAGATGCATGGCATGACTTTGATCTTTTTTAACTTGTTGAGACTTGTTTAGTGGCATAATTTGTGATCTGTTTTGGAGAATGTCCCATGTGCACTTGAAAATAATGTGTATACTGCTGTTTTAGGATAGAATGTTCTGAATATATGTAGTAGATCAATCTAGTCCAGTGTGTCATTCAAAGCCAGTATTTCCTTGTTGATCTTCTGTTTGAATGATCTGTCCATTTATGTAAGTGTGGTGTTTAATGCCCCTACTATTATTGTATTACTACTGATTACTTCCTTTATGTTTTTTATTAACTTTATGTATTTGAGTTCTCCCATTTTAGTTACAAAAATATTTACAATTGTTGTATCTTCTTGTTGGATTGTTCTGTTATGATTATATAGTGTTTTTCTTTGTCTATTGTTATAGTCTTTGTTTCAGTCTATTTTGTCTGATATAAATATTGCTACCCTGACTTTCTTATCACATTCATTTGCATGGCAAGTGCTTCTTCATCCCTTCACTTTCAATCTGCATGTATCTTTAGACCTGAAATAAGTCCATTGTAGGCAACACATATATGGGTCTTCTTTTTTTTTTTTATCCATTCCATCATCCTGTTTTTTGACTGGAGCATGTAGTCCATTTACATTCAGAGTAATTATTGATAAGTCTATATATATATATATATTTTTTGCCATTTTGTCACTTGTTTTATTGTTTTTGTAGTTCTCCTGTTTCATCCCTTGCTGTCTTCTCTCACAATTAAATGGCTTTCTTAGTGATATATTTGGATTCCTTTCTCTTTATTCCTTGCCTATCTATGACTGGTTTTTGATTTGTGGTTACCATTAGGTTTGTATATAACATCTTTGGAATATAGCAGTGTCTATTAAGGTGATGCCCTTAAGTTTGAACTCATTCTTTATTCCTCCCCCACACTCCTCATTTTAGGTATATGGCCATACTTTGCATCCTTTTATTTTGTTAGTCCCTTGACTTATTTTTACAGATATATTTATTTTTACTGTTTTTGTGCTACCTACTTTTCTTGCTCTTACATTTGGTCTTTCTTTTCCACTGAGAGTCCCCTTAAGATTTTTGTAGAGCTGATTTAGTGGTCATGAACTCTTTCAACTTTTGTTTGTTTGGGAAAATCTTTATCTTTCCTTCTATTCTGAATGATTGCCTTGCTGGTTGGAGTATTTTTGGCTGTGGACTATTTTTTCCTTTTAGCACTTTGGATATAACATGCTTCTCCCTTCTGGCCTGAAAAGTTTTTGCTAAAAAATCAGCTGATAGCCTTATGGGTTTTCCCTTGTATGTAATTGTTTTCTTTTATTTTGCTGCTTTTAAAACTCTCTGTTTATCACTATTTTTTGCCATTTTAATTATTTTGTGGCTTGGTATGGACGTCCTTGTGTAGATTTTTTTGGGGGGTTCTCTGTGTTTCCTAAATCTGGATGTCTGTTTCCTTCTTCAGGTTAGGGGATATTTTATCTATTATTTCTTCAAATAAATTTTCAGCCCCCTTTTCTCTCTCTTCTCCTTCTGGGATTCCTGTTATTATGATTCATGATTTCATTGAGTTTCCTTAACCTATTCTCATTTTTTATTCTTTTTTTTCTTTTTCTTGTTTAACTTGGTTGCTTTCTATTACTGTGTCTTCCAACTCACTGGTCTGTTCTGCTCTTCCTCGTCTACTTTTGATTTCCTCTGGTGTATTTTTAATTTCACTTAATTGAGTTCTTTATCTCTGATTGGTTCTTTTTTATATTTTCTTTGTTGAATGTCTCATTGAGATCATCCACTCTTTTCCCAAGTCTACAAACTAACTTCATGACCATCACTTTGATTTCTCTTTCAGGCATATTGCTTATCTCTGTTTCATATAGCTCTCTTGCTGTGATTTTGTTTTGTCCTTTTATTTGGGACATATTCCTCTATCTTCTCATTTGTGTAACTCTCTGTATTTGTTTCTAGAATTAGGAAAGTCAGCTATGTCTCTATCTTGAAAGAGTGGTCTTATGAAGAAGAAATCCTATAGTTCCCTGTAGTATGATGTCCCCTGTTCATCAGAACCAGGCATTTCAAGGGTGTCTCTTATGTGTTTTGTATGTAGCCTACGGTTGTGGTTGAGCCATGTTTGCCTTCAGTCCAGTGGGCTGCAGTGGCCCTCTTTGCCTGTTGTGGGCAGAGTTTGGTCTCTGTTTTTTTAAGGAGGTAGTCAGGGTTGCCTAGGGATTGTAGTTGAGTCAGACTAGGTGCTTTTTTGCTCATTTTGCCAGGACTGTGGAGCACTCTCCCTGTGCTTTTCCCTGAGAGGATTTTGTTGGTGGGTGAAGCCTGTAGTCAGATCAGATGTCTGCCCCCAGTCTGTCTGTTGTGTTTGCAGTGACCCTGAACTATTGGGTCTCTCCTTAGGCTGCCGCCTGTGATGTTTTTGTTGGTGGGTAGGGCCAGCAGTCAGATAAGATGTCTGCACCCAGCCCACTGCTGGGACTGCAAGTCAAACTGGTCTGTGTGGTTATCCTCCTGTCTCCCCAGGGTAAGAGCCAGTTTGGATTGGTGCTGGTCACTGTTGGAGCTGCTTGCAGGATGAGTTCTGGCCAGATCTGCTTTGGAGAGACTCCTGCTGCGTGGGATGGGTTGGGTGGGGCAAGTCCACAGAATAATGAAAGGGCAGAGTGTGCAGTGTTAACAAGCTATCTTGAGAGTGTTTGAGCTATTTTCTACAGGTGTCTGGTTATCTGGGCTGGGGACCAGGGGACAGATATAGCACCCTCCAGTTCTTTTGTTCTTGGAGAAGTCTCTGAAAGATCCCTGCACCTTCAACACATGTTGTGAGATTAGTAAATCAATCTCCTTCCCATATACCTTAGTTGCTTTTCAAACTGCTGCTTCTATGCTGTTTCTTGGAGAGGCTGTTTGTTATTCTATGTCTTTAAGGGTAGGGGCTCAGTTTCCTATTGCCTTCTGGCTCTCCCAGAGATTTTTTAAGTTTCCAGTGTTAAGCCCCACTGATTGTAAAAACTCTTGGAGTTAAGCCACTCTGCCTTTCAAAGCTTAATGTTATGGCAATTCATCTTCCCAGTGCAGGTCCCCTATATCTGGGGTCCTCAATGTGGGGTCTGTCCCTTCTCCATGCTTGTGGTGTCCCTCCCATTTGTGGTTAGTCTCATTGGTTAGTTTGCCTCCTGATCAGGATTCTGTCCTTCCTACCATTTTTGGTGTGACCTCCTCTCTACAGTTAACCCTAGCTACGCAGAGTGTGTTCTACCAGTCTTTAGTTCATTGTGTGGGTTAGTTCATCTAGGAATATCTGAGGGATGAGGTGAGGATCCTCCTACTCTGCCATCTTTCCATGCTCCCTAAACATTTATTTCTTTAAAAATATAGGCAAATATAATCCAGAAATGTCTAAAAAGGCTAATACAGTATGACAAATAGAATTTATTTTAAGATTACAGTGTTGGTTTACATTAAAAACATTCAGAGTCACCTGGGTGGCTCAGTCAGTTAAGTGTCTACCTTCAGCTCAGGTCATGATCTCAGGGCCTTGGGATCAAACCCTGCATTGGGCTCTCTGCTCAGCAAAGAGTCTACTTCTCCCTCTCCCTCTGCCCCTCCTGCCCACTCATGCTCTCTCTCTCTCTCAAATAAACAACTCTTTTAAAAAATTCAGTGTAAATTCACCATAGTAACAAACTGAAAAGGAAAAACCATGATTATCTCAGTAGAAAAAACATGACCAAATTCAATATCCATCCTTAATAAAAACTATCAGAAAACTAGGCATGGAAAGAAACTTTTTCAACTTGACAAGAGGCATCCATGAAAAGCCTATAGCAAACATCTTTAATGCTGAAAAACTGGATTCTTTCTAAATATAGAAAACAAGGCAAGGATGTCCACTCTTACCACTTTTATTGAACATTATACCAGAGGTTCTGTCCAGTGAAATATGGCACAAAAAAAAAAAAAAAAAAAGGAAAAGAAATAGAAGACATCTGGATTGGAAAGGAAGAAGTAAAGCTTTGTAAATGATGTAATTATATATGTAGAAAATTTTGATTGAATCTATTAATCCTACAAATTACAACTAAAGACAGTTTTGCAAGGTTTCAGGATACAAGACCAGTATACAAAAATCAGTTGTATGTGTACTATCAAAAGAAATTAGTAGAAAATTAAAACAATAAAACTATTTGTAATAATATAAAAACTATGAAATATAAATCTGACAAACAAGGCCTATACACAGAAAAGTATATAATGTTGCCATGAGAAATTAAATAAAGCCTAAATAACTTGAGATATTAATTGCTTAGAAGAGTTACTGCTAGCATTTGTTCTTTCAAGACCAGCCTATAGATTTAATGCAATTTGATCCAAAGATCCCAGGAGGCATTTTTGTAGAAATTGAAAAAACTATTTCTAAAATTTATGTGGAAATGCAAAGGATCAATACTAGTCAAAACAACTTTGAAAAGGAAGGAAAAAATTAAAGTATTAACAATGCATGATTTCATGATTTATTATAAAACTACAGTAATGAAGATAGGGTAGTATTAAAAGAAAGAAAAACAGACAAAAAAGAATAGAGTACAGAAATAGATCTATATGTATGTGTACAACTGATTTTTCAACAAAAATGTAAAGGCAATTCAGTGAATAAAGGTCCTAGAACAATTGGTTGTCTGTATATAAAATAATGAACTTCATATATTAAATTGCATACTTTAAATTTGAAAATTTTATTTTATGCCAATTATACCTCAATATAACTGTTAAGAAACACTAAGAAAGTATGATAAAGCTGAAAAAATAAAAGTAACAAAATAGAGAATGCCATTAATCAGCTACATCATATGCTTCTGCTCCAGTACAAAATGATGTATTCTAGATCACAAGTATAGAATTGGGTAAAAAATTCCTAAATTCTAATGTTTATTTTGCAAGGTGTAAAAGTACAAGGTGTAGCTTGCAAAATGTACAGTCTATACTAGGGCGTATCTTTTCACTGCTATAATCAATGGAGAATCACATACATTTAAAATAAGTCAAAGCCATCCTGTCCCCCCATAACACAAACATCGACAAGAAAACAATGTGGATTCATACTCACTGGCAACCTCTTTTCCATTTGAACATTCAATCTGAGGTAGAATTTTCATCTTGAAAGTAAAGTAATATATTCTAGGACTTTTTATGTGTAATATTTCTTTTTCATCATAATTTTTCAGTATGGTTTTACAGATCATTTCATAGACTGTTTAGCTTAAAATTGCCAGGCTTCTGAAATTTATCTGAGAGGGATTGGTCACGGTTTCCAGGCCTGAAGTTGTGCTGTCTCATGTGTGTTAGCCTTGAATGTTTTTTAACTTGCTTCTGCATGATTACCTTCAGGCTGGCCTGATAACCTAGCTAACTCAATTTTTGCTCACTGCTGCTTCTCTGGCACTGCAGCAGGAAATAGTTTCTATTGTAGATCACCAAGATACAGGTTTCAGTTTAACAAGGGTTTGTAATAGAGGTATCCTGGAATAGTCTTCCATGCTGACATCAAATTCAAGCCTGTAATCTTGGTTTGATTCCCACTGTGTGGTTCAAAGTGGTTTAGAAGAGTGGTTGGTGTTTTCAAATGGGTTTTGGTGTGTATTGTGCATATTGTGTATAGAGTATATTCTGTATGTGATTGTGTGTGTATACATATGTGTATATAGACATACACACACATATATGAAGTATGAGACTATATCCTTCTGCTATTTAAGACAATCCAGCTAATTTTTATTTGATTTATAAATGAATAGAATTCTTAAAATGATCCAGCAGAATAATAATGCTTTTATTAGTATCCTTATATCTTGATATTCTACAGATATCAGTACATTGCTTGAAGCATAAATCTTGATGAGTTTCTTAGATGTTTTTCTTTATCTCTTGAGCTTTTTTTCTTTTTAGCTAACATAATCATGAATATAAGGCAAGGGTTCTATATCTAAGTTTCTGTCTTTCATATTTTCTCTCTTAGCAATATAGCCTTGAGGGCTTGATATCAGGACACACCTGTTTGTTAGGTAGGGTTTCATTTGTTACAAGATTTTTCATCATAGGTAAACCACATTTGCTGTTTCTGGACAATTTCTTCTATTACTTCAGTACGGTTTTATTTTCTGAAAGTGACGTATTTGTGATACTGATAAGAATTGTGAATCTTAGGCAAGAGTCTGCCCATTCCAACACCATATGAAATGCTACTTAACATTTTTTATAATTGGTGCCACAGGCATTTCAGATCTCAGTTCTGATGCCACCTACAGGTGTATTAGGTAGGTGATAGGTTAAAGGAATAAGAGCATATACACATTCTAAAATGGAATCATGTCCTTGGCTGAATTTGCTAAGAACAAAGTCTCATCAGAAGTGGGATGGCCATGTTAATAGGAGCATCGCTTTTCAGCGTAACTGCCTGTGGCAATTGCAGAGAAAAATACTACATCAGATATGGAAAGCTCAATTCTTGCTAGGTTACTTCTCATTTCACGTGGAGCTTACATCTGGAAGATTTTACATTAAGAACATTATGAGCACCTTTAAATGAATGTTTACATACACTGAGTTCTGATTATTTTAAAAAAATCTATTAAAACTTCTTTCTGATGTGGGTAAAAAAAAAAAAAGAAAGAGCTGGATCCTATATATCTCTCTTTTTCAAAATCAGGAGCCGATTTCCTTGAATGGCAGTCAAAATAGTCACCTGAAACTCCACAATATGTTACATTCTAAAAGAGTAAATGATTTAAAAAGATAAAAACATTATTTTAAATTAACTGTTGGCCTGAACCAGTCTAGCAAAGTTTATGATGTGATTGGAACCAAAGATCCATGATATGTTAGCAGAGTTTATATACGCAGCTCTCTTGTGCAGTTTTAATTTATGACTCACAATATTCTTTCACAAATCCTTGAAAGCTACTTCAAAAAGGTGGTCTTAGGACAATGTCTTGTCATGTACTGGGAATGCAGCTAAAAAAGTTTAATAAATTTTAGTTCATACTCGTGTTAAAATTCATAGAGAAGTTCATTGGCATTTCTAAAGCTTGTGATCATCAGTAGTATTGCAATTCCAAACTCTCAGCTACATTAGATGCTACTTACTTCCTGCTATTTTTCCTGAAACCACTCCTTTGAAGTAGTTTTCCAGGATTTGATAAACAAACCTATATTCACTTTATATGTATATGTACACATACATACTCATCATACTCTATGTACAGAGATTTGTGTATATAATTTTTTCCTGAAGATTAATTTGTTTGTGTGTGTGTATTGTATATAATGACTTTTCCTAGCATTTGTTTTTCCATACCCCAATACAATTTCCCCAAATTTCCATCTGACTATTGAAGATAAGTTTTTGTTTTCTGATGTCAAAATTTCTGTGTGTGTGTGTGTGTGTGTGTGTGTGTGTGTGGTAGAAGATTAAATTTCTTCTGATAGGAAGATTTTTGTTTTCATTTTTTAAAAAATATTTTAATTTATTTGAGAGAGAGAGAGAGAATAAGCAGTGGGGAGGGGCAAAGGAAGAGAGAGAGAGAGAAGCAGACTCTCTGCTGAGCAGGAAGCTTGATGCAGGACTCGATCCCAGGACCCAGAGATCATGACTTGCGCTGAAGATGGACGCTTAACCGACTGAGCCACCTAGGTGCCCCTGTTTTCATTTTTTAAATGCAGTGAATGAAATTTTAGTTTCCTTAGGTATACTTTGTGGACAGGCAATTTTTTTGGAACAGTTTTGCATAGGTATCTTGGAAGGTTGAAAATTAAAAAAAAAAAAAATATCGCTGAGAATTTTATAGTTGAGTTGACCTAAACAAAGAGAGATCTGACCCACAGAGAACACTTTAGATGATTGAGAGGCTGTTTATTACATTCCAACCAGAATTAGTAGTAGTTTTTTCCTACCACTATTTCTTTTGCCCAAAGGAATGTGCCTAAACTTTCACTTGGTGATGGGATCATAGCAGGGAGTAACCTAACAATTGGGAAAATAAGTTAGTTAGCCTTAGAGGTGTTCTCATATTTATTACATCATTATGTACCAAGAGGTTTTTATGACATATTATTTAAATACATATTGCCAGCCTGGAGGCTTGAACAGTGGATAGTCTATAATGAGATATTATATTTTCAGTTTTTCCATCTCCTTCTGACATGAGTATATGCCTATCAGAAAGGCTGGAAAGTGATGTCGGGGATAACATTTCTTTATTATAAAATGAAAGAAATCAGTTCTTAAAATACTGATGACATTTAGAAAAGTTTAGAAAACTCACCAAATATTACTTTTTGCACTTAAAAATTGAAGTGAAATTCACATAATTATAATTTTTATGCTAAAAGTATGATTTCTATTTTGATAAAATTGTTTGCCTTTGTTGTACCTGACATTTCAAAAATGTCCCATGGAAGTTAATTATCTTTAGACCTAGTTCAGAAGTGGCCATACTTTATATGTGACAGTGCCATCCCATCTTCTTAATCACTTGGAGTTCTGGAAAGGGTACTGCTCTATTTTGGAAATAAGGATGCTTAAAAACTAGTTAGAAAAAGATATTTTTAATTGCCCCACTTTTTTTTCACCCAATTTTTGTATGGGCCAAACTCTCATTAGTTTTAAACCACACAAAAAGACCCCGGATTTGCATTGCATTGGTTCTCTGGAGAACTGGAAACCTGTCCTGTTTCATGCTGTGAATTAGTTATGAATGTTTAAGTAGGAATCTAGTTTTTAAGATCAGATGGGACCATAACCATATTAAAGAAAAAAGTCCATTTTTGCCTTCTTATGACTTCCTATCTCAATATGTGTGTGACAGGATCACTTCTTTTCTTAAAACAAATTCTGGGAATGACTTTTTGATAGGTATACAGCCATAAGCTGCTGGGTCAAGCTGCACCTATTCCTACTTGTATCATAGAGGCTGTTTGAGAATAATAATTCATTCTGCACATTGTGCTAGCAACGCGAACATTGCACATATTTTCTCATTTTATTTAACTTGATTTAAACATCTCATTTCCCCTGGAAAGTAGGAATTTCTGTTTCCATTTTATAGGTGAGGGAGCTAAGGTCTGATTTTCAGTAGAGGGAACACTAAGACTCCGTTTTGCCCAAAGAAGCAAATACCTCCCAAGCAGCAAATATCAGGTTTGCCTGATTTCCAGAGAATCCCGCCCTTGATTGTTTTATTTCCCAGGCCATAGTGCCAGTGAGGCAGGAGTCAAACCCCCAAAGGGGGATTTATTTCCCTTTTGAGTAGAACAGGTGATGTGGCCAGCTTTACATAGGAATCTGTTAAATGTGCTTTTGTGGAAAGGAAAAGAAATCCCTTGAAATATTTCTGGCATTTTTTCAATGACATTGAAGTATCTGAACAATCTGGGATAACAAAGTAGTAAATTATTTTAGGTGCCTCAGACCTTTCAGCAGTTGTATATTTTGTAGTTATTAAATAGCCAAATGTACTTCTTTGCATCAGTTAAAATCACTTTCATAAAAAATTCTCATACCGAAAATATCTGTGTACATTAATAAAAAATTAATTCTGAAAGGAATTTAAATAACTCTTAAGGAGGCCCAGAAGAGAATACCAAATTTAAAGGTAACATTTTCTATGTGTTGGCAATAGTAGTAAGAACTAATTCCTTCCCTATTGCTCTCAACTCCCACTGTGCTTTGTCTCTTTGTGATCCCTTGAAATTCAAAGATGTAAAGTTTGGAATGCTATTGTTTTATAGCTGAGGCAAGTTATGGCCTGCTGGGCTCAAGCCATTTGTTTTTGTCTGTCTTGCAACCTAAAAAATAATTTTTATTTATTTTTAAATGGTTGAAAAATATGAAAAAGAAAAATATTTTGTGACACATAAAAATCATATGAAAATCAAAATTCAGTATCATAAGTAAGTTTATTAGAATGCAGCCTGTACCCAAGTCCTTCTCACAACCTATTTCTAGAGCCACCATTGATGAACTCTCAGTCCCATTCAACATGGGACTGTCTGTGCCTATGTCCCTACATACATATGTACACACATGTACAGGCTTGCTCATACACACACCTCTGTATCGCATATTTTGGAAGGATGGTTTATAAAGCTTTAAGGCTCTTTTGTCTAATTTCCCATCTGTGAATTTCCCTAGGCCTTGACCCTTTATTCTCTGCAGGTTCACTTCTATTCTTTTTGCCCTGTTTTTTTTTTGTTGTTGTTGTTGTTTTGAATTTCCAAAAGTTTTTAAACAATGGTAAGGAAATGCAGACCTATAGGATTTTGCCTTCTCTGTGTCCTTTCTGTTGTGTTTGTGGGACTAGGTGACATGTATTAGAAATTCTGTGAGACCCCACCTGTGTCAAGATACTTATCTTCTCATTTTTTTGCCTCTCCCATAGTCTTGCGGCATTCTCTTTTATTGGTCTTTTCATTACTTTTTGATAATAGCTACTATCTTATTATTTAACTGATTCCACTTGTTATTCATGCTCTAGAAAAATTACTGGACTCCTCATTAAGAAGTAAGGTAACATTCAATCTCATTATTACGTCAGAGAACTTTGAGATGTCTAAGTAGTCAATTTCTTTAAATTGTTCCAAGGACACCTGGACCACTGAAAACTGACCACAGTATTGTGAATTGCTCTAATTTATATCACATCTTTAAATTTTCTTTTGTTTATGTTAATACTAAGTAAACATACTTGAAATGAAACCAATACAAGGCAACTTCTCATGGATTAATATTTTTCTTTGAATCCCCAATTTTGGGAGAACTTTAGGCCAAAAATCCTTTAAGATAATATATTTTTTTCCATTAATAATTGATTTATTGCTATGTGACAGGCAGTCCCCTAGGTATCAAGGTAATTAACACAAAATGGGCATTTAGCCCTCAGTCTTACAGGGCTTTTATTTTAGAAAATGGAGGTAGACAGTAGCATTAGAAGATTAACAAACACACAAGCTTTCTGGGGAGAGGGATGAGGGAAGTAAGCAGGCTCCACTATAGGAGGTAACTGGTAAATACGCTACTGTAGGTGGTGTCAGAGAAGTCCTCTCTGAGGAGGTGACATTTGCTCTGAGATCTTACTAATGAAAACTAGTGATGGGAATATTGAGGGAAGTGGGAAGACATCCCCATGCAATATCTTACAGGATGAAGATAAGCATGATGAATTCGAGGTAGGAGAAGGCCTGTGTGACTGTAATATAATGAGAGCAATGGGTGGTGATGATGAAGGAACAGGCAGGGGGAACGTTTGGGTTTTATTCTGAAACCCATGGGAAGCTGTTTGTTGTTTTTGATCAGAGAAGTGACATGATTTGATGATACCCATGTGATGTGGGGAACAAAGGCAAAAGAAAAATTAAATTTCTTTACTACCTACATCCTATTGACAAGTCCTTGAAACAGGCAGAATGACATTCCTCTAGGGACTCAACTGCCTCAAAGTTAATACTTTGCTAAGGGCAAAAGGCAGTCCTAGCCCGAACCACCTCCCCCCTCCAACCAGGATCCTGTAAGTCTACTTTAACTTATAAAAATGCCTTTAGAAATTTCCTTTATCTCTAAACCACCCTCCACAAGATACTCGTTGGCAATCATCCCCCAAGCATATGGCCCACCGATATACATCTGAAGGGTCTCATGACTAAGGTTTTATTAGATGGTAATAAATGACCTTTTCCCAACAACAGCTAGCCTGCTCAAGGTCCTAGAAAACTTGCTTCCAAAATTCCTTAGAGACTTATGCTATCCCTAGCCCCCTCCCAGCCTGAAAGTATATAATGGGCCACTCCTCATGACCCCATTGCAGCTCTTTCTGCCCACAGGTCCTGTTCCTGTTCCTTAATAAAATCACCTTTTTGCACCAAAGATGTCTCAAGAATTCTTTCTTGCCCATTGGCTTTGAACCCTAATGTCTATCCTACATCTCATGGACATGCTTTCTGTTTCTTCTTCACACAGATATCTAAAAGACACCCCTTGTGCTCTTCTGCCATGTAGTCCTATTCCCTTCCAGGCCTTTTACCAGGGATGGGGACAAAAAGCAGTTGTAGGACTCTCCTATGAGATCTTATATATTAACTTTCATTCTACAACTTTTGTTTTCCTTTTTAGAGTTTATTATCCCCAGAACAGCTTCTTATTTCATATTTGATAAAAATCTCTCTTCCTTACCCCTTCCAAGCTTAACAAACCTAAACACTTTAACACATTTAGGAAAGTTATTCTTAAACTCTGTGGTATTACTGGCCTCAATTTAATTTATTTTAGCTTCCACTAATTATGAAATATGTGAAACCTCCAAAAAAAATAAAATATAGCTCATCCTCTTTCATCAGAATATAAGTTTTCTGGAAGATAATAACTTTCTTCCCTATGATCTGAATCTTGGAATCTAACTTAAGTGTTATGTGTGTATCTGAATAAAGACAGCCAATAAGGATTAGGGTTTTTAGGGTGGGAAAGATAGGAGAAGAAAGTGTTTAGAATTGTTCATGTTTTCTTTGGACCTTTCACCTTGCCTCTTCATTTTGTCACCTGTTTGTAATTCATTTAACAATTATTTTACTATATTCTTTCTTATTCTAGGAACTTATTTAGTAATGAAGGATAAACATTAGTAAACAAAACAAAGGTATGTGAATTCATGGAGCTCACATTCCAGTAGAATGGTGGGGGAAGAGGATTTCAAGTTATTTCTTAAAATGCTTTGTATTAGGATAGGTATGCACCCGTTGAAACTTACCAGGAGAAGTGGACAGAGTCAAGAAGATAAAGTGGGGAAAAACATACATGTTTTGAGGTTTCAACTTTGAAATATGTCATTTTTACCTCCTGTTTGCATCTTTTATGTCTTCATGTTTTTCCTTTCCTTTTTCCCATATTATTTTATAGATAAGAAAGTACCTTTAGTTCTTTCTTCTTACTTCATATTCTCTTAGTACATATAGACTTCTTTTAATTATATCTTTGTTATACTGTATGAAATAATACATATTTATGAATGCCTAGTAAATACAAGGCATATCATACATACTGAAGATACTAAGTGCTTTGAGCTTAAAATGTTTTACTGATCTGACTATAGGATATAATACTCTATAATGTACAAAATGTATTTTATATTTTTAATTCATTTGGTACTAATTATGTTATGACAGAAAAAATAACTATTTAAACGAGTTTATGTAAATAAAGAGGATTTGTGGGTTTGTCCTCCATATAGTGTCAGTCTACTTGCATGCATTGTTCTAAGAACTGAAACAGTATCTTCATTATTTGGTTTATTTCCCTCTTTCAGCTTTGCTTTATGCTATGTTGGTTTAATCCTCAAAATATACATCATGATATCTTGTTGCTCCAAGCAACCCCCTCCCAGTTAGCTCATCTCTGGTTCCAGGAGAAAACGTGCTGTTCACACTTCTTTCATCAGTGTATCACATTTTCCTCACTGTACTTATTGTTTCAGAGAAGGGCCTGTTATCTAATTAGAGCAAATTAAAAAGAAGCAAACTTTTGCTAGGACAGTAAAGAAGCAGGCTCATTTCTTTTTGCTGGAATTTGAAAGTGAGAGGAATTGTTCTTAGAGCAACAAGGAATCGCCGTATATATTTTGAGGATTAAACCAACATAACATAAAACAGAGTTGAGAGGTGGAGAGAAACCAAGTACTAAGGATGCCATTTGTGTCAGTGGGACAAGATTAAATGGTGACCGAGACTTTATGGAAGATAGGCCAATAAATCCCCTTATTTATTTCAGCCAGTTTGAGGTTTTTGGTTTTGTTTTTTGTTTTTTTAAAGTAGGCTCCACACCCAGCATGGAGCCCAACACAAGGCTTGAATTCAAGACCTGAGGGGAGATCAATAGTCAGATGCTTAACCTACTGAGCTGCCCAGGCGCCCCTAGTTTGAGTTCATTTTTTATGGCATAACATACTGCAATAAGTCAAACCAATAGTTTGCAAAGCATGAACTATTAGCTATGATAGAAAATCTATGAACTGTATCAAGGTTATTGCTTTTTTATTTATTTTTTTATAAATGCCAACAAAAATTATGAGAAAAGAACTTCTTAGAATTGTCACAACATGTTTACTCTTATATAATTACTAATAAATGGCAGTTCAGGGTGTTTTTTTTTTTTTTTTTTAATTCTATGTGGGAAATCAGATAAACTTCAGTTACAATAGGCAAGGAAAAGCTTTGTCATAATTAATGTGTCCTGATTCTAATATTGTTCATAATGTCATCCTAAGTTTTAGGGAATACAATTTACTTCTGTTTTAGAATGATTTATTAGTCATGCAGGCTGTTTTATGTTTTGATGAACAGGAATCAGTTTAGGAACTGGGTATCGGGAGACCTGGGATTTAGATCTGATGCATTGTATGGCCTTGGCTCTAAGCCACTGACACATTCAGGAAAGACTTCTCCAGTGCTAATATCCCATTTTTAGCATGAATAGCATAACTAGCCTCCAGAATTATACATACGTGTTTTTAATTTTATTTTAGATTTCTAATAAATGTTTATAAATAACATCCCTGAGGGAGAAAAACCTTCTAAATTTATGTTCTACAAATTATCAGAAAAAAATTAATAATCTCATTGAGTTTTGCAACTTTTTCCAAAAACTTTAGGGAGATAGTTCATTTTTTGGCATTCACTATAAGAAAGCAGCTAAATGTTAATTATTAGAGAAAGAAAAAAGAGGGTGTCAAAAAAGCAAGCAATAGCCTATTATAGAAATGAATCTTGTCTTTCTGCCAAGTACTTTATAATTAAAACAAAATTCAGGTGGGAAAAAAAAGCTGAAGCAATAATCATATTAATAAAATATTGATTTCTTTGCATTGTTTTCATGCTGAGAATGATGAGGTGTTTACCCCATAATATGCTTTTTGTGTAGTTTCCCTTTAGAACATGTCTCTCACGCTTGGCATTACTGATTGTGGGGCCAGATAATTCTTTGTTGTGGGGGAATGTCCTCTGAATTGTAGGATATTTAGCAGCATCCTTGGCCTCCACCCACTAGATGCCTAAAGCCCTGCCCTCCCCCTATCATGACAAGCCAAAGAAGCCAAATATCCCTGGTAAGATTGGGCTTTTTTCCCAGTTGAGAACCACTGGTTCAGAAGTACACAAACTGGGACAAAATCATAGAGAGGTTAACTTAAAAATTGTAGGTCAGATGATTAGTCATTAACACAGCTGTTTTTAGGAGTCATTTCTCATACTTCTAATCATCCAAGTTAACTTTACCATTGGCCAACGTTCCATCTTCTTTTTTGTGTGTATCAGATCACTATATATGTTTTAGTTAGTGTGATTCTTTATTTCAAAACATTGATGCCTTCTCCTATATACCCTACCTTTGCAATGTAGCAAGGGTTTTTGTCTGATTATCATGTTTGGGACATCCTGAATCCCCATGCCTACCCCACATTTTCCATCTTCCTTCCAACTATCCCAAAATATAAAATGATCACTTTTATTTAGAGCAGCCTGTCATTCAAGGTTTTGCCAAGTGCAAAAAATTTAGCAGTTCTCTCAAACTTGAATGAGTTGCACTTGAAAGGGAAAATATGCTCTCATAGTGTGATGCTTATTAAACAGTATTAAAGCTTTGATTGAGCATTCCCATAATGATGACTTCCATAGCACATTACTGCATTAATGCAAGTATTTTTCCCTGTCAAACATTAAATATGGAAAAGATCTGCAGTGTCATTTGGTTTACTTCGCCACCACTGAAGCATTGCTTCGCTGTAATGCATGCTGGCCTGCTGTTCCCAGCCCAATTTAAACTCTAAGTAATGACTGTGTATTTCCACTTCCTTTGGGAAAGAAATACAAAGTTTAATTTACTGTTTCCTAACCACTTGTAATAGTATCTGTAGTTAATGTTCTAGAATTTTGATAGTGGAACTTTCCGCTAATGCCCTGTTCTCTCTTAAAGGTGAAAATTCTAATATCATCATCGGGTTTTTCTTACATAGCAGCTTTGTTTCCTAAAATTATAGAAGGGGTCTAAGGTTTTGCCATTTCTAGTTAACCACAGTCTCTTCCTCCACACGGTTGTTTGATAGGTTTGAAAGCCTTGTGCTTGATAGTACCTTACACTTCAAAGATCATGCTGACACTACCTTACTTCATTTTTACAAGATCACTTCGAAGTTGGTAGGCCTGTATCAGAGCTTTATTTGACAGATAAATACATGGCACCTCATAGGACTGAATAACTTTCCTAAGTCACTAATGTTTATGGAGAATTGGAAATGATTGCTCTTATACTCATTTGCTCCCCAACGCCAATGAAGAAGCAAGCAGGACAGACATTACTATGACCTCCATGTTTCAGAAGAGAAAACTGAGGCACAGAAAAGTGAACTGCAAAAGCAAGAGTGTTGCCCTTGATTTAGCTCTTTTGTCTCACACGTCAATGAATTCTTTTACTTTGCCTTTCTCTGTCTTGCACAATTATTTACCTCTTCTAATAAATTATTATTGAAAAAGCTTCACCATGCAAATGCTAGAGAACGAGGATCTCCCTGGGATTCAGAGAGAGTAAAATTCAGTGACTTCGTAAGAGAACCTCCTGAGAAAATAATTTACTCAACTCAATTTGTTGTTTGCATAGTGAGGATATAATATTGGATTCATTCTCACACTCTGCTTCTTTCTTTTTTCCCACTCTCCCTTCCATCCATATTTTAATCTGTGGCCATCCAAAGGCTCACTTTTGAGGAGATAGCCTCTATATCTGTTTTGCGTTGATTCTTAACATAGTAGCATTTATTCATTTTCTTTTAATTCTTACATTTAATTCTTATACATGTGCGTTGTATACCATATGAAGAGTCCAGTTGGTTTGAAAAGAGTTAAAGCCATACTAGTCTCAACAGAGCCAGGAGTCACTCCAAACAGAAAGTGTGACAGTACCTCTTAGATTGCACATGTTTCATGGAGTCTCATACCACTAATGGACAAATGAGTAATTCTGGAGGAATTTGCATCAAAGCTGAAGAGCTGACATACTCTTTGAAACTTAGTAGGATCAAGCCTCTCCACAGCTCACTTACAAACTGAGATCATGCAAGAGATACTGACTCAGGATGCAGAACTTCTACTTGGTTGCTAGCAGCAGTGGCCTTTTACTAGTCTGCTGCTATGCTACTGTGGAGAAAATTGCCATTTGCCAGTGATTGAA
The DNA here is from genome assembly GCF_017311325.1 of Ursus maritimus. Lineage (NCBI taxonomy): Eukaryota > Metazoa > Chordata > Mammalia > Carnivora > Ursidae > Ursus > Ursus maritimus. Next base: position 57,921,523 of record NW_024426885.1, read on the forward strand.
ATACATTCCTTTTGGCTGTCAAATACCCAGCAATAAATTTCCATTAAAATCCAAGAGCTCTAAAAGGCCTTCTTCAGAGGAAATAAAAACACATTAACGAAAGAAAGAAGGAAGGAAGGAAGGAAGGAAAGAAGGAAGGAAGGAAGGAAGGAAGGAAGGAAGGAAGGAAGGAAGGAAGAGAGAAAATAATCAGTTTTAGGTTAAAATCAATCTTAGAGGAATAGGAATAGAGGAAGTCTTTTAAGAAACCCCGAGGCTCCTCTTCCAACTATTGGCAAACATTCAATCTTACTTAGAATGTTGGGTTCTCTAGCTAAATGAAAGATGTACAGTACATCATGTCCTTATTGAATCTTTTAGCAGCTCAAAATGGTAAAAGTCCTCATACGACAAGAGCCTGCAGTGATTGAGGAGAAATGCAGTAACCAAATACTTCAGGATAGCATGCCAGTATTGTTTTGTTTTGACTATGGTTTGCTAGATAAATTCAGACTGCCAAATTTCCAATCCCATTTTTGTGAGGGTCAATAAAGTTATGTTAGATTTTATTTTCAAAAATATATATATTTAGGGGCACCTGGGTGGCTCAGTCAGTTAAGCATCTGCCTTCGGCTCACGTCTCATGATCTCAGGGTCCTGGTATCCAGCCTCACATGGAGCTCCCTGCTCAGTGGGGAGTCTGCTTCTTCCTCTTCCTCTGCCTCTCCCTCTGCCTCTCCCCACTGCTCATGGTCTCTCTCTCTCTCACTTGCTTTCAAATAAACAAATAAATCTTAAAAAATAAAAAGAATATATATATTTGGGGGCACCTGGGTGGCTTAGTCGGTTAAGCAGCCGACTCTTGATTTTGGCTTAGGTCATGATCTCAGAGTCATGGCAGAGAGCCCTGTGCCAGGTTCCATGTTCAGTGGGGAGTCTGCTTGAGATTCTCTCTCTCCCTCTGCCCCCCCCCTCTAAAATAAATAAATATTAAAAAATACATATTTAGAATACCATGACCAGTTTCCAACTTGGATTCCCAGGCACATTCTGAGATTGTTGACATTTAGAGCTCAGTATTGGATCCTAGTGAGCTGAGGTGGAGTAGTTCTCTAAAAGTATCTGCAGCACATTGATAGTGAAATGAGTTAGGACAACATGCAGTTGGTCCTTTGAGCCTCATTTGGGGGGTGGGGGGCGTTCACAGTTTTTCTCTTGTATAATAGGTAAGTGGGTAATTTCCTCTAGAGAGCACTCCTATATTATGTTTCAAATATAACATCAATCAATAGATATGTATTCAAATGCTTTTCTCTAGCTATGGTGCAAGCTGTTTCATCAATGAAGTTCCACAAAGTTTATGTAGACACTGAAGATTTCTTCTGTGTCAAAGACACAACTTATGTTACATAGGATCACCTGTCCCCAGGAATATTAAGTCTATTTACAAAGATTAGGGTTATGGATAAAAATACTTCAATGCTTTCCTGCTTATCTATCTTCCTCTCTCATCATTTCCTCTGCCCTATCATTTGCTTTGTAGCCATGCTACATTTCTTGTATTTCCTTGTACACCAAGCTTTTTCTCACCTTAGTTCCTTTATTCAGGCCACATGTCCATCTGTCTTAAAGTGTTTATATTCTCATCCTGTTTCCTACCTTGTCTGGATAATTCCTAAGCTCAGTTTCCCCGAGTCCTTCTTTCTGTTTATGTAATATATTGGATATATGTATCACAATCCCTGCATTTGCCATTAGGACAAATTGTGTCATTCCTTAGCTCAAAACCTTCCAGTGGTTTCCCATGCCTTTCCTTTGAGGGAAGTCCTTACAATGGCCTATAAGTCTCTGACATTCATCACTCTCACCACCATCACTTCTGACTTCATCTCTTACAACTCTTCAGTAGAATCAGTTCATTTTTGCTGTGCTGCTGCCTCAGGACTTTTGCACTTGCTCTTCCTTTCGTCTGAACCCAATCTTGTCCCAAATATTTATTATCTACTGTCCCATATCGATATCTATTATATATCTGTCCCAAATCTATTTATCTATCTTTTAAAAAGTGTATATATATACCTTTTTAAATATATATATTTAATGTATATATACATGTATATATATACATATATATGTACATACATATATATACACAAATATATACATATATATACATAAAAATATATATATACATTTTAAAATATATATATATATACACTTTTTAAATTTCTCATGTGAAACATAGATTCCATGAGTGCATTTTTTCTGTATCACCAATGCCTAGAAGAGCGCTAGTCCCAGAATAAACACTCAATTAATGTTTATTGAAAAAATGACCAATTCTACTGTTTTGTTAAATTAGATGGTTAGTTGTTAAATTAGATGGTTAGTTCTTAGAGGGCAGAGGCAGTATTTCATTAATTTTTTTATCACTAGACTCTATCATATCACCTGGCTTATTTATTCAATAAATTGTTAAATTAATTTCTTAAAAATGTTTGTTAAACAACTACTATTTTCAAGGTATCATTAAAGCCACTGGATTTAGGGGAGTTATCAAAATAGTATCACTTCTCTCATGGATTTTAATTTTAGTAACAGAAGTTCATTGGGTATTGAAGGTACAAATGAAGACATCTCAAAGAAGGTTGTAAACCTTAAATAGTGAGAAAATGGGTGAGGACATACCAGTCTAGTTGGAGGGATAAAATATATTCAGGGTATTATAAATGAATACTTGAAGGAACTGTAGCTGTCCATTTATATATACCAATCTACCTGGGCTCAACAGGTGAATTACACTATTTGCCTTCCTTTTCCTTTAAATTGTTTTTGTTCTACCCCTCCTTGTTATTGTATTATCACCTTACATTGATGGATACAATAGTAGTTATATAAATCTCATTTTATATTCATTTTAAGGATGTTATTAAGAACACTGCTCACTATATTACTATGTTTTTCTTATGAGGACTCTCAGGAAAAAAATTTTCCCAACTCTCAGTACCATAAATAATTATGCTTTTGAGAAATTGGCTTATTTTTATTTTATGGGGGTATTTTATGTATTTATAACTAGTAATTTCCTCCTTCACATTGCTGCTTGAAAATCCTGAACCAAAAGCGTGGCCCAACCCTGGACAATAAGCAATAGCAAGTGGCTTGCAAGTTGTGTGTGAATCTCAGTCCAGTGTTAACTTTATTGTTTTATATCATTTACACTTTAGCTATTTTTACCACTTAATTTTTAAGTGAAAAAAGTGTATTTTTTTGTAAACTCTTAATATATTCTGGGAAAATAAAAGATATAAAAAAACCCACCAATACTTATAGAAGAAAATCAGCTCTTTTGGAGTAGAATAAAGTTCCTCAGGCAAAGCTTGCCAGAGTGATCACACCCATATTCTGCTTACAGTTACTGCTGACCAACTTTTTTTCTCCATCCCAGACCCATTTCTACACTATAGGCTACGATTTCCTACAAGCATCTCCATTTAAACTTTTCACAGACATCTTGAATTATTAAACATATTTGAATCTCAACTCTCTTTTTGCTCTCATATTGCACTTAATCAGACTTTTCTGTTGCAGGTAATGAAATCACCAACCTCCAAAATACTCAAGCCAGTATCCTGAAACTCATTTTTGATTCCTTCTACTCATTTATCACCTGTGGCCGTGATTCTGCCTTGTTGGTGTCTTTCAAATATGCCCCATGCTTTGCATTCCTAACTGTCACTGAATCAGTCTAGGACCTCATGATTTCTTGCCTAAATTGTTAGATGAGTCTCTTGGCACTTCAAGCTCTATCCTGCTCACCTCCTAGGTATCCTTCACAAAGCTGCTAGAATGATCTTTTTATTTTTTATTTTTTTTTAAAGATTTTATTTATTTATTTGACAGAGATAGAGACAGCCAGCGAGAGAGGGAACACAAGCAGGGGGAGTGGGAGAGGAAGAAGCAGGCTCATAGCGGAGGAGCCTGATGTGGGGCTCGATCCCACAACGCCAGGATCATGCCCTGAGCCGAAGGCAGACGCTTAACCGCTGTGCCACCCAGGCGCCCCTAGAATGATCTTTTTAAAGCAAAATATTGATCCTATCACCTCTTTACCTAAAACCTTTCAGTGGGTCAAAATTGACCTCCAGATGAATCCAGAATCCTTGGGAAGATCTCCAAGAAGCTTCATGGCCTGGCCCTTCCTTCCTTCAGCCTAATTTCTCATGAGTTGTCTCACCTTCACTGCCATATTCTTTGATAAAGTCATATTTTATGATACCTTTTAACATTCACTTCACATATACTGCTTCTCCTGATTCTTTGCTTCCCTCCCACCAAACATCCCAGATGAACACACACACACACACACACACACACACACACTCGATCAGTTAGAACACTCTTAATAGAAGAAAGATCTACTCCCTGGGAAGGACATCCCTTTTAACTAAGCATGCAGCAGTTAGGGAAGTAGTAAACCACAAACAGTAGCCGCTGAGCTAACTAAACTTCCAGTTATTACAGGCAGATCACGAGGTAGTCAGGACTCAACACACAATACCAAAAAACTTCTGGGAAGCCTTATGTGACTCTCCAGTCTAACTTTGACATTTCATCTGCATCGCCCCTTCTGCACCCCCCAGCTGTGATTCTTCACACAATCCCCTCATAGAACTGATAAGCTCTCAACAACCTGACGGCAGAAGACCATACATGTTATTTTCCTTTTGCCCCTTTCCTGGACATGATAAGTACTCAACAGACATGTTTTGAGTGGATAATCAATGTAGTGAGGCATCCTGAATGAGACTGTAAATATGAAAAAGTGGAAGAGTTGTAAAAGATTTCCCAAGTCTGGGTAATCATATGAATGAAGAAGCACAGAGGAAAGAACTAGTAGGTCAGGTAGCAGATAGCTGGACTCTTGTGGTAATTAGTCCTACAGGCTTTCCTCCTCTTTACCATTATTGTTCAGGGAGCATGAGTAGTCACAAGTGATTGGGGGAAACATATTTTGTTGTCATTGTCATTATTATTTACAATCTTACATTGCTTTCTAAAGAAGATAGATCTTCGTCTTGTAATGAGTGTGATGACAGGTTGGATGATATGATTGAGGTCTGAGGAGTCGAGGCAAAATGAATGTAAGTCTATCTAGATTTCATATAGAAACTTTCAAGGTTAGGACTGAAAGGAAAAGTAGTGCAATTGCTAACTAAAGTGCAGTCTGTGGACTAGTTCTGGTCAGTCCATAACAATGACCCTAGTTGATAGGAAGCATTTAGAAATTTTATAAGTGCAACTGGACAGACTAATTTTATACCTGTTACTAGAAAAGTTTGGCATTCTATTTTTTTATATATTCATTTTTATTTCATTTTCTTAGTAATTCATACTTTGCTTATATTTTTAAATGTGTTAATTCATAACAAGGTGGAAATTTTAAAAAGCTAGCTCTTCACTACACAGAGAAGTGCTCATTTAGTATGTTTCTTTTCATTACCCCCTAAGGATGAACAAAGTTTCCCATAAACTTTGAGCTTCTTTGCAGATCCTCACAATGCTCATACGTGAACCCTAGGTTAAGGACTCTTGAAATGACTAAAAGTGACTTTTGTCATTTATAGACAAGAGCACTGAATACTAGAGAAGTGAAATAATCTATTCAAGATCTCATAACACACTCTAATCTAGCACTTAGTTTCCTCCCACTTCACCAAAATAATGTCTTTTTCTTCCTGCTTCAAAATGCCCTAATTATACCACTTGCTACCAGCAGAATGGGAGTTGTATTTCTGCTTCTCAAGCTTTGTGATGCACTGTGTTGTGCCATGGCACTTTGGGGAGATTCACCTGCTCTGCCCACTTGCTTAAGATGGCATTTGCAATAAACCTATTATGACACTGTAGCAAATTGAAAGAGTGTGGGCCAGCCTGTATTGCCAATAATAGCTCTTAACTGTTGACTGCAAAATCCATTCTTGCTGTAACTTACTTTAAACTTTACTGAAAAAATCAGAACACTTGACTGACAATTTTGTTTATGGATGATTGCCTTTAATTTGGTCTAGAGCCTAATGGTACTACCTGGCAAATATGGGCATTGCTAACAAATGCATTTTATTTTATTTTGTTTTCATCCATCTGAGTTCCATGACCAAAGTTGGTTGTTACTAAAAAAAAAAAAAAAAAAAAAAAAAAAAAAGACTATGAGAAATGGTGTCTCTGAAGTTTGAAGTCTGATATGAGAGACTCTGCAGAGTCACAAATGAAAGCATCCCAGGTAGAGGGTATCTTTGGCTTTCTTGTCATGCATGATTGATGCTTTCTCTTTATCACCCCAGTTCATGTGTCTTAGCATTTTTTTTCCTCTGCTGCTGCCACAGTCATAATTAATGATTAAGGTACATAACTAGCATAACACCTGGCTATTAATTTCAGGAAGCAGATTGGGGTGCACAGCATTTGACCTCACAGACACTCAGGGGGAGTCTGTAGCACTCCCTTCATTGCATAAAGCTGAATACCCTCTCTTTCCCCATCCCAGCTGCAATTTGACAACCTGCTCACACCTGGACAAGTCAGTCTAACCTCTTTCTCTGTCACTGTTTTTTTTTCCCCCAGTCCATTTCACAAGCTGGAAAGAATAAGATAAACTAAATTACAAGTGTGTGTGTGTGTGTATGTGCATGTGTGTGTGTATTTTAAAGGTGCTAAATCCAACTTGTATAAATTGCCATCAGGTAGAACAGTAAATAAATCTTTCCATTGTACCAAATGCCTTCTATCAATGATATAGACGTGATTGGTTTTATGTAAACAAGAACTCTGAAATCTTGCACCCGTCTTTGGTCCCTTTAGTTTTATATGCAATTTTTTACTTTCGTGCTTCCAGATTCGAATATATGGTTGGCTTGGTCTTTCCTTTCTTTAGATATTCTTTCCTGGATATTCTGGATCATAGGAACAGAGGTTTAAATATTATTTCCGTATTAGCCTGAAGATAATATGATTAAGAAGGCAAACTGTAACCCAATAGTCATGTAATGAGAATATATACCAATAAAAATGATTCAGGCTGGTTTTCTCATTTGATTTGTACATGTCACTACTCTTGACCATGAGCACAGACGTTTTAGAGATGAACTAAAAGTAAATCTTACTAATTAAGTGGTTAAGAGGCTGGAGGAAGTAAGAAAATAACATAGCCCTCAAATTAATTAAATTCAGATTGCCAATAATTTTAATCATGTTGACAGCTATTTACTTTGCATCATTTTAGGTAAAGAAGCAACTTAATATGACATTACTCTGTAGATTCTTTTCCTCAGCTAACTCAACTGCTGTAGAAAAAATGAACATCTCAGTCCATTCACCTCATTTCATCTAAAATACGATTTCAGTTTCAGGATAGGGAATTAAACCAATCCATATCCCTTTCCCTTTATACTCTGATCTTATGGAATTTACTAAAGAAGCACCAAATGAACAAAAGAAAATCTGTAACAATGCTGGAAAATAGGGAAGAGTGACATAAATAAAGCAGACACTTTCAGGAATTTGCTATTATTTTTTATATTATTATTATTTTCAATTAGCCAACATATAGTACATCATTAGTTTTTGATGTAGTAGTCAATGATTCATTAGTTGTGTATAATACCCAGTGCTCATCATCACACGTGCCCTCCTTAATACCCATCACCTGGTTACCCCATTCCCCCCCCCCATAACCCTCAGTTTGTTTCTGGGAGTCCAGAGTCTCTCATGGTTTGTCTCCCTCTCTGATTTCTTCCCATTCAGTTTTCCCTCCCCTCCCCTATGGTCCTCTGTGCTATTCCTTATGTTCCACATATGAGTGAAACCATGATAATTGTCTTTCTCTGCTTGACTTATTTCACTTAGTATAATCCCCTCCAGTTCCATCCATGTTGCTGCAAATGGTAGGTATTCATCCTTTCTGATGGCTGAGTAATATTCCATTGTATGTATAAACCACATCTTCTTTATCCATTCATCTGTTGAAAGACATCTCTTATTATTCTTTTTTAATGAAGTGGATGTATTAAGTTTACTGAGGAGCTGACGAGGGCTCTTTTTAAAGCCCAATATAAGCAAAGTAGGGAAAACCTGAGAGACAAATAGGCAAGTCTCTCCAACAGAAAACTGATGGAACCCCAGGCTTGAGAAATCATAGCCTTATTTAACCCCTATTTGTAGGAGTGGGGATATTAGTGAGAACAATAGGGCTTCTAGAATTTATTAAAGCTCTGCAGAGAGAAGTTGGACAAAATATTTGCCCCAGTGCTTCTCCAGCTGTGTCATCAGCATCCTAAACACAGTTGGAGCTTTTCTTACCCACCTCACTCTTGCTTTTTCCCTTTGGAACAGATTTGTCAATATCTTCCCAGTACATATACCCGGAAGGAAATCAACCTTTTTGTTTTTCTCTGTTTCTCAAACACTGCAATTTCATGAAATCAAATATTGGCCTAAGCATAGGGAGCCCATACCAGCCACCAATATAGGTCATCGAAACCTGCACAAATAAATATGAAAAGAAAATGAAGTGTCACCAGTAATTGGAGAGAAAAAGACGAAATTGGGAAAGCTGGAAATCAGAGCAAATGTTCTCAATGAAACAAATAAAACAGATTTGTAGGTAATCAGAAGAGGTGTTTAAAATTCTAATTAGCTTTTCATTGATGTTTGAGAAGTTTTATTTTGTTTGGTTTTCCTTCCTTTCAATATGTAAAATAGCACACTGCTCTGTAAAAGGAGATAAAGGGAGATTCTGCTGAAAGGTTACTACATACCATGTACTGTTTTCTGATCTTTACATACATTAATGCATTCGATCCTTACCATGACCCTCTTAAAGCCCTGTTATTATTATCTCTGTGGGGTAAGGAAACTGAGGCATAGTTAAAATACCTTGCCCAAGTTAACAGCTATTGAATTGTAAAACCAAGATTCTAAAGAACCTGAGTCTAGAACACATGCCCTTAATTATTACACTCTGGAGGGTAGCTGTTGTTTTAAAGGAAAAATAAAACAACAAAACAAGCAGCAAAACCTTACTAGGAAAAGTAAAAAGCAGAACAGCCACCAGTAAAAACCAGAAGCAAATTCACGGGATTATCCCATTCCTTAGGTTCAAAAACAAGGAGTTGGAAAATCTTGGCGAATATTAGAAACATGGAATTTACACACAAAGATCCAGTACATAAAATCTTATAAAAATAAAATGAGTCGACTGAGGACAATCACCACAAGAAAAAAATATTCCCCTGAGCTAAAGACTTGAGTCTTCAGACTGAAAAAAATGACCAAGAGCTGTGTCAGTAAGAAGGAAGATTCACATGTAGACATTATTGTGAAATTTCTGAATTTTAATAATAAAAAGAAGGCCCTACAAACTTCCTGATAGAATGCAAAAATATTTACAAAGGCAAGAATCAAATTGGCATTGAACTTCTAATCTGACACTCCGAGCCAGACAATGTACTTGGAAAGTGCTTAAACTAAGCAGAAAAATGACCCTGTTTATTTTGATGTCTTTTGATGTTTGATTTGAAATGACCAAATAACCACAGGTAGTCTGAGCTGCCTTTAAGATTCTGCAGCATATCCTTTGAAGATGGAGCTGCATTTGCTACATCTAATTGTAGGAATTTAATATTGAGAAATTGGTGCTTACATGTATCATTTTCCATCAGTGAAGAGATTCTTAGTAAACAAGTGTCTAGAAGCTTTGTATTCTAAACTAAAAGAAAAATTCCAGTGTCCAGTGAAGTTTGGTTTTATTAACGTGTTGCCATTTTTGTGTGTGGGTGGTCATCATTTTACAATATTGCAATGTGATTGTTTCTTTTGTTTTGGTGGGGGGTGGAGGGTAACATAGACTGACATGACTTAACAACATTGAATGAATCTTAAGATTATTTTTCCAATAATTTTTAGCTACATCAACCCTCAAAGCCAAGATTATAATTTCATTAATGTATGTAATTTGTCTATTTGATGATTCAACGAGCAAAATTCTTTAAAAATGAGATAGGCACGATGGAATACATAAATAAATGTTGTACACAATCTGATTAAAGTGATGGTAAATGATGATAAATTCAGTTTTCAAATATTTTGCATGCTATTTGTTATCAGCTGTGGACATTTAATGCCTCATTAGCCATGGATTAAATCACTAGTTTAGAATCTATCCTCAGCAATAGTAAATGCCCATTATAGCCAATTAGAATGCAAGCTGATGTGGAAAGAAGTTAAAATAGGAATTGGGATTTAGGTTCCAGTTCTGGCTTTACAGCTAACCACCTGTGTGGCCTTGGGAAAATTACTCAAATATCCAGAAGGAGAAAATAATTGTAGTAGATATTAAATTTACCTTCCAAGCCTGAAGTTCTAAGATCTTCAGAATACAGGCATGAGAGTAGATCAGTCCTAAAAGTATTTTTTGAAATAAGCTGCTGTTCATAGAGGACTCTTTTGAAATTTCCTGAAACTAAATTGGAAATAGTGTAACTGAGTTGATAATTCAGCACCTGGTGTTGAGACGGTACTTAAGAGTGGGGTAAGGAGAGGACCGACAAAAGGGATGGAGTTTTTGTGGGTATGTGGAAGTAAAAAGATAATTTATGTTTCCACTTCCATCTATATAGCTGAATACCTTGTAGGAACTGGAGACTCTGTGTGTTCTTTCCACATTTCTCTTTTGATTTTTTTCTGATTTAATTAAAACGTGAGAAAGAAGAGTTTTAAGAAATGTTGACACATATCCCAGAAAGCACTGATAGCATCTTAACTTGTACATCTCATGATGTAATTTTCATCATTTCCCCCACACTTTTTATTACCTTAAATAGAAAAATGTCTTTCTTGTTAAATTCAAAACAGTGAGTCAGAAGTAAGGATGGTTTGGAGCTGCCAATGTGTTTTTGCATGACTGCACTTCATGAGGACAAAACATTAAAATGTTCTTCTCTGTATCTTCATCACACAAAGCCTGTTGCATTATGGATGCTCACTAATTTTTTCACACACACACACAAAATGAAATGACCAAGGTGAACGGCCAGAATGAAGGAAAGACACATCACCAACAATGTCTTTGCAGCAATGCAAATGTAGCTGGTTGGCAAGAGTGTAGTCCTTCAGCCTCTTCCTTCCTCCTCTCTCTTGATCAGCTGGGTTCATGACAAAACAGTTTTACGGAGGCCAAGGTACATGTGTGTTCAAAAAGCACATAGATCTGAACAGTATAGGTCTCTGTCACAGCCTGGATCTTAATGCTGGACGTCACTTCAAGAATAATAAGAACTAATGTTGACTGGGCGTGTCCTAAGTACCTAGCACTTTTACAACTTTATATGTATTATTTTCTTTCATTCTTCCAACAATCCTAGGAGAGATGTGGTACTATTATCATCCCTATTTTACAGCTGGAAACCGAGGTACAGGGAGGGTTTTTGGACACAGGTGATAAGTGACAGAGCTGAACTGAAATCCAGGTAGTCTAACTCCAGAGTCCTGTTCTCAATCATGGTCCTCTGCTGCCTGAGGTAGCAGCAGAATCTATGCAACTGTGAAATAGTCATGTTGCCACTCTTTTGGAGGTCAGTGACTCTGAGCATTTTCATTGCAATTTTTACACCTAATTAGAGCTTAACAAGAAAAGAAAGAGAATGCAAAATTACTTTAAGATTGGTCATTTCTATCACTTCAAAAATGCTTTGATTTCACAGTAAGTAAATTCACTGCAAGGTAGAATTTGGAGCATTGGCAAGATTTTTTTTTTTTAATTTGATCGACTGTATTTAATTGGGATTTCAAAAAACTGGATTCCTTTTTCTTTGGTAATACATCAATCTTAAAAGGAGTAGCCTAATGCCTTCCAATTCATATATTAATAAGATGATTTCAATAAGTGGTTTTCAGTAATTGTACAAAATTAATATGGATTAGATAGATGTTACAGTATTGTAATATCATTATTGCATTATATTTTTAACTATGATAATTCATGTTTCTGTGACGCTTCTTATAGGGTTAATTTCTATAACAATTATAGTTTATTAATCTTAGTCTTGTAAATACTTAAGAATATTTGAATTTTCAATTTTAGTGTTTAATTTATACTGATAATTGCTTCCTACAAAAAGACATCTCTAATTATAATCACAGAATGTCCTTTCTCCCTTGTTCAGACAGCTTCTTCTAAGAATTTCATGACCTGTTTAAAAATACAAAAACAATACAAATAAAAACATTCTCAACTGAAACTCCTAATAAGACAAGATTTATCATTAGCCATGAAGTTACCACTTGAGTAATCAAATAATGTTTCAGAATGCTTCATTTAGATAAACTTTTATGTTTTACGGATTGTAAAAATATGCATCATGTAATTGGCCGTTTGTTGAAAACAAAATATTAAGTGTCGTGTGTGTGTTTGTGTGTGTTCATCATTTATAAAAGGGGTGTTAGAGGCATTTCTCTAGGGAAATATCTCTTCAAGTGTCTTCCACTGCTTGTAATTCCAGTTCTGCTTGAACCTGGTGGGCACACACTATGGTAGGCAGAATTGTGAAGACATCCCCTCAAGACTCCCATTCCTGGTTATAATCAAACACTAATCTAGGCACTTCTGTGAAGGGATTTTGTAGATGTAATGAAATTTACCAATCCATTGACATTAAAAACAAAATAATGGGGATTATCCTAAATTATGCCAGTTGGGATTGATGTAATCATATAAGCCCTTAAAAGCCTAAGAGGAAGTCAGAAGAGTCAGAGAGAGATGAGCACAGAAGACGTGAGGCGTAAGAGGGGGTGGGAGAGATTCAAAATATGAAGAAGATTCAATCCATTGTGGCTGCCTTTGAAGATGTAGGAAGAGAACCATGAACCAGGGGCTGCAGGAGGTCTCTGGAAGCTAAGAATGACCCTTGGCTGACAGCCACAAGGAAATGGTAGATCTCAGTCCTGCAGTTGCATGGAACGGAATCCAGCCAAAACCTGAATGAGTGTGGAAGTGGATTCTTCCTCCAAGCCTCCAAATAAGAGCCCAGACTAGTTAATACTTAATGTGGGCTTTTTGAGACTCAGACGAGAGGAATTAGTGTGGGCTTTTGGAGTCTCAGACCCCTGACCTATAGACCTGTGAGATAATACATTTGTGTTGTTTGTATAATTTGTTATGGCAACAAAAGGAAATTAATACCTACTTTAAAAAAATGGACATATTACTCTCAGATAGTGATTCTTAATAATTCTCAGGACCCACTGAAAGGGAACATAAAGAATTTTTAGGTATGAGGAGATCTGTACTATGCTCTCAAATGTTTCTAAAAATTCTTCTCAATTTTTAATATTGAGCCACCTTCTTCTTTTAAAAAAATCTCAGAATTTATTTTCCATACAATTTCTTGCCTCTACCATCCTCTCACCATCCTCACTGTCTTGCTGATAATATTTAATAACTGAGCATTCTGTACATCTAAAGGTTGTAAGGTTAAGAAGGAATGAACTCTACTTAATTAACTGTATGCTGACAATAATTTAAAGATCAATCCTCTCTTCACCTCTTTGGTCGTTTTATCGAGTCTTTGGAAGATACATTCTAAAGGGGACTGCTATTTACAGAACCCACTAGGAATAATTGTGCCCATAGCATCCCCATTAAATGCTTCCCTCCCTCAATTAAAAACAGCTGCTAGAAGAGAGGTGCCGAGGGTACATATGACAGTTGAATGAAGGAATAAAAACTTCCCATTTTTTTGGTTTACATTTTAATTTTTTAATATTCTAATTCTTTGCTATTTATTGTAACTTTACATGTTCCTATTCCTATTTTGAATGGTTACATCTATACTATAGACTCTAGTCCTCTGAATCTAATCTTCTGCATCCCAAACTTCATCTGTATCTACACAGTTGAATGTCATATATTCCTAATATAAATAATAAACTTTTAAAATCTGATCAATAGAGTAAGGGTTTCTACTTTATGCTCTCAAATTCTCTAAACGGAATTTTAGGAGGACGAGGTTTGTTTTGTTCAATTTTTTGGGTTTTTCTTGCAGGATTTCTTATCACCTTATTTGTTTAAATTAAAAAAAAATCATATGATGTTACAAATAACCTGTCATAATACTTTATTATGAAATATTTTAGGTACACAAAAGAGCTTTTAGAATTATGTATGGACATCAGTGTAAGCACCAGTCAGCTTAAAAAATTATAAAAATAACAAAGGCTCCATTGTTCTTCTCCCAGTCATTTTTAATTTTTTTCTTATTATTTTTTTCAGTTTTGTTGAGATATAATTAACATATAACACTGTGTAAGTTTAAGGTATACAAAGTGTTGATTTGATACATTTTTTTAAAAAGATTTTATCTATTTATTTGGCAGAGAGAGAGACAGCCAGCGAGAGAGGGAACACAAGCAGGGGGAGTGGGAGAGGGAGAAGCAGGCTCCCAGCAGGGGAGCCTGATGTGGGGCTCAATCCCATAAGGCCGGGATCACACCCTGAGCTGAAGGCAGATGCTTAACGACTGAGCCTCCCAGGCGCCCCTGATTTGATACACTTCTAAATTGAAAATGATTACCACCTAGCATTAGCTAACACTTACATCACATCACATAATTACCATTCTTTTTTTGTGATGAGAACATTTAAGATCTACTCTCTTAGCAACTTTCAAGTGTATGATACAGTGATAACTATAATCACATGTTGTAATTAGATCTCCAGAACTTATTCATCTTATAACTGGACGTTTGTAACCTTTCACCAATGTCTCTTCATTTTTTACAATCCCCAGTCCCTAGTAACTACCACTGTACTCTCAGTTTAGTTTATTTATTTATTTATTTATTTATTTATTTTTATTTATTTTTAAATTTTTTATTATGTTATATTAGTCACCATACAGTACATCCTTAGTTTTTGATGTAGTGTTCCATGATTCATTGTTTGCGTATAACACCCAGTGCTCCATGCAATATGTGCCCTCCTTAATACCCATCACCTGCTGATTCCAATCCCCCATCCCCCTCCCCTCTGGCATTTTTAGATTCCATGTATAAGTGATATCATACAGTATTTGTCTTTGTCTGATTTTCATCACTTAGCATAATGCCTTTAGGGACCATCAGTGTTGCTATAAATGTAAGGATATCCTTCATTCTTATGGCTGAATAATATTTAAATATATATACACATATATATTGAAAAAAAAATATATATATATTTCACATCTTCTTTATCCATTCATCTTTTGGTGATATTTCAGTTGTTTCTATTATCCTGGCTATTGTAAATAATGCTGCAATTAACATGGAGTGCAAATGTCTCCTCAAGATTGTGATTCTATTTCCTTTGGATATATACCGAGAAGTCAAATTGCTGGATCATATGGTAGTTCTATTTTAATTTTTTGAGGAACTTCCATATTGTTTTCCATAGTGGCTTCACCAATTTGCATTCCCACTAACAGTGAGTCAGGGTTCCCTTTCTTCCACGTCCTTACCAACCTTGCTACTTCTTGTCTTCTTGGTGATAAAGATTCTAAGAGGTGTGAGGTGGTACCTTATTGTGGTTTTGATTTGCATTTCCCTAAGGATTAGTAATGTTGAGTACATTTTCATGTATTTCTGTGCTATTTTTATGCCTTCTTTGGAAAAATGTTCCTTTACTCTGCCCAGTTTTAACCAGGTTGTATGTGTTTTTGCTGTTGAAATGTGTGAGTTCTTTATGTATTTTGGATATTAACCCTTTATCTATCTATCTATCTATATCTATCTATCTATCTATCTATCTATCTATCTATCTATCTATCTATCATCTATCTATCATCATCATCATCATCATCATCATCATCATCTCTCTATTTATATATATTATTTGAGAATATTTTCTCCCATTCCATAGGTTGCCTTTTCATTTTACTGATGCAGAAGTTTTTTAGTATGATTCAGTTTCACTTGTTTATCCTTGCTTTTGTTGCCTTTGCTTTTTGTGTCAAATCCAAAAAAAAAAAAAAAAACCAAACCAAACCAAAACAAACAAACAAACAAAAACCATTGCCAAGCTCAATGCTAAGGCACTTACCCTTATGTTTTCTATTAGAGGTTTTATGGCTTCAGGTCTTATGTTTAAGTCTTTAATCCATTTTGAGCTGATTATTGTGTGTAGAATAAGAAAAGAGTCCAGTTTAAAAGAGACAATCTTTTCCCCATTGAGTATTTTTGGCTCCTTCATTGTATGTGAATTGATCCTGTGTGTCTGGGTTTATTTCTCGGCTCTCTATTCTGTTCCATTGATCTATGTCTATTTTGATGCCAATATCACAATGTTTTGATTCTTTTGTATAGCTTTGTAATATAGTTTGATAACAGGAAGTGTGATGTGTCCAGCTTTGCTCTTTCTCATGATTGCCTTGGCTATTTAGGGTTTCTTTGTGGTTCCAACAAAATTTAGGATTTTTTTTTCTGTTTCTGTCAAAAATCTCAATGGAATTTTGATAGGGATTTCATTGACTCTTCAGATTGCTTTAGGTAGTATGGGTCTTTTAGAAATATTAATATGTTTCCATTTATTTTTGTCTTCTTCAGTTTCTTTCTTTAATGTCTTGTAATTTTCAGTGTATAGATCATTTACCTCCTTGGTTATGTTTAGTCCTAAGAATTTTTAAATGATATTGTAAATAGGATTATTTTTTTCACTTATATAATAGTCTCTTTTTTATCGAAGTATGATTGATACACAATATTTTATTAGTTTCAGGTGTACATCATAGTGATTATAATGAAGGATAGTTGGAAGAAATACAAGCAGAGACAAGGGACCCCCACCCTAAGAGGAAACCACTCTTAGAAGGATTTTACACCACCCCGGATGGAGCCCTCCACCCTTTCCCATGTGATAGATAGGTGGTAAAAACCTGATCGGATGACAGGTGCATGGAGGGTAAATTAGATTAAAGTAGCCTACCAACAAGCCCATAAAAAACCTTTGACTTAGAAACCCTGGTGGCAACCTACCTGGGTCCCCTCCCTTTTCAGGAACCTTGTACTACCACTCAATAAACTTCGCTTTGCTGCCCACCACTCTTCATCTGGTCTACCTCTTCATTCTTCGAAGCAGGATGACCAAGAACCATGGGCAACAAAGGGAAGGAAATCCTGTAACAATTCGATATTTTTATACATTATGAAGTGATCTGCACAAAAAGTCTAGTTATCATCTATCACCATACAAAGTTATTACAATATTATTTATATTCCCTAGGTCATACATTACATTTATTTTATAACTCGATGTTTGTGTCTCTTATTCCCCTTCACATATTTCTCCCACCCTTCAATTTTTTCTTCTTTTGGTAATCAACAGTTGTTTCCTGTAACTATGAGTCTGTTTCTGTTTTGTTCCATTGGTTTCTTTTTTAGATTCCAGATGTATGTGAAATTATATGGTATTTGTCTTTCTCTGTTTTATTTCACTCTTTATTTCACTGTTATAATTCTCTCTAGGTTCATCCTTGTTTTCACAAATGAGAAGATTTTATTCTTTTTTTTATGGCTGAGTAATATCCTATTGTATATATCTACCACATCTTATTTATTCATTCATCTGGTGATTGACACTTAGGTTGCTTCAGTATCTTGGCTGTTATAAATAATGTTGCAGTGAACACAGTGGTGCACATATCTCTTCAGATTGGTGTTTTTGTTTTCTCTGGATATATACCTAGAAATGGAATTGCTGGATCATATAGTAGTTCTACTTTTAATTTTTGAGGAACCTCTATACTATTTTCCATAGTGGCTGCACAAATTTGCATTCCCACCAACAGTGTATGAGGGTTATCTTTTTTGACATGCTCTCCAACACTTACTTACTTACTTACTTACTTACTTACTTACTTATTTATTTATTTATTTATTTATTTATTTATTTATTTATGTCTTTTTGATAATAGACAATCTGACAGAGGTGAGGTGTTTTTGATTTGTGTTTTCCTGACAATTAGTGATGGTGAGCATCTTTTCATGTGCCTGTTGGCCATCTCTAAGTCTTCTTTTGAAAAAAACAGTCTATCCAGGTCCTCTGGATATTTTTAATAGTGTTAGAGCTTTTTTGTTTCTTCTTTGATTTTAAGTTGTCTAAGTTCTTAATATATTTAATTTATTTATTTATTATTTTTTAATTTTTTTTGTTTTTTTTTTTTTAAAGAGAGAAAGAGTACGAGCAGTGGGGAGGGGCAGAAGGAGATGGAGAGAGAGAATCTTAAGTAGGCTCCACTCCCACCACCTACACCCAGTGTAGGGCTCCATCTCATGACCCTGAGATCATGACCTGAGCCCAAATCGAGAGTTGGATGCTTAACTGACTGAGACATCCAGGTGCCCCTAGTTCTTTATGTATTTTAGATATTAACCCCTTATTGGATATCTGATTTGTAAATATATTCTCCCATTCAGTAAGTTGCCTTTTTGTTTTGTTGATAGTTTCCTTCTCTATGTGCGAAAGCTTTTTTGTTTGATATAATTCCATTTGTTTATTTTAGCTTGTGTTGCCATTGCCTGAGGATTTTGGCTCAAAAAAATATTGCTAAGACCAGTGTGAAAGAGCTTACTGCCTTTTTTTCCTTCTATGAGTTTTATGGTTTCAGGCCTTACAATTCAGGCCTTGAATTTATTTTTGCGTATGGTATAAGATAGTGGTCCAGTTTCATTCTTTTGCATGTAGCTGTCCAGTTTTTCCAACACCATTTATTGAAGAGACTGTCATCTCCCCATTGTATATTCTAGCCACCTTTGTCATAGATTAAATGACCATATATGTATGGGTTTTTTTCTGGGCTTTCTATTCTATTCCATTGACCTATGTACCTATTTTCATGCCAGTACCATACTGTTTTGATTACTATAGCTTTGTAGTATAGTTTGAAATCAGGTAATGTGTTACCTCCAGCTTTGTTCTTCTTTCTCAAGATTGCTTTGGCTCTTTGGGATTTTTTGTGGTTCCATATGAATTTTAGGATTCCTTGTTTTAGTACTTTAAAAAATATTATTGCTATTTTGATAAGGATTGCAATGCATCTGTGGATTGCTTTGGGTAATATGGACAATTTAACAATAGTAATTATTCCAACCTATGAGCATGGACTATCTTTCCATTGTTTGTGTTGTCTTCAGTTTCTTTTATCAATGTGTTATAGTTTTTAGAGTGCTGGTCTTTTACCTCCTTGGCTAAATTTATTCCTGGGCATTTTATTCTTTTTGATGCAATTATAAATGGGATTATTTTCTTAATTTATTTTTCTGATTGTGCATAGTCATGCAACCAATTTCTGTATGTTAATTTTGTATCCTGTGACTTTACTGAATTTGTTTATCAATTTTAGCAGGTTTTTTTTTTTTTGTTTTTTTTTTTTGGTGGAGTCTTTAGGTTTTTTTGTCTTTAATATAGTATCATGTCATCTGCAAATAGCAACAGTTTTACTTTTTCCTTTCCAATTTGAATGTCTTTCACTCATTTATTTTTCTTGCCTAATTGTTGTGGCTAGGGTTTCCACTACTATGGTAAAGAAAAAAAGTGGCCAGAATGAGCATCCCTGTCCAATATTAGAGAAAAGATTTCAACTTCTTACCATTGAGTATGATGTTTACTATGGGCTTATCATACATGGTCTTCATTATGTTGAGGTACATTCCTTCTATACCAAGTTTGTTGAAAGTTTTATCATGAAAGGATCTTGAATTTTGCCACATTTTCCCCCCTGTATCTGTTGAGATGATCATATGATATTTATCCTTTATTTTGTTAATATAGTTTATAATTTTGATTGATTTGTGAATGTTAAAACATCCTCATATCCCCAGAATAAATCCCACTTGATTGAGGTTTCTGAATCATTTAATTTATTGTTTAATTCAATTTGTTAATAATATATTGATAATTTTTACATCTGTGTTTATTAGAGTTATTGGCCTATTGTTTTTGTTTTTTGTTTTTTGTTTTTTTCTTGTAGTATCCTTGTTTGGTTTTGGTTTCAAAGTATCAGCTCAGCATATCAGTATTTGGTATCAGCTGGCCTTGAAAAGTTAATTTGTAAATATTCCTTCTTCTCCTATTTTTAAAAAAAAATTTTAGAAAAGTTTGACAAGGATTGGTATTAGTTATTCATGAAATGTTTGGTAGAATTCACCAATGAGTCATTGGTTCTGGGATTTTCTTTATTGGGAGGTTTTGACTACTGATTCCATCTCCCTACTCATTATTGGTATGTTCAGATTTTCTGTTCTTCATGATTCAATCTTATTAGGTTGTACATATCTAGGAATTTATCCATTTCTTCTAGGTTATCCAGTTTGTTGGTATATAGTTGTTTATAGGAATCTCTTATGATCCTCATATTTTTGTGCTAGCAGTTGTAATATCTCCTCTTCCCCTTCTAATTTTGTTTATTTGGGTCTGCTCTCTTTCTTACTTGCTAAGTCTAGCTAAGGGTTTCTCTATTTTATTTTTAATCTTTTCAAAATCCAGCTCTTAGTTCATGAATTTTTATTTTGTCCTTTTATTTTCCTCTGTTTCATCTGTTTTCACTCTGATCTTTGTTATTCCCTTCCTTCTTATAACTTGGGGCTTTTTGTTCTAATTCTTTTTTTCTAATTTCTTGAGGTATAGAGTTAGGTTGCTTATTTGAGATCTGTATTTTTTCTTAATGTGGGCAGCTTAATTATAATGTGTCTCAGTGTCAGTCATCTTTTTTGGAACAGTCTTGTTTCCTGGATCTGTATGTCTGTTTCTTACCCCATGTTAGGGAAGTTTATCACCATTATTTCTTTGAATAAACTGTCTGCCCTCTTTATCTCTCTCTTCTCTTTCTGAAACTCTTATAATGCATACATTGATCTGTTTTATGGTTTCCCACAGGTCCCTTAAGCTGTCTTTACTTTTTTAGATACTCTTTTCTTTTGTGCTTCTTTGGTTGGATGAATTCCACTTCCCTGTCTTCAAGTTCTGATATTCTTTTCCACTTCATCTAGTCTACTGTTGAACCCCTCTATTGAATTACTCAGTCCTGTTATTGTATTCTTTAGCTCTGTGCTTTCTGTTTGGTACTTTTATTTTCTCTTTGTTCATATTCTCATTTTGTTCGTGGAATGTTCTACTGACTTCAGCGATCTTTGTTATGACACTTATTTTGAACTTTCTATCAGGTAAATGACATTTCTGTTTTATTAAGATCTGTTACTGGAATTTTATCATGTTCTTTTGTTTGGGATGTATTTTTTTTGTTTATTTTCCTTGACTCTCTGTGTCAGTTTCTGTATGTTAGATAAAACAGACACCTCTTTCTTTTTTTTTTTTTTTTAAAGATTTTATTTATTTATTCGACAGAGATAGAGACAGCCAGCGAGAGAGGGAACACAAGCAGGGGGAGTGGGAGAGGAAGAAGCAGGCTCACAGGAGGAGCCTGATGTGGGGCTCGATCCCAGAACGCCAGGATCACGCCCTGAGCTGAAGGCAGGCGCTTAACCGCTGTGCCACCCAGGCGCCCCCAGACACCTCTTTCTGTCTTGACAGAGTGGTCTCCCATAGGAGATAAACTTTGTCCATCAGCCTGGCCCATGCTCCTGGTTTTCTCTAAATCCTTTATGATTGTCTAAGCTGTCTTCCTTGTTCTTAGTAGATCCCAGTAGTTAAGGGGTGTCAACGCCCCTAAGGGGAATATTACAGTCAGCACTTATATAGAGACCAGTTGGAAGCTGAACCCTCAGGAAGCAGCAGGGAATGTATGTTGTTAAATCCTTTCCAGGGAGAAACTGGGAGGCATTTTTTGTTGCCTCCCTTTGCACTGGGCCCCGGGCCCTGGGTATATATCCATGATTTCAGTGAAGGTGGGAAGGGTGCTTCTGAGTCCATTAAGAACTTCTTGTTTGCTTTCTACAGTCCTGTGGAACTGAATGTAAGCCTCATTGGCTGTCGGAGTCAGGTGATGTAGGGACCTGTCCACAAAAGCTGGGGTGCAGACATGTGTACAAACTCTTTCTGCGGAGATACTGGTGACTGGAGGCAGGTAGAAGGGAGAGGGCAGAGGAGGTGTCCGTAGGCCTCCCTGATCTGTGGGAAGGATCACAGTCAATCCCCACATGCATACTAATTTAGAAGCCTGACCCTCAGGCAGCAGCTTTTGCAGTATACAAATAGATTCCTTTCAGGGAAAGAGATGAGCATTTTTTTGCCTGTTCCCTCTGTGCTGGGCCCTGGGATGACAGCCGCAGGGAGTGCTCATACTCAAACAGCTGCTTTTTTTTTTTTTTAAATCTGTTATAGTCTTATGGGTCTTGTGGACACAAACCCTGTTGGCTTCAAAACTAGGTGTTTAGGGGCCTGTCCCTTAGTCGGGAGTCTTAAAAATTGAGACACTAGATATGGGGTCCAAACCTTTCGCTCCTGAGGGAGAAGCTGGGGTTGAGGATTTTCTCCTAATTGTGTGGTGCTGTGCTGGGGGTAGGGTTTAGGGTGAGAGTGTGTCTCAGCCTTTCCTACCTGTTTTGATGTCAGTATTTTCTTGTTCACCCAATGTGTAGGAGTCACTCAGCTAGTTCCCAGATTTCTTTCAGAGGGAATTGCTCTGTGTGTAGCTATTTATTCCATGTGACTATAGGAGACGAGTCCAGGAGCTTCTTACATCAATATCTTTAGAGACCTCCACCGTGCTCATTTAATATCTTCTTTCAAATAATTGAGTTGCATGGCAGACTTAGAATTTCAGACTACACACATGGAGAATATATATAATGTCTAAGACATAAAAATGCACCACTATCAAATGGCAAGCAAATGGCTCATTTAGATAATTCAGGAAGTCAGTTTTCAACCAAGCAGTCATTGTGTTTTTAATGTAGTCAAAATGTCTAAATTTGAGAACCTCACCCACAGAGCTACATGATAATTTAAATAAATTATACATATATGCTCAATTTTAGTTAGAAAAAAAATTTAGGCGCCTATTCTGATATGTCTATTTTTAAGTGATTTTCATTTGTGAAAATGTAAGGAGTCTCCCCATCCTAAAGATACATTCGGTATTTTTTGCATATATAACCTATATAAGTCCTTTTACCTTTCCCATTGTCAGTTTTTAATTTCCCTATTTCTCAATGAGAATTTTCTTAGTGGGAAATTAGTAAACTGAGAGTTGATAACAGAAGGAAGCTCTTCATACACTTTAAAATTTTTTTTGTAGTTTCAAGTTTTTATTTAAATTCCAGTTAGTTAACACACAGTGTAATATTAGTTTCAGGAATAGAATTTAGTGATTCATCACTTCCATATAACACCCAGTGCTCAACACAAGTGCCCTCCTTAATACCCATCACCCATTTGGCCCATCCCTGCCCACCTCTCCTCCAGTAATCCTCAGTTTGTTCTCTATAGTTAAGAGTCTCTTTTATGGTTTGCCTCTCCCTCTCTCTCTTTTCCCCCTATGTTCATCTGTATTGTACACTTTTATTAGCACAGTCCTTTAAAACCATCTGTAAACCTGGTCTAAAGTGTGAGTATGATTTATGATTCTTTCATTGATCTGATTTGATAATGAGTAGAAACTGATATAATTAATCGGTCAAACTATATTTTTTATTATCTTCTATGATATTTTGTTGAGCAACTATGGGGAATATAGGGTTCGGCCTTAAGCATTTATCATCTTTTTGGAAATGTAAGACATATATCCATGGAAACATAAAGGGGCAGAACAAGGGTCAACTGACTATAACTGACAAATACTATTATAAGAAAAAAACATAATCATTGGAAGAGGTGGCTTTATATATTATTAAAAAGAGGATATTTAAAAGAGTACAGAGAAAATGAAAAAATAATCATAGTGAGCCAGCAGAGGTTTATGAAAGAAAAACAAAACACTCAATTTTACTTTTTGTTTTATTTTTTGCTTGGGTTGCTAAACTTTTAGAAAATATTATAGAGCCAGGATATCTGGATTTCTATGTTACATTTGACAAGGTTTCTTATGGTATACAAATGAACAAAAGAGAAAACTATAGATTTTATTCATGGAAATGTACAGCTAGTCACATTAATAAATGATGACTAAGTGTTAGTCAAAGCATAGTGATTAATACGTTAACAAAAAATGGATAAGTTATGTGCAGGACAATATTCTCAGCCCTGCTCTCTTCAACATTGTGTCTGCAAATTACTGGTATGAGTAATCTAGATGATAGGAGATAAGATTTGCAAATAATTAGAGCTTGGAGGAATAATGAATGTATTAGAAGGCTAAATTAGGTCCCAAAATATCTGGACAGGCAGGAACAGACAAAACAAGGACAGTTTTATCAGGAATAGATTTAAGCCTGTGGTTTCATAGTAGCAAAACAAACAAACAAACAAACAAAAAATCTGCCAGTCCCTAAAAACCAAAACCAACCAATCAGCCAACCCGTCAATCAACCAACCAAATTGGAAACCACAAATAAATTAGATACCTTTTAGCAAGTGAAACAGTTGTAAGGATTTTGGCTAAAACATCAATAGGAGTTAATAGTATGATGGCATTATAAAATAGGTAATGTGATCTTAGGCTATGCCACTATGTCTCAAACTTTTTCATTATTGTCCCTCTAAGGAGTTTTTTTAGAATTGTTTTTCTCCTGATAATTACCCTATGAAATGTTAATGACACAGTTACACTGTTTATCTCTTTATGTCCTTTATCTGTATCTGTGCTTACTTTTATGTAAGATTTTTTTTCGCAAGAACTGATTTTTACCCTCTTGTGGGCAATATTAACCCTTTTTGAGAATTCACAGGCTTTATTAAATAGAGAATACTCTAGAACGAAGGAAGGAAAATTCTACGGTTCTTAGAAGTGTTTAAAATAATATGTTTACTTCTGAATGCCACGTTTTAAGACATAATTCAAAACTAGATGGTATTCAAAAGAGAGCGGTTAGGATGGCATGGCATGAAGAATTTTTAAAGGGTGGGGAATTATTATTCTGGAGAAATGGAAAGTGTCCTTATACCTATCTTCAGATATGTGGGGGAATATTCTATGACAAAAGTGATCTAATCATTGAACAGTCCCTTTAGCAAAACATATTTTGGCTAAATGTTATAAGTTAATTAGTTCAGAATATCCAAAGATGGAAAAGATTGTTTCATTAGGAATAATCTTCTTTGTCACTAGATGTACTATATGTACATGACCCTGTGGTGGCGAACATGATAGAGAAGATCAGAGCCTATATGGACAGGATGACCTTAGCATCCTTTTTATTCCTGATTCTGTGATACTGGGCAATAGGAGATAAACTGAACCTTGAAGGAAAAGATAGATTTGGATAAGTTTAGAAATATAATACTCCAAAGTAGATATTTTGGTTTCTCAGACATGGAAATTAGGGCATACAGACTTGATTTCTGCTCTGCTTTGTCTATAATTCACTGTCTGGACCTAAGAGGTCACCCACATCCTTACCTATAATACGTTGGATTTAGATTAGATTACATCTATCTTTGCTAGTTCTAGAAATCTAAGATTCTACAACTTAATTATTTATGGTAGGAAGATGCCTTTCTTATTGTCCAATCTTCCCCATCAGCTCAAGCAATTCACAAAGTACTTATAAATCATAAACTATCAGTCTAGAACCTTGAATTACCGTATGTGACAAAAGTAACGTCTTTTAGAACATGTGATTTCAGGTACAGTAGAAGTGAGAGAAACTTCATTAACCAAAAAAAGATGTTTTATGATAAAAGATAGAAGTTACTGTTGTTTTAAGACATTGCTGGTCAGAGTCTCTGTGATACTCCATAGTAGAGGGTCTTTTATACTTCTAGAACATCAGACCTTTAAGGTTGCTCTGGAAAAAGGTGTCATTGCTGCACACCCTGAAGTTATGGACAGGTTTCCAATACTGATTAGTCTGGGAAAGTTGAGTAGACTAAAACATAATGATTGATTATTTTCTATGAAAAATGTCTACTCCACTTTAGTCCAACTTTGTTTTCTCCCTGTGCTTTCAAATATACTTCATTAGCTAAAAAGATAAAAAAATTATGTGTGATGGGGGAGATTGTGGATTTTGCAGATGGCACCATGATATAATGCAAAGAAAAGATCTTATGTTGGTAGTGTGATCTTGGAAAGGTTACTTAGCTTCTCTTTCCTTGCCTGTAAATTGGTTACAACATTGGCCCAATCTTCTCACATAATTCTTAGTCCTCACTGTGTACTGGAATCACTGGGAGAGTCCTTACAAAATAGAGGTGTCTATCCTCTAACCTAGTTTGAAGGAGGCCCTGGGTCTCTCTCTCTCTGTCTCTTTAATCTCTTCAGGTATTATGAGCATAGAATTGAATACTATTGTTAGAGAGCCCTGAAAAGGGCTATTCAAATGAGCATTTCCCAAGGAAAAGCATGGGTGATATTTTTTCCATAGGATTTTTCTTACTAGTACAGCAGTGTCTTCATTGATTGCTATGCTCTGCCCCCTACTAGGAGGAGTCAAGAGAGACAGAACATGCCTAGATGATTCTACTCAGTTAAGAGTCATGCTCCCAGATTCTAGACCTGTCGTAGTCATGGCACCAAAGATGACCAGCCTGCACCTGTGGTTTCCCAAAGGACCCTGTAAGGCTCAGAACTACCAGTCCAGCCTCATCTGACCTCACAGCTATATCAGAGGTCAAAAGCTGCTTCTCTCTGCACAGAGATGAAGCCAATATCCATGAAGAACTTCACTAGTTACTGATCAACCTCCAAACATTCCCTAAAACTATTCCTTTATGGTTGGTAAATTTAGGGTCCTTGAACTATGTTCAAATGTGTGACTTGGTTAGTGCTATAAAGCTGACTGAAACTTTTTTTTTTTAACTATCTGAGATATAACAGGGCAAGAATATCATGGGATTTCATTTTATTATTCAATGTCAACCCTATAAATATTCATAGAAAAGTGTCTGGGAGAGATTAAACTTCTGATAAGTATTCAACAGGACAGAGAATAAAGATTAACCTTTTGTATAAAAGATTAACCTTTTGTATATGATAAAAGATTAATATATTAATAAAATATAAAATTAGTACCAAAGACATTTGGCAGAAGAGGTATAGGCTGAATTTGTATTTTGAAGTGACTACACAAGTTCTAATCTTCTATTAAGGGGAACTAAAGATTGACCAGCAAAAAACGTCACTTCTTAAGGTGACAGAGGAGAGAATCTAAAAGTAATAGGGGTCTTTGTCCAACCAGAATAGATTCTTTGGAGACTAATGATAATTTTAAAAAAGAAAACTATTTTAATTTATATTGTATAATCATTCTTAATTTTTATATAAGACTACGTAAGTGTGGATAGCTTTCTCGTTTCTAAATTATAACTTTTTATTTTTTTGCCTATTTTAAGAATTCACTGATCATAAGGCATTGAACTTGGTATACGGATTGAACTGTTTAATTTTTGACAGTTTCTTCTAGATAGATTCATGATTCCTTCTTTCAATTCTACTTGTGGAAACAAAAAACAAACAACAAAAACAGACAAAAACCTCTGTCTTCTTAGAACTTAGTTTATAGTAGAGACAAAAGCAATAACCAGAGAGACAGAAAACCAGAGAGATGGTTTTATTAATCTCTAGTGTTTCAGATGAAATTAGGGCTACTATAAAAAAATAAAGCAGGAGAGGAGTGATAGGAGTACTGGGCAGAATTGCCAGTATTAAAAAAAAAAAAAAAAAAGAGAGAGAGAGAGAGAATGTCTCACTGCTAAGTGGATATTTTTGCAGGGACCTAGAGAGGTAAGAGAAAGAGAGAGAGAGAGAGCCATGAAGGTATCTGGGACACATTTGGTAGAGGAAAGTCCCCTAAAATGGGAAGAATAAATTCTGGTTTGGGATGTCCATGGGAGGATGGGGAATGAGGAGGTGGGGAGGGTACTTTTAAGCCATTGTAAGGACTTTCTCAGTTACTCTGGGAGAAAGGAGGGCAATTAGAGGGTTTTAAGCTGAGAACATAATCTGGCTTTTTCATAGGATGGTTATGGTATCTGTGTGGAGAATAGATGATAGTAAGGTGGAACCGGATATATGGAAATCTGTCAGAGGCTACTGTAATGGTATAGGGAAGGTATACTGTGGACTTGGACCAGAGTGGTATCAGCGGAGCTGATGAGAAATAATGGGCTGACAAAATTTTCTGATGTGGGGTGAAGAGAGAAAAGAAGAAATAATTACTCCACAGATTTTTGTACCTGAACAATTAGAAGTGTGACATAACCATTGTTAAGGTCCGGAAGGCTGTGGATGCAGAAAATTTGGGGGACTTTATCAGGTGTTTGGATATGGACAGGCTAAGTTTGAAATGGCCATCCAACATTCAAATGGAGATATCATGTGTTCCCCCAAAAGGAAATGTTGAAGTCCTAACTCCCCATACTTCAGACTGTGACCTTAGAAACAGGGCCTTTACAGATGCAATTAGTTCAGGGGAAGCAACAGTAGAGTATTTTGGGTCTCTAATTCAATATGACTGGGGTCCTTATAATAAGATAACCGTGTGATGACAGAGACATACAGAAAGAACACTATGTAATGATGAATGCAGAGACTGGAGTTTTGTACCTGCAGGCCAAGGAATGACATAATTGCTAAGAAAGCACCAGAAGCTGGTAAGAGGCAAGAAAAGATATCCCTGCAGGTTTCAGAGGACCCTGGTCCTGCCAACAGCACCTTGATTGTGGATTTATAGCATTCAAAGCTATGAGATAATACATTTGTGTTGTTTTAGGCCATGTAATTTGTGGTACTTTGTTATGACAGCCCTAAGAAATGATTACACAGAATAAGGTAAGTACTGAGAGTTTGCCCCTGGATTCAGGTAGGTGGAGTTATTGGTGAACTAGACAAGAGCAGTTTCAGTAGGGGAGAAGGCTTAAAATCCTGATTGGAGTGGGTTCAAGACGAGAGAGAAGATGGAATAAATTGGGAGCAGTAAGTATAGGTAAGTCTTTTAAGCAGCATTTCTGTAAAGGAAGAAGCTAAGAAATGAGATCATAGAGGAAGAAAGATATGAAGTCAAAGGAAATGTTTTCCTCTTTCCTTCCTCCCCCTCTCCCTCTCCCTTTGATATCCTCCCCTCTCTCTTCTACTCTTCCCCTTCCCTCCCTCCTTTATTTTCTTCCTTCTTTTCTTTCTTTTTGGATGAAAATATTATCATATGATTGATTGATTGATGATGGAAGTAATTCATTAGAGGAGAGAAAGTTGATTTGGGAGGAGGAACAGATAACAATTAGGGGAGAAATACCCCGGAGAGGCAGGATGGGATCTAGTGCATAAAAGAAGGGTGGACCTTCCACAGGACAGAGACAGAAGACAGAGTCCATGGCCATAGATGTAAGGTAGTAAATATATGTGAAGAGAGTTTATGGAAGAGCGTTTCCAATGGCTTCTATTTTTCTGTGAAAGGAGGAGCAAGATTACCTGCAAAGAGAAAAGATAGTAGTAGAGTTGTTGGGTATTTAAGGAGAGAAGAAAGTTAGGACATGGTCTTCTAGGAGAGTGGAAAAATTCCAGGCAGAGGTAATAGGATTACAGGCAGTCCTTTTGAAGTTTGTGGTCATGAGTTCAGAGAGACGCAGTCAGCAAATTTTGTTTTGTTAATGTAAGAAATGTGTTTCAATTAATTGATTAATTAGTGTTGTTATAGATACCAATACCACTTTTGTTCTTAGGAAACAAATTAAGAAAGGAATAGTTTAACAGAATTTCTGGAGAATGTATTTTCCCTGTGAATAGGATTGTCAGATAAAATATAGCACTCCCTGTTAAATTTGAATTTTAGATAAATAATGAATAATTTTTTAACATATGTTCACAACCTGCTGAAGTTCATAGGTTTTCCATCTGCAAATGTAAGGGTCACTTGCGGTGGGTAGACTCATTCATTTCATGATGTGTATGGATGTTGGGCAATGCACCACTTTTTGAACTATACTTTTTGAAGCTGTATGGTTTTTACAAGCTAATTCCTGGACTGAATTGTAAATCTGCCAAATGTTGATCCAACTATTTAACATTTTTACTAAGAGTTAATAAGAAATGTTGATGACTTAAATATCTTACCTTGCTGCTCTTGCCATCTCTCTGGGAACATTCACCCTATTGGCAGACTCTCAGCAATTTTATATTAATCTCTTCAGTGATAAAGACTACATTAACAACCTTTAGGCTGATAAAAGTTAGCTCTCTAGCAATGGTGGCCAAGGTGTACATAGTTTTTCTTTTGGTGCATTTCTCCAAACGCTGGAGACAAAGTGGTTTTCTGTTGTTGTTGTTGTTTTATTCCTGAAGGCTTTACTTTTTCTGGTCTTACAAAGTTATTTTTGACCAATGAAATGTTTTAACACAGTTAAAAATAAAAATGACATTAGAGTTTTAAATTGGGGGAATTGAAATTCCTGATATGAATGGTCTATTAGGACTGGTCCAATTGTTCAGTATCAAGAAGAAATATGTACTGATTCAGTTGGTTCTTAAATAATAATTATAGCCATGATTTATTCAGTATTTACTATGTACAAAGTACTGTACCAAATATTTAACATACTAAATTTTAACAAAAACCTAATAGGGACTCATGAATCCATTCAACAAATATTGGTTGTACCAAGCCTTGGAAATAATAGTGAATAAAAGATACAAAAATCTCTGACCCCATTGAGCTTACATTTTAATGGGCAAGAAGCAATAAAAAATAAATAATAATATATTAGATAGTAAGAAATGCTTTGGAAAAAAAAAAGCAGGGAAGGGGGTATATAGGATAATGGAAGCAGAGATCAATTTTTGATGGGGAGCTTAAAGAGACTTTATTGACATTTGAGCAAAAACCTGAAGGGATAAAAAGGTGCACATACCTGACATGTTGAAT
The DNA here is from genome assembly GCF_017311325.1 of Ursus maritimus. NCBI lineage: Eukaryota > Metazoa > Chordata > Mammalia > Carnivora > Ursidae > Ursus > Ursus maritimus. The sequence goes on from NW_024426885.1 coordinate 57,952,501, forward strand.
CAATAGCCAAGGTATTTGGAGTAGAGTGAACAAAGGGGAGAAAAGAAAAAGATTAGGTCAAGTAGAGGAGGTGGTATTATTTGAGACTTTGTAGGTCATTGTAATGATCTGAGTTTTTGCTCTTAAAGAAACAAGATATGGGAGGTATTGAATAGATGAGTGACTTGATTCAACTTTAATTTTAAAAAGATCACTCTGGAAGGTAAGAAAAGACTGCTGAGGGACAGGTGAGGAGGCAGAAAAGCCAGGGTGAAGGCTGTGTTAACAATGTGATGAGAGAAGGAATAATCCAAGGTGGGAACAGCAAGAAGAGGTAGTAAGAAGTTGTGATGCTAGATATATCCTGAAAGGAGAACTGTCAGGATTTTCGGTTTATTGGGTGAAGAGTATAAATGACAGAGGAAAGGCTGACTACAAAGTTTTTGACCTGAGCAACTGGAGGGATAGGAGTTGTCATTAATTGAAATGAGGAAAACTTAGGAGGAGCCTATTTGTCAGGGAAAACTATGACATTGGTTTTGAACAGGATGAATTTAAATTCCTATTAGACAGCCTAGTAGAGATGCCCAGTAGTTGGACATACAAATCTGCAGTCTGGGCTACAGGTATAAATTTGGAAGTTTTGTTTAAAGCCATATTATTGGTTATTGTCAATGAAAATAGATAGACAAAAGTTTAGATCCAATAACTAAGTCCTGCAGGAATCCCATGTTGGGGAGGCAGATAAAAAGGAGTTATAGATGAGACTGGGGAGAAGCCAGCAAATCACAAAACTATTAAAGACAGAACCTAGATTTGAACCCAGGTCTGTGGGGTCCCTCTAATTCCTTTGACCTTAGTCAGTATTGTACATGGCCACATTTTATTATTATAATTATCAATCTGTATTATTTCAAAGCCTAATCCATTTCTAGAAAAAAATATGCTAATCAGTACCCAAGGTACCTGAGTGAATTGCTCCTCAGAAAAACACTAAAAGATGAAAAGTAAAGTAATATAGTAAGAGCTTTATTTTGTATGTCAAGCATTATGCCTGGTCCATTATAGATAACATCTCATTTAATCCTCATTTTAGGTTATTATGGTCCCCATTTTGCAGAAGGAGTTGAGGTCAGCAGAGTTTAACTACTTTCTCAAGTTTTCAATTCTTAAGTGGCAGAGTTGAGATTTCTACCTAATTCTATTTTCTACTATTTTACATTTCATCATGTATACCATCCTGACTCCAACTAAGAGAAAATTATCACTGTAACAAGCAGCATTGAAAAGCACAATAGATATCCACAGTGACTGTTTTATAGAAGGGGAAGACTCTTAATATGGTTATTTCTTATATCAACCTAAAATAAAGCTAGTGTCATAAAACTAGATTATAGTTCACATCATAAATAGAACATGCTTGAATTCTAAACTTACAATAAATTTTGTATGGCTAGGGGTGGTGGGTGGCTCAGTCAGTTAAGCATCTGCTTTTGGCTCAGGTCATGTGGGATCCAGCCCCCTGTCAGGCTCCTTGCTCAGCGGGAGCCTGCTTCTCCCTCTCCCTGCTACTCCCCCTGCTGGTACTCTTTCTCTTTCTCTCACTGTCAAATAAATAAATAAATAAATAAATAAATAAATAAATAAAATCTTAAAAACCATATTTTTTTGTAGTCCTTTCACATTCTCTTATCAAGGCCCCTTCATAACTAACCACCCAATTCTGAGATGGCAAGTTGGTCACTGATCTCTGCAAGGCTCGGTCCCAAAATCTTGTCTCACTATCACAGCTCTAAGAATGATAGCACTTTGAATGTTGTCCCTAAGGAATTATGGAGGCCCCAGCCACTCTTAGGATTTGGACTAGAGGTTGGGAACATATTACAAGGTAGCCTATCCCCAGCTGCCTCATGAATCACAATATATTCAGCTAAAAGAATATCAAGCAATTTTTTGAGTATCTCAAAGAACCACACTGGCACCCTGAGGCATACAAGTGGACAGAGAAAGAGCTCCTCCTCACCTTTAGCCAATGCTGAGTCACCAGCTGTGTGAGACAGTGGGCAGGGAAGATCCTGGAACCCAAGTGGATAGGTTAATTCTCTAGTGCCTCTTGGAACCAAGAATATTGCCATAATAATATTTTTATTCCTAGAAGTACTCTATTTTTGTTAAATCCCCCAGTCTACATGTATTTTTTTTAAAGATCTTTATTTGAGAGAGAGAGATTGAGCACAGCAGGGGAGGGACAGATGGAGAGGGAGAAGCAGGCTCCCCACTGAGCGGAGAGCCAGATACAGGGCTCCATCCCAGGACCCTGGGATCATGACCTGAGCCAAAGGCAGACGGTTAACCAATTGAGCCACCCAGGTGGCCCTACATGCATTTAAATATTCTTTGAAAGTGTACACTTGGTAAGTTTTCCTGTCTTTTCTAACAAAAACCAGTTAGAAAATATAATGGAAATAAAGATTTGTCACTCAGTTGACAAAACTTCAGCTCCTTCCGGAAATCTTCATGCAGTTTATCTTCCTCACTTCATATACGTCTCTGCTCAAAGCCACCTCTTCAGAGAAACCTCTTCTATCTTTATTTAAATAGCCTCTCTCCTAGTCCTTATTTCACTATCTTACTTCATTTCTTCTTCAAGTATTATATATCTACTTGCATCGAACTATATATTTAAGAACATTCTTAATTATTATTTTGTGTTTACCTAATTATAAGTTCCACAAAATCTAGGATTTTTTTTTTTTTTTGAATTTTTCTTGTTCAGTGGTATAGCTTCAGTTCCTGGAGGAGTTTCAGTTACATTGTATATATTCAATAAATATTTGTTCAGTGACTATATGTTGGATAAATGAAAAAAGAAAACGCAAGGAAAGGGAAGGGAAGGAAAGAATGAAAGAAGGAACAAAGAAGGAAGGAGAGGAAGAAAGGAGGAAGGAAGGAAGAGAATAAAGGAAGAGAAAAGAAGGAAGAAACAGACAGCAAAGAAAATAAAGACAGAAATGGTCAGGGTGAAGATACTTAGGCATTGTCCATTAGCCATGGCTATTCTTTTCTCAGCTTTTTACCAATTTTGAGTTGATGTGTTGACTCTCAAATATTGGCATGTGACTGTAGCCCCACTGACTGGATTTGTCAAAAAGAAATTATGACACAGAAAGTTACCATTTCTCACATATTTTCAGAATAATTCCCCTTCCCTGAATTGCTCAGGGATTAAAAACGACAGTTTATTCTTCCATATCCTTTTAGTTGCCTATTCTTGATTATCAGACCACTTAAAATGTTGTTTGATTGTTTGTCTATTTATTTTCTAATTAGTTATCCAAAAATAGTATCTCCTTGAAACAGAATTTTAGAGTTGATGGGATTTTAGTGATTCTCCAATCCAGCCCCTGATTTTACAAATGAATCAATGAAGGCCAAGATGGGGGGGGGGTGGGAGAGAGAGATCGAGAGAAGATTGTTAATCACATGCTTGACAAGCTACAGAAACAGGACTCCAACCCAGGTTCTTCTGACAAGTTACCCAGAGCAAGGTGAAAGTTGTAAAAACAAAATGAAACAAAACCAGTAATGGATCTCTCCGTATTCATCAGACAGATTAATGTAAATTGAAAGCAGTACACATTTCCATGATGAATATATGCATCTCCATCTTTGTTTTATATTACAGCTACTCACTGCCAAAATTTCTGATTGGATTTGCTTCCAACAATTGGCAGAAAAAGAAGGATAGGGACTCAAATGTAAATATTTCAACTGTGATGTTGCTATGGGCAATTTCCCTCCCCAAATTGTTAATAACCAGGGCCTAATTGCATGACTCTCTCTACGATGCGCTAGCTTTGTAATGATTTGAAGGAAAAAATAAAACAATCTGATTTTTTTTGGTAAGCAATCTGATTTCTAGGTAGCAAAATTGTGGAGATATTTTTAAACATCATTTGGTGACTAGGGCTGCCATATGTTACGGATAAATGCTTGGGAGTCTATATTCAATTAATAAAATAAAATTTGTAAGAAAATAGGTATGTGGTGGTTCATAAAGACCAAAATATGTATGTATATTGCTCAAGAATACACGGCCAGATTTGAGAGGAATTGCAAAGGTTAATAGTTGTTGGAGAAGGAGATAGATAAAGGACAGAGACTCCTGAAATTAGCTGAGGATCTGTCATCTGCTTCAAAATAGGATCATCTTTGCAAGATTCACTGTATGTATTAGTGGCTGCTATGATGCCCATGGGTCATGATGGATTAGCCTGGTGGTTGTATCTAACTGTGGCATTCTAACATCCCAAACAAACAAACAAAAACAAACAAATAAACAACATTACCACACTGAAGAAAAGGAGAGAACAACACGATAGAGTTGTTATATGATTAGAAAAGAGATTTATAAGGAAAGATTCCTTAAGGCAGGCCAGGATCAAAATTCAAAATTTGCTATCTAAAACCTGTAGAGAATATTAGAGCTTTTCAATAAAGCTGGCAGCCAAATCAAGGCTAAAAATGTCAAATAAAATATTTCATGGATCCTCTCTTGGCATCAGGTCCAGGCAGAGACCATTGTACTTTTAGCATGCATCTCTCTTATACTTTCTCTTAAGAGAGAGAAAAGAAAATCTTCTTATTAAAACTGGCACTGCACCAGAAACACTGACCTCTGCTCAAAGAAGAGCTTCAAAGTCTCTTGTTTGAGCTTTTTGCGTAAATGTGTGAGAGCGTGAAGTGCGGGAGATATGGATTGTCTTTTACAGACTTCAAAAAGGACAATTTTGGCAGGAAACAGTTTTTGCAATTGTTTGTAGAATATTTTCCTTGCTCTTGGGAAAAGGCTACATTGCAAGCTAGGCTCCCTCTTCTCCCTCTGTCCTCCTTCCCCCCTTTCCCTCCCTCCTTCAGTCCCTTCTCCTTCTCTTTTCCTCTCTCTCATCTGAATTATTAGAGCTCCTGAAGCAATTGAAAGTCGTGATCTAGCAGGCTTGGCACAGCATTATTTCTTGTCTATTATATCCAAATATTGTCAGAACGGTGATCCAAATGCTTTATGTATCTGCCAAATGGTCTTACTCTGAGGAGAAAATTAAAAAGTGAATGTGTATTGTGGGTTAATAAAATGCTTACCAGAGGCCGACTTGCAGTATTAAAAGAGTGTCGGACTTCATCTAGTCCAGCCTGTCTTCTCTGCCCCCACGTTTGAACACCTTCCCAAACACCCCTTGTCTTGGGTCAAACTCCTCAGTCGCTGGAACTTCACTTGTGAAACTGCTTCTTCGACTTCACGCGTATGTCTCATGGCTACAGAAATCTTCACTCTTCCCAGCTCAGATCTACCTCCTTGCAGCTTCTGCCTATTAGTTTTAGTTCTGCTCCCTGACGCTACATAATATGAAAGTCTAATTCCTTTTCCATGTGGCAACTCTTAAGGTATTGAAGTAATAGGTATTTGCTGCTGCCTGTCTTATTTAGGCAAAGTATCCTCAATTATCAAACTCTTCCTCATATTTCAGAGCTTCTGAACCCTTCACTGTCCTGCTCACTTTCCTCTGGATATGGCTGGAGGTGACTCATATTCACCGTTCCAAAGCTGTTTGACCTTGGAAAAATTAACTTCTTGGTGCCTTTGTTTCCTCATCAAAACATCAAAAATAATAAAAGTACTAGCCACTTGTATACAGTAATCATGTAAAATGATTAAAACACTATTTCTCCTGCTGCAGCTGCTACTACTACTGCTATTCCTAGTATTAGTAGTACTATTACTACTGCTGAGGCTGCTGGTGCTATTAGTACTACAACCACTGTTACTGCTATTACTACTAGTAGTGGTATTATTACTATTGCTGCTGCTGCTGCTGCTACTACTGCTACTATTACTAGTGCTGCTATTGCTACTACTACTGCTGCTGCTACTACTATTACTATAAGTACTGCTTGTATTGTACTTCTGTAAATAAAAACTGTTTGCTTTTCTGTGAGTCCCAACATTCTGCTGGGATGAATTGAACCTAAAGTTAGTCAGTTGTACAACTTTTATGTACTTTCGGCCATTTGTACATCACTACTCCTAAAACTGTATGCTTATCTTTCTAACTCAAGAATATCGGGCTTCCGTACTCCTTGGCATTCCTCTGTAATTCCCAATCTCTCCCTCAGATTCTCTGCAGTTGTTCTTTTAGACCTATTGCATTCCTTCAAACCTTGGTTTCTACTGTTCCTTCCTCACTATCAGACATCTCCTCCTTCAATGAGAAAACTGAAGCCATTAGACAAGAGCTTCCTCCTTATCCTATCCCCAAACCTCGAACCATATTGTGTCTGTGTCCATGTTTTCTTCCATTCTGCCCTATTCTGAATTATTCTCTCCGCACACAGCAAAGCTCAGGTTAATCCCTCCGTTTTAAGTACCTTGCTATATCTTAGTAATTATTATTTCTCTCTCCTTTAGTTTCACTGTGTTTTTCTATTCTAGATTCTCTTCATCAGAGGTAAAGTATTCACATTTTTTTCTTCTTAAAAAATCTGTTGAGGTTTACTACTATAGTGCATTTATGCTGTTTCAAAAAGAAATGGGAAAAATCTTTCTAATCAGCCTTGCATGTATCTTTAAAAAAGTAGCTGTACTTGTTCGTACTTTTTACTTTACCTCCCATTCATTCCTTAATCTACAATAATCAGAAATTTGCCCTACCCTCTATTAAAACTGTTACAACATTTGACAAACCATTCAATCACTCCTTCTGTAAGAACTCTATTGTTTTGGTACCCATTACACAACATCCTTCTGATATTCCTTCTACCTCTCTAGCTGTTTCCTATTAATATGTTTTGTGGATGCTTGCTGCCAGTTTTAGTATTCTTTTAAATTTTGTCCTAGACTCTCTTCTCCCAAAGAGAAGACTACACACCCTTCCATGGCAAACTCATTTATTCCTGACTTAAAAACCTAGCTATCTGCAAATGGATCTCAAATACATGTCTCCCATCTGGTTTGTTTGTTTTCTTTTTTTCCTCTGGAAGTAACCAAAAGTCAACACATCCGCAGGAGAACTTGTCATGTATCTATCTACTGTCTACTCTTACTGCCAAGCCTGTGTTTTCTTTCCCCGATTACCTCTCGGTGAGTGGCATCTATGTTTGTCTGGTTTCCCAAATAAAAAGGCTGGGGATCATCTTTGCCTTTCTTTGATCAATTTTCTTGGATACAGATAGAATAATTCTTGTAATGTATAAATCTTAAATTATCAGTGCACCACAGAACACTTCTCAGTGTTAATCTTCCCTATTACACCTAGGATGAATTTAGAATAAGAGTCACTTGTCTCCAAGAGTCACGAGATAGCATTCACATGTTCAACACTTTCTTAAAATCCTGGCCACAGTATACAATGCTATCTTGGGCAAATTCTTTCCCTATGATGTATATGAGTTGTTAAGTTCTAAACTTGTGTAGAACTCCATGACATTACTTCTTTTTTTCTGATGTGTGTCTTACCCTCTTCTGTCAGATGCTCATTCACCATGGCAGACCAGAAAGATCTCCCACAGAGCTTTTGAAGACTATGTGGGCAGCTCAGGGGGCCCAACCCCAGATCAATGGAATCAAAATCTCTGGGGGATGGACCCAGGCAGAAATCTTTAATAAAAGTTCTTCTGGTGATTCTAATGAGCTGCCAGGGTATAAAACCCACTGGTTGAGAATTTCTAGGTTAGGGGAGGATGCATAAAAGCAGAGTCAATGGGATGGAAATATGGGATTAGGAGACAAAGAAGAATGACATCAAAGGTAAAATTTCTTTTAACCTTTGTAGCATTAGCTGCCCCAAATTTTTATAGCATACTTACATCTTTGGAACTGGCCAGAAAGGGTGCACTTTAGTTCTCTAAGCCCTATGCCAGTAGTTTACGTATTTGCCATTTCTCTAGCTCATTAACATTTTGCCACTGTTTTTTTTTTTTTTTTTTTAACCACTGGTTTTTAAACAGCATACCCCTTTTCTTCTAATCTTTTAAGTTATATAGAGTTCTTTTTAAAACTGTATATTTCAGCTACTCTTCAACATTATTCAAATGTTATCTATAGGGTGAAGCCTTTTAGTCTTCCTTCCCCCAAACTCAGTTAACAACTCCATCCTGCCTGTTCACAAAGCACTTTAAACAATTACCTATGTGTACTTACTTTCCTGCATTTTGATTTGTGTTTGTTTGTTTGCATATCGGTTTCTCACTCTGGACTATGATATCCTTGAAAGCAGAAAGTGCCTGGTACATAACAAATGTGCAATAAATATTTCTGGACTGAATGATTAGATGAACAGATGATGTATACGTTGACTCTTCTGGCTTATAGTATATGCAATTTTACATGTTTATCTTTGGGTTTATAAGATCCATTCATTATTTTGCCAAAACCTGAGTTGAGCACATCTTATGTGGGAGGCCCTGTGCCTGGCACTTATTTCTATCTCAGTTTTGTCCATCTTATATATAAATTTCTTATGGAGTTTGAGGTGTATTCATATCATTTTTTTTATGTTTTCCTACTATGATCACAGAATATTTTTTGAAAACCTTCAGACTCTCTCAAATTGTCATTTTTTACAGAATTTGAGGCCATGGAGCTATAGCTGTCTTTTTCTGAACTTCTTGAAATCTATCATTTCCGTATTTCTGGCTAATACAAGCTCTAAAGTAACGAGGTAACTTTGCTCTGGGTTTCCACTGCTTCAATCACAAATTCTTTGTGATTGGTTAGCATGGGATTAGAAAATCACTTCTCTTGTTACTGCTTTTCCATCTGAGCAAGACTTGTCAAGGACACCTTATGTCATTGAGAGTCTAGTGATTGAGGCTAAGGTCACTGCTCTGTACAGCCTCTGTTCCAGTTACAGATTCTCGCTCAGGAAAACCCCATTCCTTCCTTCCTTCCTTCTTACCTGGCAGTTTAACATACACTCAATAAAGTCACTTGTTTTCCTCTCTCCTTTTACCTTTAAAAGTATATGGATTTAAACCAATTGGGTGACTCTCCATTTCTCCCTCTCACTTATGCAAGATGAATAAATTCTAAAGATGTGCTGTACAGCATAGTGTCTATAGTCGATAACACTGTATTCTGTACTTAAACATTTGTGAAGAGGGTAGATTTCATTTTAAATGTCCTTACCATGCGCACACAAACACACAAAAGGCATACAAGGAAACTTTGCAGATGATGAATATGTCTATTACCTTGATTGTGGTAATGGTTTCATGAGCGTATGCCTATGTCCAAACTCACCAAATTATATACATTAAATGTTTGCAGTTTTGGCATGTCAATTATACTTCAGTAGAGATGTCTTAAAAAATGTATTGCTTCATACACTTAAGAGGTATTAAAAAAAGTAGATAGCTTTAGCAGATCACTAGTTCAAGATATATATATTACTACACAGTTATACCTTTATTGATAACCTTCTACTCTCCTCCTGCTCCTATCACCAAAAACAAACAAGCAAAACATAAAGTCAATTCTTTTATAAAAAACCAAACCTTCTATTACTGTATTAGAGTTATATGTTTCATGCCAGTAATACTCTGTGATGGCAATATACTCAAATTTTACTCTTTGTGCTGTAATTTCATTTATCGTTTGTAACTGACTTATCAGTTGTGCTTTGGTGTACACACATACACACACACACACACATCCACATGTATGGTTTAAATAGATATCTTGTGTTCTCATATTATTTTTTTTTACTCTGAATTAGTTTATTAGTTTTTTTGCCAATGCCATAACATCATCTGTGTTTGCTCTGTTATGATAGAACATTTCTCTTTTCTTCTCCAATTTCACTTTATAGTCCCCATATGGATAGGTTTAATGCAATTCCTTAGAAATCCAAGCAAGTTTCTGTAGACATAGATACACTTATTCTAAATTTATATGGAAAGGCACAAGTCCTAAAATAGCTAAAAGATTCTAAGTGAAGGAGAATAAAGTGGGAGGAATTACTCTACCTGATATTAAGTTTTTACCATATAGCTACAACAATCAAGAGAGTGTGACTTTGGCAGAGAAATGGATACATAGATCAAAGGAACTGAATGTAAGATTCAGAAATAGACCCATACAAATTTGCTTAGCTGATTTTTGACAAAAGTGAAAAACTAATTCCATGGAGGAAGGATAACCTTTTCAACAAATGGTGCTGTAGCAATTTGACATCTAGAGGCAAAGCAAAGGAACTTTGCATGAAGTCTCACGCCACATACAAAAATAAACTTAAAATGAATCATAGTCAAATGCAAATAAAACTTTTAGAAAAAATGTATTAGAAAATCTTTGAGAACTAGGGCTAGGCAAAGACTTCTTAGACCTGATGCTCCAGTCATGAACAAAGGAAAAATTGATAAATTGGACATAATAAAATTTAAAACTTTTACCCTGTGAAAGCCCATGTGAAAAGGATAAAAATACAAGCTATAGAGAATGGTAGAACATATTTGCATTGAAGTACAAACATATCATAGGATACTACTCAGTAAGAAAAATAAATGAACTATTGATACACATAACAAATTGGATGAATCTCCAGGAAACTGCTGTGCGAAAACAAAAACAAAAACCTAAAAACAAAATGAAACAAAACAAAACCTCAAAAGGTTACATCTTGTATGAATGCACTTATATAACATTTTTAAATAATAAAATTTAGAAATGGTGGGCAGATTCATGGTTTTGTGGGGTTTTCAGATAGGAGGGTATGCAAATTGTTATCAAAAGGCAACATGAAAGATTCTTGTGGTGGTATTGGAATTGTTCATTATTTTAACTGTGGTGGTGAATGTATAGAATGTATAGGTGTAGGTGAACATACACAGGTGACAAAATTACATAGAACTTAATACACACCCACCCATGCCCACACAGCCTCACACACAAAGGGTAGAAGTAAAGCTGGGCAAATCTGTATAAAATTAGTGGATTATATCATTGTTAATACCCTAGTGGTATAGTTTTACAAAATGTTACTATAGGAGGAAAGTTGGCAAAGTATACAAGAAATATCTCTATATTATTTTCTTACAACTGTATATGAACTTACAATTATCCCAAGAAAGATTTCAATTAAAAATTATTTTAGATAATTGTATAGTATTATATATGATTTGGAAATAGAAGAAATATTTGAAAGTAGGAAAAATAGATACAACCAATATGGAATGAAAGCAATGGAATCTATCATTTTTACAGTGGTCAATTTTGAATTTGTGAGGACAGACAGCAAATACTCATAATTGTCAATGAAGTGAATTAATAAACATTGATTTACAGCAGAGAAGGCTTAGGACAAATTATTTGTTAGACCCTTTTATGTGTTAGAACAAATGAAAAAAAAATATAGCAAGAGACCATAGGAAATTGCCAACTAGTTATAAAAGGCAATAGTTTAGACCAGATACCTGTTCCAGCTACATGGTTTGGTAATGATGATGTCAACTCTACTAGAGAAGAGATGCCCGTAAATAATCTCCCACTTAGAATTTATGATGCAAATATAACTATGCTTACTAAAATTTTCCAGTTTCAGACCAAATTTTGACAGGGAGTAGATGCATTTAAGGAATAAAGATTTGAAGTACATGCTTGGAATCACAAATAAGGTCATCAATTACACAGAGGGGCAAAGCTGCGATCTTCATGTCTGAGACTATACATATTCTTCAGATCAACATACCGTTAAAAAGAAAAATATTTGCGATTTGGAAATAAAATTTTATTTGAATATGAGGACAAGCTGAGCTCCCAATTGCTATTGATAGGATTTACAAGTCTATATTATACATCATATGATTTTTATTGCTTTAAATCACTAAATTTTGATTTATTATTCTCCATTAGCTAACTAGGACACCTGTGGTTTATTATCTCATTTTTGTTATCACTTGATATCTATCATCTATCTATCTATCATCTATCTATCTATCTATCTATCTATCTATCTATCTATCTATCATCTATCTAAGCTTTCCTTTGCATGTAAGATTTAAAAAGCTTTTTTCAGTGTTCTGCTTAAAGAGTTGAGTGTAGGTCAGGTTGTTTCATGAATAATCACTAGAACTTGTCTGGGTGTGTCCCTGGGATTCTAAAGCAGGGCCTGCAACAGCTGAGATTTTGACTTTTTCATGTTATGGAAGAAATCCTGCAAGAATGTCACTGCAGAAATAATACATTAGGTACTTTAGAGTGTGCTAATAAAGTTTTCCTTGCCCTTATTCTCTAATCCTTGTATACCAAAGCTTATAGTTAACTGTAGGCTTTCAAAGTATTTCAGGAATGTTTATTATATGTACTTTTGAAAATGGCAGGCATTTGTATTTATCACCCTGTTTGGAAATATTTCTAGCCAAGGGAATAGTTGAGCTCAGGTGAACACACAGGCTCTTGTATTACAGTTACAGTACACTGAATAACAGTGGTAGGTTAAGTGCATTGTAGCAAATTGAAAAGTGGAGATATGCCAATGCCAACACTGTTGGCAGAAATTCAGACCCTGCAACATTCTGCACAACCAGTGTGTAGGGTGAGTAATTTTCTACCTGACCTGCTGATTTTCTGTGAAGAGATTCAATATTGCTTAAATGACTTAGTCATATTTTCTGGGTGGAGGGAGTGCAATATTTTATTTCAGGGTATATGTGTGTGTGATTTAAAGAAATATTGCCACTTTTACTGGAGACTTTTCAAAGGAAATGAGAATTTCAATTATCATTACCTGACAACTGTAGTAGTTTAATTTACACATGAAAAGTTAGGGGAAAGATGAACCCGACCCCCCAAAAAATCTAGAAGTAAGCTGCCTTCTTGATCTTTTTTGCATTTTGTCTGCATATCATGACATTGAAGTGTGCGATATCTGTTGCCCATTTACCTGCCAAGGCACTTTTTCACAAAAGGAGGCAAAAGGCTCAAGTAAGTTCTTTATTTTCAAGTGTTAGCCTAGAATTGGCATTTTTACAGTATTTACAGTAATCATAAACTCAAATGTGCTCTGCTGTAGTTTTCCTTTGTTTACGGAGTCCCTACAAAGAATGAGAAGCCTACCGGTTAGAAGAAATACTATCTTTGGCACACATTTTGAAGCGCTTTTAACAAAGAGACAAAAATGCTGACCATTACTGTTTTGTCAGAAGCGGTATTAACTACTAAGATTCTTTAACAATCCTAGGGTGAGGGTCCTGGATTCCACACCCAGCAAACTAATTTTAAGGTATTTTTCTCATTTTTCATCACAGTTGAAAAGAGCAATGAGCACTTATTAAATGTTTCAAATGAACTATAAATTTTCCTGGAATTTTCAAGTTTTTCTTTTTTTTAAACTCTATTTTAAGAGATCAGATAATAACTAAGATAATCTATAGGCGTTCATCTTACCTAATGGTACTAACAAACCATCCTAAAATGTAGTGACTTAAAACAACAACATTTATTACCCCTTTTGTTTTCTGTGGGTTAGAAGGAGTTGGGAGCCCTTGCCCAGATTCAAGTTAAGGGAACACAGACTCCACCTCTCAATGGAAGGAATGTAAGACTCATTTTTAGAGGAGCATATGAAATGAGATGTATTATATTAATGTTGGCTGTCTTTAGAAAATACAATATGCCATGGCAGGCAATTTAATTTTTCCATAAGGAAACTTCACGAGATTGGTGGCTTCATCAAAAATATGTGTGTGTGTGTGTGTGTGTAATGGATTTATGTTATTAAATTTAATATGGCCTTGAGTATTTCTCAACAACATTAAATCAGCATTCAAAAGAATTATTCTAATGACTATAATTTTCTTTCCTAAGGATAAACCAAAATTTACCACTTACAAAACTGTTACATTTCTTTGTTGTAAATAACACTTAACTACACTTATACATACGTTTCTAGACAGATTCCTTGATTGTATCATTTAGGAATTGCATTTGGCTGCAAGTAACAATCGACTTTAAAAAGAAAGTTTTTTCCCCTGCTTATCCAAAAGTTTAGGGGTGATGATTGCTGGCATAAGCCCATCTGTCTAATGATGTTTTCAAGAGTCTGAGGTGTTTTTGTATGCTTGCTATTTTAGCTTTGATATTTCAGACTTTCAGGTAGCTTGTCTATATAGTGAGTGGGATAGGGAGGAGGACAATGGGAAAATGTGAAAGGAACGTATCCTAGTGAATCTTGGTTATGAATGGAGGAAACATTTTTCCTCTGGGGAATTGTGCCTAGTCTCATTGGCACATGGCCAAGCTGAACAACAGGGAAGACAGAAAAAGTATTTTGTTTACTAGGTATTTTAGTTTTCTTAAATTAGTTCCCCCTGAAAACAGACTGTGATACAGAAAATTGCATGCAGAAAGTTTATTGGGCTATGATCCTGGGAGATACACCTGTAAGGAAGGGAGGAAGGGAGGACTGGATAGAGGAAGAAACTAGCTTACAATGTGATTGCAACTGAAACCTCACCTGATTTATTAGAGGTTCTGGAATTCAGATGGCCTTTGAGAATTGTCACAAATTGAGGCAAGGAGGCTAAGCCTTCACAGTAGTAGTTCCGACTGTGATTGATTATGACTGCCCACTGGAAGGGGCATTGCCTTGGGGAAGGTAGTTTCCTACAGCCAAGGGCAGTCTCTAGTGAGGGACTAAGCCATGTGTGGTCAGTAGCAGATTATTGAGTGCATCGATTCTGAAGAAAGGATCTGGTTAGAACTCCACAATATGCCCTAGAGTGGTAGGAAAGGCACAAGAAAAGAGGAGTTGAGACAATGCCTTGAGTAAACCGACTTTTCCACACTGACAATGTGTTTACTGTTTTTAATTTAACTATGTTTCACAAAAATTTTACACTGAACACATTATTTTAAAATCATTAAATTTTTGAATATTTAAAATAAACGTGTGTGTGTGTGCATATGCGCGTGTATGTAAAGAGTTCATCTATAGTGTGATAGACATTGTAGGAAATAAATCTTTCTTTTAATTACCCAGGAGTTTTACATGATTACAGTGATAAATTAAAAGTGACACATATGAAGTAGAAAATCTGACTTGGCAAATTTACTAGGGTCATTTTTACTTTCACATACATACTTATTTAACCATAAAGTGACGCACAGTATTAGAATGTTTCTGGTTCCAGATTATATCTTCTTAAACTAGTTATGAACTCCTAAAACAGAGTGTGTACACAGCGACTTCTAAATAGATGCTTCAAACTTTTTTTTTTCCTGGAGATTTTGAAAGAGTGGAGAGTTAGAAGGAGTTGAATCTATATAATTGGGTAACACTCTAAGAGAAAAATATGATGTGTTACCACTAACCTGATGCATTTGAGGACACAACCGTAGCTTGACAGTGAGACTCTGTGGTTAGTTATCTGCATGGCAAATGCTGTAGGTAAAATATAAAAGGAAGCAGAAAGAGTTCAGTCTGGATCCCAATATCCATACTGCCGTTTCTTTTTTTTTAAATCATACTGCTTCATATTTTCATAGAGAAACCTCCATTTCACCTGTATCTATTAACAGAGTGAAGATAAATTGGAGTTATTTTACTGGACCTACTTAAAAAAATAGTGAACACTACATCAGAAACTAATGATGTACTGTAAGTTGGCTAACTGAACATAATACAGAAAAGTAGTGACAGTCACTAGGATGCAAGTCTTAAAATAATAAAAATTTTTTTTCAACACTAGCTTAAACACTCACTGTAACTTATAATATTTAACTGGATAAGCAATTATAATTGCTTGTTCTATGGTTTAACTAATCCACCACAGCATTTGAGTCTTGCCCCTCAGGACTTCATAACTCCCAAACGAGTGACTTCTGGTACACTTATTGCATTATGACAAAATATTCTACTATTCAGTTTACTAAACATAGCTGTAAAACGCGCCCCTGGCTTACAGATTCTATTAGCAAAACAACAGGAAATGAATTATTCACCAAGAGAGAAAGCAGATAAATGTGATATCTTTAAAGTACAAAGCGAAGACATCCCATATTGTTCATATATTATGTTTCACTTACCCTAGAGACAGGGGAGTGGAAAAGGGAAGAATGAGAGGAAAAGTGTGAGGGAAACTTAGAATCTGGAAGATGGAAGAATTGGTGAGAGGGGAACAAAATCATGAAAAGATTAAGGAGTGAGGAGGAAAAAATGATAGTTCAGAGCCCAGAAACCAATAAAGATAGCTGCACCGTGGTGCCTGGAGGTTCCAGAAAGGGCCAGCGGTGATGGTGGCAGTACATTGATTATGTGGAGAATGAGGTGTTTAGCTTAAGAAGAGAGAAGACAATTGGATGAGCATTGAAAAAGGAGAACGAGGTGTGGAAAATGAATGGAGGAAGAGAGGAGGGACTGGCATTAGTCTGCTTATGGGAAAAGAAAGCAATAGATTTCGAAGTCCATTGTTGGAGGAAGAAGGGAAAAATCTATCCAAATGAAAAAAAAAAACCAGGTTGAATAGAATGTGCTGGGAGAGAGGAGGTAAAGAATTGAATTTGAGTTGATAGTGACCCTTAAAGGTGTCTGAAAAGTAAGTTTAAAAGTCATGTGTGGGAAAGATTTCTAGTTCTTAATACTATAATTCAGCATTTAGGGAGAAATTACGAACAAAGGTTACAAGAGGGATTTTGCTGAGCTAAAAACCTCTGCAGAGGAAGCCTACAGTGGCATTACCTAGATTTCAGCTTTTTCTTGGAAATATAAGAAGTGGCACAGGTGACAGTCTTGTCTTGTTCCTCTACCAGTGGAGGTGATAATGAGCAGTAAGGGTCCAAAGGGTAGGCTGCTGGAAGGAAGAGAAACTCTGAGTCTGGACAAACAGCATAATTAGCCCTCAAGTAATTCAGTGATGGCTGTGGCTTTATGCAGGGAGGACAGCTGCCTATTAGTGTTAATTAATCAACAGGAGAGAGATACAAGGTGTGGGTGTGTTTTCCAAAGCTGCGCAGCCTGCGGCAGGAGGAATCCACAGTAGTCAGAGGCTGAAGGTGAAGTAGGACTCTAACAGCAGCAGTGAAAAATGGACTGGACTTTTATTTGGCATTCTCTGTTTCTTGTTGCTAAGCATCCAGGGCACTTTGTACTCTCCTTTTAGTCCAGGAGGGAGGCACTCATAAAGGTTACCATCTCATAGGTGAGAAAGCCCACCTTCTGCCCCCAAGAGCCTGGAAAGAAAGTAACCTATCTCCTGACTTCTGGAATAAAACACACACTGAGTAAGGCCAGAGCACTGTGGGATTTCTTTCTTCAGACGCTGAGCCTGACAACATTTTGAAAGGCTCCAGGTGCAGTGCAAGCAAGCCAGCTTCCTGAAGCAGGGTCAAGAACTGGACGAGATGATGCGAAGTGCCCTCCACCTCCTGCAGCTACGATTCAAGAATTTGAAGCGGTGCTGGTGAGGATCCAGCCCTGGCTCGTGCGGCCATGTGAGCCATGTAGCTGATGTGCATGGGTCTACCTTCAGTGCAGCGCTGCTTTCTCGAATTTGATTCAAGTTTCGCATTACTGGAGATGAGAATCGAAACCAACGAAATACATAAGCACTGTTGTCGTAAAGATAGAAATGTAACCACATAAAATTTAACTTTAAGATTTTTTGGAGTAATATTTGTTTTCATTAGAACATTCACTATTTATTGAATATCACTTTTTATTTTATTCAGAAATTTCTGATTTTTATTATCCAGACGTCTTCTGATACTGGGATTTATGAGAACTATTATGTTTCCTCTTACCATGTATCTTTGAATAACATAATTGCATTCATAATTTAAAAACAATTCATTTGACACATAGAAACTATCATTCTTTAAGATTCTTTAAAATAGTTCACCTAGACTTTTTAAGGCTTCATTGCACTATTTCTTTACTCTGATGCCCGTCAGCAATTAGTGTTTTACTTATTTAGTATCTTGTTTTGTGTTTTTACGTCTAAATCTTTGATTTTTTGAAGCTTGGGAACTATTTTTTTTCCCATCTTCCGTTCTTCCTTTAGTGTCTAAAATAGGTCTGATACATACATAATAAATATTTGTGGAAGGTTATTGTTGTCTTTAGTCCTCTGTAAATACATTCATAATAACCTTCATAGAGAAGACAGTGTGAAAATTTTTTAATTGCAGTGTTGGCTTAAATACATTAAGTTTGACACAGACTTTATGAGCACCATTGCTTGAAAAGTTGAGAACTATAAAGAGGGATGAGATGATTTCTGTTGTCAGGATTTCACAGTTCAACCTTGTGCCAATAGAATTAATATATTGGTTTGCTATAATTAAGGAAATTTGGTAAAACAAGGTCTCTCACTCTTCCATTTCCTTCCTCCCTTCTAGAGCTATTCGGAACCATTAGCAATATCAAGAAATACTGCTAGGATTGAACGGCAAATGTTTTATCATTATCATGTCCTCTAATGACAGCCAGTACTCACATTATGGACTCAGCATTTCAGTGTGCTATAGAGGTAGCGGGAGTAGCTAAGATCAAACGTAAAATGGCTCATTTGCTTGCCAAACTTAGAGGGACCTAAATCTTTGATTTTCTTTTCCTCCTATATCACATTGTTTAGCTACACTTCACTATTTATTATGTAATTTATTTTTTAAAGATTTTATTTATTTATTTGAGAGAGAGAGGGAAATCATGAGTGGTGGGGAGGGGTAAGGGGAGGGAGAGAGAGGGAAGCAGACTCCTCCCTGAGCAGGGGGCCCAACCCAGGCTCAGTCCCAGCACCCTGAGATCATGACCTAAGCCAAAGGCAGATGCTTATCAACTGAGCCACCCAGGCACCCCGTTATTATGTAATTTAAATCCAAAACCCATCTACAGAGCCCTCACAGGATTTGGGGAGCCCAAGGATAAGGGGATATGGAAACCATAGTGTTTAATAGTAGTATACTGATTTGCATATTTTGTTGGGGCCTTCAAACACACATATGCAGTCATGCTTACCCCACTCCCTCTCCTCCAAACACATGTACACACACACTGCCTTACACATACTGTGTTCTTTCAATTTGTCTTACTCACTATGGGTCATTTATACTGAAAGATAAGAGTCTTTCTACAAGATTGTAATTCTAGTAATTTAAGCTTATTTGCCTATTTCCTTCAAAGTTAGAATTTAACTTTTGTCGTAAACAGATACCTACAAGTTGCATAAGTTATTGTTCTGATATCTTCCAAAATAAAAGCTGTCAGAAGATTGATTGCCAACTGCCACTCTACTAAGAGACTCATTCTTTCATGACAGTAAGGAATGTATCTAGGTGTGGATGTCTTGATTAGTTAGGGAATCAGGTGGTCATGGCCACCTCATCCATATCTGCAAAGTTTATACAATATGATTCAATTAATTTTGCAGTGTATGACAACTTCAGTTTCCATGATGACATTTGAATAGAGTGATATGTACAAAAAATGGTGGTTCGGAATTAAAGTAACTGAAACTTTATATTGGCTTTAGCACATTCTGTCTTTAAGAAAATCAGTTCTCTTTCTGCCACTTGAGATGTCAGGTCACTGGTCATAAAATCACTTTGAAATTTGATGTCAATTTCAATGATAGTGAAGGCCAATTATGGTACTTTTTGACATCTGCCCTTTACACACTGATCCTATTAATAAGGACTTATTAGACCTGCATGCTTCATATTTATGCTTGACCCTCAGCAGACAACAAAGTATATCACCAGTTCAGGAAACAACACTTGATCTTGTCTTTAATTTATAGTTTAGACTTGCGTTGTCTCTTTGGTAGTTAAATCGATTTTATTCGATGCTGTTTATTATATTACATTTACTTGACAGGTGGCACATACTTTTATCCTTTGGGTAATGATTCTGAGGTGAATAATGGCTTAATTCAGAGAGGGACCTTGAGGGAACTGTCTAGCTGGTTTTACCATTATAATTTACATTGTATATCCATATGGTGTGTGTGTATTTGTATACAGTTATACATTGTTCCAAAATAAAAGATGAGAAATGTGTTTGGTAAAATGGGACCCTCAGAGCAGTATACATTGCAGACCTCAATTTAGGCTCTGGAACATACTTCAGATAATTTATTAGAAGTAGCACTCCAACAGTCAAAACTGTTTAAGTCCTGTGTGTGTGCATGTGTTTGTGTGTGTGTGTGTTTTCATCTCATTCATTTCCTTTGTGATGACACATACTGACACAACATATTAGTGCTTGTTTTTTAGAATAACATTGGCATATGTCCACTTAGACAAATGATTATTTTCATCTTTAATGACTCATTGGAGGGAACAAGAAGTTTGAATGCAAATTTGCATAGAATTGGAAGATGTGGATAAAATAAGAAAAAAACTTTGCACTATTTTATAATCCCTTGATCACTAGAAGCATCACCTTGAATCTGCTGCAAACAGACTAACAAACACACAGACACACACACACGCACACACACACACACACACACACACACACACGCCATGCATAGAATACCTTTAGCATTCCAAACAAATGGAATTTTTATTTGTAGTTAAGGTCATTTTTGGGTGGTCTGAATTTGTCATTTGCAATGAGCTTTTATTCATTTAATATTTGCCATTATATTAAATAAACATGAGATAAAACCAGTGCCTGGTTCTCCCATTTGAATAATCATCCATATTTGTGAATCATCATTTCAATATACCAGCATCTGAAACAATAAACACTATTTTCTATCTAGTAGCACTTAAGTCATTATATATGTGTATTTTCTGGAAAATCTACTTTTAAATGGTTTTGGATTCTTAGATTTTGCAATAAGTGTCATGATTAATATGATCCTCTTGATTGATATTAAAAGTTCCTATATAGGTAGAGAAATTTTATATTTTGTTCAAAATGAAATTTATTTGATTTTTGCTTATAAAAATGATTCATTCTCATTACAAAAACTCAAAATATAAATATAAATATAAAAGATAATGGAGTAATAGTCCAAAGCTCCTGAGGAGGGAGGGGACCTGAGAGGGTTGCCCTATAAATTTTTAAAAGCGTGAAGAATGAAAGTTGAAGTTATCTTGAGTCTTACTTCTCAGAGGTAACCACAATTACCATTTTGGTGAACAACATTTTAGATATCACACTTTCATACACACACCCACACACACAGACTCATCATCTTTAATAAATGAGTTCATGTTAGACATTCTGTTTTCCTTGTCAATGGCATGTTTCCAATTCAATACATATAGAATTATTTCATCAATCATCCTTTTTGTTTTTAATTAGATAAATATGTAGTGAAAAAAAGATACTTGGAAAAAATTCAGGCACTATAGAAGCATGAATTTCAAATAGAGTGATTCTCTTTATGGCTATAGCAATCCCACTTCTTTTCCCATATATAACTCTTGTTAATAGTTGGGGTTTATCACTGTAGACTTTATATTTTGCATTTATGCATAATTATAATACATAGTTTTATTTAAATAGGAATACTTTTTACATATATTCTATAATATTTTTTACTTAAATTATATATTTGAGATATTTTATGTTAGCAGAAAGGGTTCTTTTCCTTTTTTTACAGAATCATAGTATTACAAGATTTAATTTATGCTCCCTTGATAAATATTTAGATTCCTTTTCACTTTTCAAGTAAAGTTGCAATGAACCTTCCTGTGGCTGTATGTTTGTTCACATATGCAAGTATTTCTGAAGGACAGATTACATTAAATTGAGTTTCTGCACTTTTGCAAATTTTAAATTTTCATAGGTGAGGCTGTATGGCTATCTGGAAAGTTGGCCATTTACCCTCTAATTACTTCCCTATACCTTCAGCAATACTGTAAAATATAAAATTTTTTAATTAGTGCTAATATGACAAGGAAAAATGTCACTTTCTTGTTTTTGTTGTATTTCCTGCTTAATAGATAAAAAGGTGCATTGGGAATCTTTTGATGTATTTATTGTATTTCATATGTTAAGTGTCTGTTTAAATATTTTGTCCATTTCTTAATGCCCTTTTTCCTTCTTGATGTTTAAGAATTATTTATGCTTTCAGGATACTAATCTTGTTTGGGTTATACTATACCAAGTACTTTTGTTCATCTTTTGCATTTTGACTTTGTAAGTTTTCATTATTTTGAAATTTCAAAAATTTTTATGCAGTCATATATGCCAGTCTTTTTATGTACATTGAATTCCCCCACCCTCTCTCCAAGTAGTAGCCAATTGGGCCATCACCATTATTTTTTCCCATCACTTCGAAAGTCATTAAATTTCCAAGGGTTTTAATTACTCACTTACTATACTTCCCATTATTCTTTTTTGTAAATCATCTTTGCTAGTCTTTCACATATTCTTCCAGATGTACATTAAAATTAAGCTAAGTTCCATTTAGAACTATTAAATTAATAGACAAATATAGGAAATGAGTTGACATTTTATTTTTACAATATTGAGCATTCTCATTCAGGAATATATTTCTCCCCATTTATCCAGTTGTTCTTTTATTTCATTAAGTAAAATTTAATATATATACACATATGCATTCCATGATATGCACATAAGCATGTATATGATATGGTTGTACTATTTCTTTTCTCTTTTTTTAATTTAAATTCAATTAAGTAACATATAAATGTATTTGTTTCAGGGGAACAGGTCTGTGATTCATTAGTCTTATATAATACCCAGTGCCCATTACAGCACATACCCTCCCCAATGTCCATCACCCAGTTATCCCATCCCTCCACCCTCCTCCCCTCCAACAATCCTCAGTTTGTTACCTATGATTAAGAGATTAAGAGTTTCTTATGGTTTGTCTCCCTCTCTGTTTTTGTCTTGTTTCATTTTTTTCCTGTCTTCCCTTATGGTCCTCTGCCTTGTTTCTTAAATTCCACATATCATTGAGATCATATGGTAATTGTCCTTCTCTGATTGACTTATTTTGCTTAGCATACTACCCTCTAGTTTCATCCATGTCATTGCAAATGACAAGATTTCGTTTTTGATGGTGCATAATATTCCATTGTGTATATATATTTACCACATCTTTATCTATTCATCTGTTGATGGACATCTGGGCCCTTTCCATAGTTTCGATATTGTGGACATTGCTGCTATAAACATTGGGGTGCAGGTGCCCCTTTGGATCACTGCATTTGTATCTTTGGGGTACCCAGTAGTGTAATTGCTGGGTTGTAGAGTAGCTCTATTTTCAACTTTTTGAGGAATCTTCATACTGTTTTCCAGAGTGGCTGTACCAGCTTGCGTTCCCACCAACAGTGTAGGAGGGTTCCCCTTTCTCTGCATCCTCACCAACATCTGTCATTTCCTTATTTATTAATTTTAGCCATTCTGACTGGTGTGAGTGGTATCTCATTGTGGTTTTGATTTGTATTTCCCTGATGCCAAGTGATGTTGAACACTTTTTCATGTGTATGTTGGCTATTTGGATGTCTTCTTTGGAGAAATCTGTTCATGTCTTCTGCCCATTTCTTGACTGGATTAATTTGTTCTTTGGGTGTTGAGTTTGGTAAGTTCTTATAGATTTTGAATACTAGCCCTTTATCTGATATGTCATTTGCAAATATCTTTTTCCATCTTGTTGGTTGTCTTTTGGTTTTGTCAGCTGTTTCCTTTGCTGTGCAAAAGCTTTTTATCTTGATGATGTCCCAATAGTTCATTTTTGCCCTTGCTTCCCTTGCCTTTGGCAATGTGTCTAGCCAGAAGTTCCTGTGGCCGAGGTCAAAGAGGTTGCTGCCTATGTTCTTCTCAAGGATTTTGATGGATTCCTGTCTCACATTTAGGTCATTCATCCATTTTGAGTCTGTTTTTGTGTATGGTGTAAGGAAATAGTCCAGTTTCATTCTTCTGCATGTGGCTGTCCAATGTTCCCAACACCATTTGTTGAGACTGTCTTTTTTCCATCGGATATTCTTTCCTGTTGTCGAAGATTAGTTGACCATAGAGTTGAGAGTCCATTTCTGAGTTCTCTATTCTGTTCCATTGATCTATGTGTCTGTTTTTGTGCCAGTACCATACTATCTTGATTATTACAGCTTTGTAATAGAGCTTGAAGTCCAGAATTGTGATGTCCCCAGTTTTGGTTTTCTTCTTCAACATTCCTTTGGCTATTTGGGGTCTTTTCTGGTTCCATACAAATTTCAGAATTATTTGCTCCAGTTCTGTGAAAAAAGTTGAGACTCCACCCCAGAATTGCTAGAACTCATACAGGAATTCAGTAAAATGGCAGGATATAAAATCGATGCACAGAAATCAGTTGCATTTCTATACATCGATGAGATAGAAGAAAGAGAAATTAAGGAGTCGATCCCATTTACAATTGCACCCCAAACCATAAGATACCTAGGAATAAACCTAACCAAAGAGGCAAAGGATCTGTACTCAAAAAACTAAAGAATACTCATGAAAGAAATTGAGGAAGACACAAAGAAATGGGAAAACGTTCCATGCTCATGGATTGGAAGAACAAATATTGTTGAAATATCTATGCTACCCAAAGCAGTCTACACATTCAATGGTTGTACTATTTCTTAATAGGTATATATACCATGAAATTTATAACTTTAGTTGCTACTATGACAGACATTGGGCTATTAAAATTTTATTTTATGCTCACTGATGTATAGAAAAGTAATACATATTATTCATCCTGCATTAAGTCATGTTACTAAATACTCAGTAGTGGTAACATCTTTTCAGAAAATTATCTTGCATTCTTTAGGTAGGCAATTTTGTCACCCTCTGTATAATATTTGCAGCTATCAGTTATTTCTTAGGTTCATTTACATTGACTAGAACCTTGAATAAAATGTTGATTAATTTCAGTAATAGTGGAAATGCTTATCTTAATCTTGACTTTTGGGCAGGATATTTGCTGTAAATTTCTGGAATTTGTTTCAGGTTAAGAATGATTCCTTATAGTCATAGCTCACTAACATTTTTTTGTTTCTTTATTTAGCTTTATTTTGCCTTAATAAGAATAGGCATAAAACTGTCATCAAATGCTTTGTTGAAATCTGTTGAAATATAGCAAAACAAGTCATTTTATAGTTAGATTTCCCAATCATGAACCACTGTTTATTCCTAGGGTAAACCACATTGTCTTGCTGTATAGTTATTCTTTTATCACATAATTAGATTTAAGTTGCTAATATTTTATTTAGAAATTGCCTGTTAGTTCTGCCCCTTGATTCCTATCTAATTTTATTATCAGGTTACATAATCACTAAAAGGCAATTATTGAAATGGGAGGAGGCCTACAAATCAAATAATTAATCTGTTCCTCATCTTGCAGATGAATAACCAAAGACAGACAGATAAATTGTTAACACTAGTTAAAGTAATTCAGAGACAGGATTGTGTAATGTGAGATTCATAAAGCTTGGGAGGTAGGTTGAGATGCAAAGTCCAAGAGAATATGAAGTTCCTTGGTAATAATTTGTTTTCTTAACACACGCTGACTACATTTTCTTCTACGAGATCCACTGCCTCTAACTTCCTATTGTACTTAGAAACAGAGTTATTCTCTTTTTCATGTGTTACCACAAATAGATTCTATTTCCTGAGATTTGCTTCTACTTTCTTTGATTTCCCTTGCAGTTCCCTTGGATTCTTCCCAGAGGTGAATAATCAATATTTGTTACTTGGTTGAAATTGTCCCCCTGCATCTTGCCCTGCACTTCTGTAGCACAATTCTATTAGTGAAATACTTTAGAAAACTTGTAATTCATATTATTTCTTGTTATTACAAAGAGCATCAGGGAAGCACTGTTTCACCAGGAGAGATAGAAAAGCTGGCTTGTTTAGCCAGAAGTCACTTGGATGCCAACATTGGGAGATCATAAACCCCCTTCTACACTTCTCAGGCTCAGTCCCAAGCCTCTGAGCGAGGCTTGTCTGCAAACAAAACGTGCATTACATTATGTTCTGCAGGAGACAGTAAAGCTCCTGGGTTTGTTGATGACAGTTATCATACCTCTTTCCATCTGCCATACTCATCAGCATTTGGCAGCCAGCTTGGGCCCTTTGAACAATTATTTTACTTGATTAAAAATAAATAAATTAAAAGCTAAGTTGGGAGCTCTTCAGTTGTTTCCAATTTGATATCTTAAGTGAAAGTAAAACTTGAAAGAAACTGCCCCCCAAGCTTTGTTAAGTATGGTGACCAGACTAGAAGAAAAGTGTGTTACTTTTCTTTGAAGTCCAGTGTCTAAGCCTTTGTGGAATATTGAAAATGAATTTCAAAGGGAGATTTTATTCCCCTTTTTGCTAGTCCTGAATTTCTACTGCTGTCTCCTTCCTCTATGTTCCATTTTGCATTCTGTCCTTGGAAATGATACATTCTTAAGCATGCTAATTTGTGCATTTATGCATTTATTCATTCACTGAAGATCTATTATTGTTTGGCTATCATGTATCAGGCCCTAGGAACTGAGGGCCTAACGTTGGGCAAACACAGGTAAGGACCCTGCTCTTAAGAAGCAGAGGAGATGGTCACTAATCAAATTATCCCTTCAGTGAATGTATAATCACAAACTGAGACTCAAGCTGTGAAAGAAAAACCTGACTTGGGTATGGGGAAGTCTCCATGGTGGATGGGAGATGGAACATTGGTGAAAAACTCTTTAAGGAATTGCTTTGGAGCAGAGATCTGATGGATAGCAGTAAAGTAGGCCTAAGGTGTATAAGGGTGACAGTTAAGAAGGAGGAGCAGCATATTCCAGGCTAAAGAAAATAGCGTGTGTGAATATCCTGTGGCAGAAGGAAGTATGGATAACTGAAAGTTGGTTTAATATCTGAAACAGAGAGAAAAGGAACTATGCATGATGAGGATAGGGAGCTAGAAAAGAAGATGATTCAGGAGATGTTTGAGAGGTGAAATAAAAAGAAATGAGTACATGTGGGAATGGGGGAGTGAATATTGTCCAGGTAGTTTCTAGTTCTCTGCTTTGAGTTGTAAGATACATGAGACTACCACACCACCTACACAGTTCTCTGACCACATAGGCTGGTTTGACCATCAATATTCCACTCCAGCATTCTAAGAATGGCCCGTGTGGCTAAATCAATGGACAATTTCAGGGATTACTTACTTGACCTGTCAATATTTGATAATTGAGATCACCTTCTTGAAACTTTCTCTTCTTCCAGCCTCTATAGCATCAAAATATTGTGGGTAACCTTCTCTATCCCTGCTTTTCTAAGACTTATGGTAGGATTATCCTCTTCTAGCAGCCTAATAAATATGGGTGCCTTAGGTACCTTTCTAAGAATATTTTCTCCATACACAGTCACATCCTATATTCATTGATAAGCTAGTAACTCTAGTATTCTGTCTCTGAATTTCTCTGTCTCGAAAGTGTTTACACAGGAGTTGCATGACCATCTGTCAGAGAGAAAAGTGAATGAAAATTAGACAGTGACCTTTATCCCCCACTGAGAGCTAGGATACACAGTGACATGATACTACAATTAACTATGTGAACTATGTATAAACAATGAATGTGTGGCAATGGAAATCTCATCAAACATCAAAGTTTGCTTCATGTTCTTGAGAAATCATATCACAGGTAAATAGCTGTGTGAGAATTCCATGGTGACAGCCTGAATGATGTGTGATGAACAGCTGTCCAAATAGTGAGCTCGTTCATAGCAACAATAGCATTTCAGTTATCTAAAATGACAGAGAGGACAACTAGTGCTGCTGGGATTTCAAATAAAACTTGATATTAGAATGTTGAAATAGATCATGCTCTGGTATTCAATACTTTTTAAAAAATATTTTTATTTATTTGAGAGAGAGAGGAGAGAGAGTGAGCATAAGCAGAGGGAGGGGCAGAGGGACAAGCAGACTCCCCGCTGAATGTGGAGTCTGCTGCAGGGCTTGTTCCCAGGACCCTGGGATCATGACCTGAGCTGAAGTCAGATTCTTAATGGACTGAGCCACCCAGGTGCCCCTCTGGTACTCAATACTTTTAAAATACAGTCTCTTTACAAGATCAGAACAAAACAATGATGAAAAGCAGAGTTGAGCAGATAGCATGGTAGACTGACTGAAAAGTCATTGAGAATACCTCAAATCCCCAAATATCTTTTTTTATAACTGTCCTTGGCTCTATCATTAGCGAGTCATTTTTTTGGGTCAAGCATGGTCATCTCCCTGACCTTGATGGAAAGTGAGGGACAGAACTAGCCTAACTGGCAGGGTTCTACAAGGCCAGATTCCAAAATAGAGTGTTTGTTTGTTTGTTTATTTAAAATTCAATTAGCCAACATATAGTACATCATTAGTTTTTAATAAATATTCAATGACATCATTAGGTTTTGATATAATGTTCAATGATTCATTTCTCACTTAAGACCATAGCTTAGGGAGTGAAGGGTGCCATGTTTTGTTTTGTTTTGTTTCTTAAGATTTTATTTATTTACTTGAAAAAGAGAGAGAGTGAATGAGAGAGGGAGGGCGAATCTGAAGCAGATTCCACACTGAGCATGCCCAACACAGGGCTTGATCCCACAACTTCGAGATCATGACCTAGGCCAAAACCAAAAGTCAGGTGCTTAACTGACTGAGCCACCCAGACATCTCGGGTACCATGTTCTATGCCATGTGAAAGGGTAGAACCAAAGTTCAGCAAATAGAAAGGATGACAGGAACATACAAAATTGGTATAGAAAACTTGAATTAGGAACCAGGAAGAGGATAAAAAACACCAACCACATGGAAACAAATGTTAATTAGTTTAGGAATCATCTGACCAGGCTTTGTTGTCTACAGTTTTTGTTGTTGTTGTTGTTGTTGTTGTTGTTGTTGCTGTTGTTGTTTTAAACAACCCAGATAGAGCAGTACATTTAGTCAAGTTTGAAAAGTCTAGAATGGACACACATCTTAGAGGCAGAAGGACTGGTGAGAAGGAGAGAGGGTCACGTGAAAGGCACCGATATAAAATACATAAATAAAATCATTCTTGGTAACATGACGTGTTGCCATTTAAAGATTTTTAAATTTATCTTTTGCAATTATTAGATACAGTATCATTGATGATTTCAATGATATAGTTTATTTTTTTCCCAAATTTATTCATTTGACAGAAAGAGAAAGCATGAGCAGGGGAAGGGACAGAGGGAGAGAATCCCAAGCAGATTCCCTGCTAAACATGGAGTCTGACATGGGGCTCAGTCCCACGACCCCAAGATCATGACCAGAGACAACGTCAAGAGTCAGATGCCCAACCAATTTAGCCACCCAGGTGCCCCAGTTTAATTTTTTATAAAAATGAAAGAATATTGTGTCCTGGGCTTTTTCTTTTAACAAACTTATGAATTTACCTGAGTGCCTTTGGTCCCGTTTGTTTAGGATAATTTAGACTGATCTCATGGACTTGGGTAAGAATGTAGTACAATATCAATAAAAAGTTATTTCAATGCAGGAATTTTTGTCAATACTTTTAATTCAGGGTGGCATAAAAGAGCACACACATAGCTCTACTTAATAGTCTCTGTCATTGGATGGTTTGAGTATGTTTCTTCTCCTTGTTTGATTTTGTTTTCCTATCTGTACAATAGATGATTAGAGAATGGGATCAGAATTCACAAACTGCTGACCTATGAACTAAAGCCAATAGACGGTTAGTTTGGTCAAGGCAATGTTGTTGTTATTGTTTGTTTTTCATCTTGTTTTAATGAGTTCTAATGCCTTTAGGGAGGGCATACACACTCACGTTTGCCTGGAGACCTACCAACCCGCCCAACCACTGAGTTATATCAATATTCTATGTTTGTATTTTCTGCATGAGTCTTGAAAATGCTTTAGTTTGTGACTTTCAGATTAGACGTTTTGTCAAATTTCTTTAGGCTCTTAAGGTTTTAATTCTGTAAAACCTCTTAAGAGACTAACTGCTCTTTCCCACCCTGCGCTGGTAGAGAGACAGATGAACTAGAAGGAAATTCATACATGGTCAAGACTACCTGATGGCTCCAGGCCTTCTCCACGCACTATCTCATTTAATCAAAGCACTCCAGTGACACAGATATTATCATCATACCCATTTTTCAGGTTACAAAATAAGCTTAGAGAAGCGAACATTTTGCCCATTGTCAAATGCTTATTAATTGTGGAAATCAGGCTTAAGCCTGTTTTGTCTCTAGGTTCAAGAACTGTTTGTCTCTAAACTCTTTCTAGGTCCTAATTTCCCTTAGTGGGCAGAAACTTTCCAAAAGGATCTCTTGAATAATGAAGCTTTACACAGACTTTGAAATGTTGTCAAAGTTAGATATACGAAGATGTCAGATGTCCAAATATCTCAAACAATTTTACAAAATATTTTATTTGCATGCTGCTTTCTTTGATTAGTAGGGAGTTGCCTTCATGCTGTGCTCGGAAACATAACCGGCTTCCTAAAAAGCCACACAGAATTTAGGAATATTGTTAGAAGAAATTTAGCTTTCATTCACATATTGATGTTGCTTTGGAAAATATGTCACAAGTCACTCAAATTAGAAATGTAAAGAGATTTTATTTCTATCCCTTAACTTTTTTTTTCATTTTGTCACAGAATACTAGCTATTTCATAAATTCAAATTTGTTTGCATAAAACATCACTAAAACTCCACTTGCGTTAATCTGGAAAATAGTACTTGATTATTTAGAAAATTCATCTGACACAAAACAGTTCTGGTAGTGATAATTTCAAGTCTGTCTGACTAAAGGAAGACAAAGTGTTAGGATGATCATTAACTGAGTAGAAAACTTTTAGCTGTGCTGTATATTCAATTGAGAGTTTTGTAAAATTTAAGTCTACTCATATAAACAGAACTTTTGTGATTAGGATGATTTCCACATTATGTTAGTCACTGAATTGGCCTACAATAAACATGGTATCCAGCAAATGTCCAGTAGAAGAATATCTGTTTTTAAAAGGGAAAAAAAGCGAAAGATGATCCATTAAAAAATAAAGAAAAGAGTATTTGGGGCATGTTTTTGTAATTTTTTAAACTTTGGATTAACCAGCATTCATCTGGTTTGAACAAAAGATTGAGCCAATAATTTCTAATTATTAAAATTTTACTTAAAAGAAACAGTGCTCATATTTACAGATAGAGATTTTCTTCAGTGCCGTGCAAATTATTAGAAGACATGTCAAAGTGATTAGATTGCTGAATCGTACTTTCTGTGAGTGGAACTTGGAGGTGGGAGGGGGTGTGGAAACTACTGCCCTTTTCAAATAATTCACAGATGTGCTAATTGTATGTCAGATATGAAAGTTGAAGCATTGTGACCTTCAAGCCAACAAAAGCCCTTTTCAAGTAAGCCATTTTCATATACATTAATAAAGTGAACAATGCCCTTCCACAGCTAAATAATGTATGGCTTTTATTTCATTATATGTAAATGCAAATCATGGAATTGTTTCACTGTTCACATATTAAAAGTAATGCTATAAAAAAGCAGACTATAAATCCACTTAAGTTACATTTTGTGGTACTCTACAATTGTGATCCAAGGATATATTTGTGTTTGCTTCCATTGTCTGCAGCTGTGTGGTTTTCTGCAACTGGATGTATTTTGGATTTGTGTAGTAAAATCTGCAATGTGTTGAAGCATATAATAACCAACAGAGACATTAGAAAGGTTAAGAAAATGATGGAAAAGCTATTTCCTTGCAGTGATGAAGACAGTGACATAACTTGTAGATCAGAGGAAACATTGCCACTGGACACATTCACCTGCTAGCAAGAACAACGTTGAATAAGAGTGAGGGTCAAAGGAAGAGGAAGGAATCCCATGCTCTTCCTCATGGCTCTTTCATGGTATAAAGAAAGTATTTGTAAATATTGGGCTTAGGTAATGGACATTAAGGTGACTATTTAAGAGAGCACCCATTTCACTGGAAAGCAGTGCAAGTTTCAAAAGGAGTAATATATAAAGGAATTTAGGTGTTACTAATGCTTGAATCAAATTGCTGAAATGTCAAACAGTGCCCATGAAGTTGTAGTAGAAAAGCAAGAACAGGAAGAAGAATTTAATTATCTTGTATTTGTCTAGCTTTGTAATATATTTGATGCTGAATAAAACATGAGTAAAGATATAGTCATGCTTAATGCAATTTAAGTATGCATGGTAGACTGTTGGGGAATGAAAAAAAATAAAACGATTACAAACATAAAAAAATTATAATCGATGAGATTCCAAGAACCTATTAGCATTCAATCCAAAGATAAACTGTTTTTTTTTTTTTTTTCTCCCCCAGTCCTATAGGAAACCATAATAGTTAGCATCTTATTATGGGTTAGATGTTGATACCAAGAGACTGGATAGGGTTGAGTGATTCACTCATCTGTCTTCCTTTTTGTTTTAAAGAATTTTCTAGAGTCCTTTGTTGTTAATTGTTTTAATAGATTCTCTGAGTCCTTCCATAAAACAGATAGCAGTGACATTTATGAGAATGCTGTTGTTTATCACTGAGATTTTTCAATGAATATGTACATGCTCTAAGTTATTTAGGATAACAAATGTTTCTGCATTTCCTTAGTAATCTGAAATACTTTCCATTATTTTGGATTGTATTTAAGGTGGCAAATCTTGCTTGTTCTATGTCAACAAATGAAGATGGAATTAAAATTGTCAAAATTGCGGCCAGTCACCTGGAAACCTTGTGTCCACAGGTACGATAATTAAGTTGCTGTCTCTTTCATTAAACTAACTGTAAAAATTATATTTAATACTCTGGAGCTTTATATATATGAAAATATTTTAAGATATTTATTTTAAGCACAAAAGATGACTTGTCCTAAGGTCAGGGTTTATTCTTTACTAAGCAGAAGTTTTTTCTTTACTTAGCACCTGGTTCTTGTAACATTCCCTAAGGGACCATATCAGAATTTTGTGAGAGAAAGGTACAGTGTGAAATCAAAACAGGGCTTTGTCCAACAATTTTATTTTTAGTCTTATTAATTTTGAAATCTCAGAATATGAAAGGAATGACTTCTTTTCCCCTCTTTTATTCAAAGAAGACATGAGTTTGAAAAAAGCCAAGACATTTTTTCTTGTCTGCAATTCAGAAGTTTTTGTTTGTTTGTTATCTGAAAAGCAACATATCTTTAGGGAATTATTTCTAGGATAGTGTCTTGAACCGTAAATCAGTATACACCTAAGGACAAACTTAAATACCTTGTCTTAGAATAATCAAGAGAAAATATGGATAGTTACTTCCTCATAAAGGTCACAAATGTTGTAAGGATGTGAAATATAGCAATGATTAGAGACTTCAAGTCTCTGGATATCTGCTGAGATTCTCATCTTTCTAAAAGTGGTGTATGTGTTAAATTCTTGATTTGCCTTGCCAATAATTTCATCTCTAAGAATATTGAGGAAACAGTAAGGGAGACTCCTCCTTTGGACTTAATGTGGATTAACAAGTAAAAACTGGCTGGAGAAGTCGAGTCCAGAGGACCTGCAACTGAGATCTCACAACTGATGTCAGTTTTCTGTGAGATCTCACAAGCAACCGAAATACTGCACTGGGGTCCCTGAAGTGGTTGAATCATTTATACTCCCCTCCGCAGTCAGGAGAGTTCGCATTTCTCTGTACTGTGGATTGGATTTGATGCTTTTAAAATGTCTTTTGAATCGG
>NW_024426885.1:57986163-57999369 GCF_017311325.1 Ursus maritimus
GTAGTAAATATATCTCATTGGTTTTAATTTATAATTTTCTGATTACTAAAGGGAACATTTTTCAAATGTTTTTTAACCATTTGGTTTTCTAATTCCGTAAATTGCCAAAATCCTTTGCTACTTTTAGTTAGGTTGTCTTTTGTTGTTGTTATTACATTGCTCAGGTTGGTTAACAATACCTTCTGTTGACTATAGCTTTTCTTTTAACTTTTAAAATAATACTTTGATCATTGAAGGTTTTAGGAACTTTAATGATCCATCTTTTAATTCCTTTGATAGATATTTATTGGGCATCTACCCTGTATAATGATTTGTTGGTTTGTGCCTCGTTAAGAAATTCTCCTAACAAAAATGTTATATAGTTTCACATTTTCTTTTAAAAAAGGCTGAAGTATCATTATTTAACATTTAGATCTTTACTTCATCTAAAACTGATTTTTATGGCTAACCTGAGGTAGGGATTTTTTTTTTTTTTTAACAGTGCTAACCATTGGGCCACCATCATGTGTTAAATAGTTGATCCTTTCCCAATTAGTGTAAAATGCTATCATTGTTTCACACACATGCACACACTTTTTAAAAAATTTCTATTGTTTTATATATATTTGTATACACATGTTATATACTATCCATATTTGTAACACATGAATACATCTACATGTTTTATATAATGCATTATAAATGTATAATACATATTTTTCAAATGTATAATTTATTTACTAGTATTCCATATGTAAATATAGGTTGATAGGTAAATTGAAATACATTTCAAAGTATAAAAGCTTCTGGGCTCTCTGTTCTGTTCCACTGGTCTATTTTTTTATACTTGCACCAGTATTGCCGTGTCTTAATTTTGGTTTTATACTAAATCTGATATCTCTAGGCAAATTGGCTCACCTCGGGTTTTTTTGTTGTTATTGGTGGTGGTTTTTTGTTTGTTTGTTTATTGCTCTTCTTACTTTTTGCTTGTCCATATAACTTTTAGGATCAACTTATCAAGTTCCATGAAAGTACATTAAACTTTTTATTGAAATTGTTAAAATGTCTTTGATTTTTAGATTATTTCAGGAATAATGGCTCTTTAAGATATTGAATCTTTTCATTAATAAATATTTTATTTGTAAATGTTATTTTAAATGTTTTATGTATCTCCATAATCAATCTTTATTTTAAATGTCCTTCAGGGGCTCTTTAGATTTTTATTATTTATTACAGTATCTTCCATGACTACATGCTGTTGGCTTCTAAAATTTTCTCTCTAGGCCAGATCTCTCCCCTACAGAACACACTTAGATATAATATAGTCTTGACATTTGCTCTTTGACATCTAGAAGACATCTAAAACTTTAGCTGAAATGGAACTCCTGATTGTTCGATTCCTATCTCATTCTGCTACTTCTTCAGTCTTACTGATTTTAGTTAATGACATGGCTATTTGCCTGGTTGCTCTGGGGAAAAACCTGGAAGTTTGCCTTTCTTCATTCAGTAAATATTTATTGAACATGTGCTATGTGGTAGGTATTGTTTAGGTATCTGGAGGGTAAATAGTAAAGAAAACAAACAGACGAAAATCCTTGTTCTTGTGAAGTTTATATCTTAATGATATCTAATGGCTGTTTTTCCTGTTGAATCCATTAACTAGTCCTATCAATTTCACCCAAAATATTTATCTTGAATCTGTATTCTTTTCTCCAGCTTATCTGTCAGCATCTCAGCCTATACTACCATCATCTCTGTCTTGGACCACAGAAACATTTTATATGGTTTCCATGCTTACATTTATATCTCTTTAACCTACTTTCTATCTAAAAGCCAAAGTAAATTTTAAAGATGTTTATAATAGCAATTGCTTTTCTTAGCTTTTACAGTAAAATTCAAACATATTTTATGTCTTATTCAGACTTATATAAATTTTCTAATGCCTGACTTCCAGCCCCACCCTGAATTATTTCCCTTTTCATTCATTAGGTCTCTGCATATTGGCCTTTCTGTTTCTAGAATACAGTACATTCCTATTCCTTCCCATCTGAGGGAGTTTGCACATGATAATTTCCCAGTGCTTTTTTGCCCATATGGCCAGCTTCTGTTATGTTCATTTTGTAAGGACTCAGCTCAAATATCATCTTTTTTTTTTTTTAAAGATTTTATTTATTTATTTGACAGAGAGAGAGACAGCCAGCGAGAGAGGGAACACAAGCAGGGGGAGTGGGAGAGGAAGAAGCAGGCTCATAGCAGAGGAGCCCGATGTGGGGCTCGATCCCGGAACGCCGGGATCACGCCCTGAGCCGAAGGCAGACGCTCAACCGCTGTGCCACCCAGGCGCCCCAGCTCAAATATCATCTTTTCAGAGATCAATCTCCCTAAGTTACTCCTCCAGCGTATACCCCATTATGTCACCATATTTATTTCTTTTAGAGTCTCTATCACAACCTGAAATTATATTTTATATTATTTTATTACTTTCATTGTACATTTTCCACCCTCAAACATAAAGTTCATGAAGGCAATGATTTAGTCTTTTCACTACTTGTAGCCTCTGTACCTAGCAGAGATGTAGCATATATAAGCCGCATATAAATGAATGATGGTTTCTAGAATGATAAATCATTCTATATTTATAAAGGGCAGCAAGGTTTTTGGCAACACCTTTTATGATACTTTTCCTAACATGGTGTGTCTTCTTTTTGACAACATGGAAAAAAGTTACAGTATAATTAATTTGAGTTGTAGCTCATGAAAAAAAAAAGTCCTGAAATGGCTGATTAGTGTATAGTCGCTAACCAGGGGTGAGCTCTGTGCTGGTGGGCTGCAGTGATCTGTTCTTGGTTTAGTTCATTCCAGTGCTCCCCTAATGATTTGGATAAGACTATAAAATAATATTCTTAAAATTTTCAGTTAAAAATAAGAGAATAAAGGGCATATATTAGCTGAAAGAGTCTAGTCATGAAGAATCTGGATATTCTAGAATGTGGACTAAATCTCAGTATCCAGATGAAATGTAATAGGTATAAATACTAAACTATATTGGGCACTATGAAACAAGTTGCAAAATAGAGAATGGAAGAGTTATGACTTAGCAAAAATTTACCTTCCAAAAAGCCAAGAGATTTTAGTTGATAGTAATCTTACTGTGAATCAACAGTGCAATATAGCTGTCAGAAAAAAAACTAATATGATTTAACATCTTTTCATCAAAGAATAAATTCTAAAACTTATTCTCAACCTTCTCTGTACTTCAAAATTATTTTTTAAACTGTACATATTTTAATATAGTGCATCCTGAAATTCAGAATTAGTAGGTCTGGAATACAACCCAGTGGTGTGTGGGGGGGGTGCATGTGTGTATGAGTGCCCATCTCCGTGGGCTCTCCTTTCTCAATAGCTATTGAAATAAAGCATGCATTTACATTTAGGTCCACTAATTTGACTTCCAGCAATTTATGGTATAGCTATATATGTACACATGCACAGAAGTCTAAAAGTAAGGTTTTTGTGCAGCTTGACTTATAATAACAAAAGCTGGAGCCAACCTACCTGCCTGTTAGCAGAGAATGTTAAGAACTGTGTCAAGTAGTAAGTCGGCTCAATGTATGTTGTGTTATGGAAGATACCCAAGATAAGAGAAAAAGGCAAATTTCAAATGAGTATGTATATTATCCCATTTATGTGGGGGGGGGGAAGGAGATAGATTGAGCCATATGTTTGTGTAGTCATAGGAAAATTTTCAAAAAATGTTCTCATGAGAATTTTAATAGTAGTTACTTCCAGGGAAGTAAGACTGGAGACAAAGAACAAGGGGGATGGTTTTATGGTCTATTTTATTTCTTTCAGAACTCTCAATTTAACCAGAAATAGGTATTGTATTAATTTCTAAACAAAACACAACCACTTAAAAATATTGCTAGATTGATTCTGAGTAAGTAGGCTGAGAGCACACAGGGTCAGGAGGAGCTGGTAGGGCAACATTTAATTCCTGTTTGTTAAAAACGATTGAACTCACTGAGGTGTCAGTGAATTGGATCATCCTGGCTCTTACTGTGCCTCGAGGACTACAGCTTTAGTGCTTTGCCATGTATATGTGTCACATTTAAAAAAGAATTGTCACTTGGAGCATATTTAGCAGAAGATATTAGAAACAGTGACACGACCTGAAACTATATCATATGAAAAACTCAGAAAAGCAATAGGGAACTTCTAGGAAGGAAAAGGGAGGACTCTGAGAAACATGGTCACTGTCATCGAATCTTTAAAAGGCTATGATGCAAAAGCCTTGTTCTGAAGATTCCTGAGGCATAGAGCAACAGTCTATGAGTAGGAGCTATGAGGATACAAGCTTCATCTCAATACAGAATGAGAGATGCTCTCTAACGGAGCTATCCTAAAAGGAATTGGACTTTGTTGAGGAGGAGTTTGGACTTTCTCAATGCCACAGACATTCAAAAACAAGGAGACTGACTATTCGACCAAGCTATTATAAAGGGAGTACAAGCCTTGGGTGAGAAGTTTGCCCTCAAGCCTCTTAATGCCCAGTCCTGAGATCCTCTAATGGATCTTTTATATAAAGAAGAGAAATGTGATCTGAATGATGGCATTTCTGAAATAGCATAGCTGTTTGAACTCAACCTGGCAGAAAGATAAAGCTATCTATAGGACTTAACGCTTATTCTATTTTTAAAAAGGCTTTGGAAGGATATTTTAAAAGTAAACATTTTATATTTGCATATGGCACAAAAGTGAGAAAGATAGAATTCAAGGTTCTAAAATAAGTTGATAATTCGGACTAATGTTTCAAAACTCATAAACTAAATTTAATAAGGGTAAATATAAAGTCAGGACCTTAGGTTAAATAAAATCTATTGTATGAGTAGATAGGAAAAACATTGCTTCCCAAAAGCACTTGGAGCCTCAGGAATTGAGAGGGGCATTTGCTATCTAGTTCAATGAGTTCAAACACTGGTCCATGAAAGCATTTTCATGGTGAATATTGAAATTAGGTCAGTAATAATCAGCTTTTTTCATAAAGTAAAACTTATTCAACTTTTTATTAGAAACTGATGTACTTTCTACTTGTTTCATATTCATCAAAAACATTTGATTTATGAAATAATAATGAAAGTGGATAGTAACGTTTCATATGGTTATTTCTTTACTTGGCAAAACAAAAATTTCCCAACCCTGTGTCAGTTACTTCTCTTTCCTTTTACTGTACTTCTTTCAAAATTATTTGTGGCCTGAAAAATCCAGAAAATTTAAAATACTAATTTAGGTAACTATATGTCAGTAGCAGGACATGGGGGCCATCTTAGAGCTTTAAAATGATTGTGATACTTAGCTTGTGAAAATAGGGGGAAATTTCCAGTGTACTTGGTTTGGGGTTGTCCATATCTAGAATACCATGGTCAGTTCAGGCCCTGAAATTTAAGGGCTAAGCAGAACAAGAGTGAATTGTTTTAAGTGTAGTGAATTATTACTTCACCCCAGGAAGTATTTAACCAGAAGCCAAATAGGCTGTGCCTTGTCAAAGATGTTAGACATAGAATTTCATTATTGGGGTGGTAGAGGAATTAGATATCGTGGGGCTTTTTTTGTTTGTTTGTTTTTTGTTTTTTTTGGTAAGATTTTTTGAATTAATAAAAATATGGTGAAACCCTAGGGCATTTTTCCTGTGGTGAATACACTTATACTCAATTAGGCAGACTCTCACAAGTGCTTAGATTTTCCAAAATCAAGTGAAATTTTCTAATGACTGTCATGTTTGAATCAATATGTAATACAGCTTTGTTATCTCTTCTGTTTATCCCTCTCATCAAATGCTATGTTATGTGATGACTTGACTAAACAGCGTGTAAAGGCATCTGGTTTATTTTCAGTGATGTGCTTGGGAATATATTTTTACAAGTTACCTATTATAAATCAATAATTACTTTCTAAAAGGTTTGTATATTGAGTGTGTTAAAAAGCAGAGACAAAAGTCAAGTTTGCTCCAGGCATAGAAGCTTGCGAAGTGTAAAAAGAACAAAGTACTTTGTCAAAAATGTAACCTCCCTGAGGGTAGGAAGTTTGGGTCCACCGATGTAGCCTAAAGATAATGCCTGACACATAGGAGGTCCTGAGTACATATTTATGAAGTGAATGATTCTATCCACATGAACGTATTTTGTGTTTTAGACACTGGGAGGTGGATGCTTAAAGTCAGCAGTATGCATCTTCCTTTTTTTGTTCCCTGAGAGGTATAGAAACTCCCAGTTTCCAAGCAAAGTCATAAAAGGTCCCCATATGACACTATCATGTTGAAGTACAAATCATGTGAAGTGACTGGCATTATCTCCCCCTGCATGGATGGGATTGTTTTGTTATAATAGCAGCTTGTTCTGATTAAATTATGATGTGTTACTCTATTCAGGACACAGTTCAGTAAGGGTATCTGGCTATCTCTTTCAAATGAAAAACATCCTAATTTGTATGGGATTCTGTTTGTTTGTTTTTGTGATCAAGAAGCTGTCATATCTATGAATTGAAAGCGCTTAATTTTCTCAGAATCATGCTCTGGGGAAGCAGATATGTTTTCTTTCATTTTCTATAGATGATGATGATGATGGATGTTTTGTTTGCAACCAAACAATATAGGACTCAAATAGTCAATTTGAAATAATCATATTCTTTAAGAATCCCAGAGTGTGCCTATGAATGTTGTGACAGGCTTTTTACAATTATGCCTAATTTATTTCTTTTCTCTTAAGAGAATGGCAAAAAAACAAAACAAAACAAAACAAACCCTGAAAAACAAAAAACAAAAACAAACCTCTAAGATTTTGGAGACCAAGAGTGATATAAGACTATAAAAAGGCTAAAATGATCATTTTTTTTTTTAAGAAGCTGATTATGATTGAATGGTTGATTCTCAAGACTGTCTAGGGCGATTTCAGAGCCCAGGATCAATCTCTTCCTGGGGGTGCCATGATATTTATGTGGGGAGACCGTGATTGAGTGCAGCTGTGAACACAGTTGCTTTCCAAGCTGTAAATTAAGCTCTGTGTTATTGTACTATCATTGTTTTGCATCCTGTCCCAATGATGCAGTCAGCCACTCCCTTCCACTCACTCCAAGGATCTCTTCATTCAATAAATATTTGCTGACCACCTACTTGGAGAACTCATAAATCTAGGGTGGGCCAGGGGCAGGAATTAGGGATTCATAGGGTACCCAGCAGAGCCAGTCTGAGGAATAAGTTCTGAGTTCATTGAGAAGGGGCTTTATCTAAGAAAATCTGAGGTGTTGTGCCCTAGAAGAAGAGACAGAGTTGTTGGAGAGAAGTAATAGACATTAAATTCAAGTGGGGGAGTGAGGTCACAAATTAGATAATGACTTGACATAAGTAGCCAGGACTGAGTATGATCTAGTATGAAGACTGAGGCAAGAATTTCTAAATTAATCACAAAACAGAGACTATGCTGGAGCCCTCACTTACACTCATGGTGTGTGCTGTGTAGTAAGTATATGAGCATAAATAACGTGTCGCAGTCCAGACAATGTTCTAGTCATGCAGCAAAACAAAGACGGAGCTTTGCTTACATTGTTTCCAATGACAAGGGAAAATATATCATCCAGGTAAAAATGAAAATGGTATTAGAGAAGAATATTTTGAAATGCTATGGGAGTTAAAGACTCACGCCAGTTAGGGGATTCAGGGAGGGCTCTCAGAAAAGTGACATTCTATAGGCCTTAAAGGATAAGGAAGATTTGGACATTGGGAAAATATGAAAAGGGCATTCTAGGCAAAGGAGACGGAAAAGCATATAACAGAAATTTAAAAAATAAGTAACTGAATCTGTGTAAGCTACATTGTTTCTTAACAGGAAAGCTCTTGACATTTTGGGTGAAATAATTCTTTGTTGTGTGAGACACAACGGTAGGGATCTGCCTGCCAGAAAATTCAGAATCTAGGGCACCAAATACACAACTATCACCTCCCAGCTCAGTCTCTGTGATAACAGAAAATGCCTCCACACGTTTCCAAGTTCTTCCTAGGGGATACTGCCCCATGTGAGAACAAGTGGGAGGCCATGGGCTGTGGAAAAGGAAGATGTTGGATACATAATTGAAATATAGCCCTTAGTCGTTACTGCCAAGTGAAGGAATTTAGATTTGGAATTTAGTAGAGGATGGCAAGTCATTATAGGTTTTGAGTAGAAGAATGACATTATCACAGCTGTGCTTCCTGGGAAATAATCTGGAAACTGTGTCAACTGAATGGGAAATGCTATAGGCAGGACCAGTAAAGAAATTGTAGAGTATTATAAACAAAAATCAGAATTTGAATAAGAGACACAGGAATAAAAATTTATAAGAGAGGACAGATTGTAAATAGACAATATAAATTGACTAGAAATTGAAAACAACATGAGATTATGGTAATGATGGAGGCAAAAAAGGGTAAGAGGGCTTATTTAGCCTAGCACCTGGGAAGATTATGGTTTTTTTAGGAGAAATTGGAAATATGATGAAAGAGGAGTCACTTTAGGACAAAATTAATATATTTAAAGCTCTACCAAAATATTCAGGTAGCAGTTTAAATATATTTAAGTTACTCTCAAAGTTAAGATTATAGCAAATACAGTTAAGAAGTTGAGATGTAATAGATATGGTGGCATGCATATAGAGATGATGGTTGGAACAGTTTCATGTAGGGCAGGATTGCTAAAGAGCAAGAGAAAATTAAAGAGTCAGAAGCAGAACCTTAAGAAAATACATCTAGGAGAGAAGAGGAGGAACCTGTGAAAGAACAATCATGGAAGTAGGAAGAAAGGCAGGAATGTGGCTGGGCGGGAGCCTTGCAAGTGCAACATGTCAGCATGGTGGACAGCAATGGTCATGCTCCAGAGAGGTCCAGTGGGATGAGTATGGCAAGTCTCAAGCGGAGTTGGAAATTAGGAAGTCAGTTTGAGCTTAACAAAGAGGTTGTGGTGGCATCATGGAAAAGGAAAGATTTTATT
The DNA here is from genome assembly GCF_017311325.1 of Ursus maritimus. NCBI lineage: Eukaryota > Metazoa > Chordata > Mammalia > Carnivora > Ursidae > Ursus > Ursus maritimus. The sequence goes on from NW_024426885.1 coordinate 57,995,157, forward strand.
TCCCCATGAATTAAAAAGTAAACATAACTGTAGAAAAGAAAAGCACTGGAGAGTCCCACTTCACAGAGTTTTACCACAGAATCCTACCATACCTTTACTACCAGTTATTTTTCTACTACCAGTTATGTATATACTACCAGTTATATTGCTTTCATCTCTAGAATCTATGCTGTCCATTAAGTTTTTAAGCAATTTAGCAGTGTTCTCTAAAGAATGTTTCCATTCAGGTAGGTCAGGCTCATAGAGCTAAATATTAACGAGAGCTATCACAGATTTTTGATAAGTAATAAATAAGATGTTCTAAATTTGCAGGTGATTAACACTTGAATCTTAACTACCTAGATTTAGAAAAAATAGATTTTGGGCAAGGTTGTGATGAGCACTGGGTGTTATATGCAACTAATGAATTATTGAACACTTAAAAAAAAGAATCTCTCATTTAAAACACTTATAGAAGGTATGTATCAAATTAATTACCTCTGATGGCAAAATAAAATGTGATTTACATTTAAAAAATAAATAAAATAAAATAAAATAAGTTTAGAACTTTGGATATTGCTATGCAATTCAGAAGGTAATATTAGTGCTGAAAATACTTGGGTGGTCACTAGTTACTACTAAATGCCATTTTAAATGTGAGTCTAAAATGAAGTATCTGTCAGTGCCAGGATATTTAACCAAATGGAGAATATCTATGACTGTTCCTCTCAAGAATTTTGCTTCGAGGATTAAATGAAAATTACCTATAACCAGATACCCTGAAAACTTCTATACCCTGTCATAACAACCTCACAGACTAAAGCACCTTATACAAATGTAAACAATAAGTCATCCTGTTCTTGTGCTATGACCAAGGCTTCAAATTATAGTTCTATAACTAAAAGCTCTGAACTCTCATTGTATGTGTTATAAATGACATTTCCACTGACCCCAATATTCCCATTTAGTTTCAGAGGGGTTTAATACATTCTGTCCAAGGGGAGCATTGTCCAATTCCAGATCCGCACTGAACCAAAAACTTAGGACTGGCAGTTGACTCCCAGTCTCTTGAAATATAGACTTGGTAGGACAATGACCTGGGGAAGTCAATTTTAAAAGAGCCATGGAAGAGCCTTAAGAATAAATGTGAAAAAAAAAAATATATATATATGTAGACCAACAATTATTGTTTTTTTAATTTTATGGTTTCTGTTCTAAAGCTGCCTTTGCTGACAGTGTTCAATAAAATAAAATATGGTGTTATTTTGGGTCACCTAAGGAGAATGGGATAAGGAGAATTAGAAATAAATTCAGCAGACATACCATTATCACATGTGCTCAGTATAAAAGACAGAGTGCAGAAGAAACCAGATCCAGGGGCGTGAAACAGGGCTATGTTGCGATCCAGAAGCTGCAAAATCATTGCTCCATGAGATAGAATGAGCTAGGCTGAAGAATTTATGAGAGTCAAAGTGTTGTTTCTAGTAAGTAGCAAGGGATCAATATGACATTGCATAGTTTATAGTTTTAAACATAAACTTAATCTTCGTTTTGTCCTACTCTTTTGGAAATAAAATCACTGTACTTATGCCACAAGAAAATTATACTGTTTGCCTAGTGGAAGACAACATAAGTTAAATACCTCACGAAATAACATACTTCCCATCCACCAATCCCTGTTCTTTGAAAGCTACATTCAAGTTCAGAATACTTCTGAACATATATATGCACATCACACCTTCTGTGCAGGGTATAGGTGTGCACTTGGTAACAAAGTCCATTGAGGAAGAGATGGCTATCTCTCCTGCATCTGGGATATGGCTGTTGCTTTACTGGGGTTATACTTAATTCTTGCAACAGTTTTGTGACACAAGAATTATTAGACTATTTTTATTTTATTTATTTTATTTTATTTTACTTTATTTTATTTTATTATTTTATGTATGTATGTATTTATTTATTTTAAAGTAGGCTCCACAGAGCCTAGTGCTGGGTTTGAACTCACAACCCTGAGATAAAGACCTGAGCTGAGATCAAGAGTCAGGTGCTTAACCAACTGAGCCACCCAGGTGCCATTTGACTATTTTTATATATAAGAAGAAATTCAGAGATGTTAGGTTAGTTGCCCAAGGTTAGGAAACCAAAAAATAAATTCTTTAGGATTTGGATACTAATATTCTTGATTTTGGAGGAAGTATTTCAACAGTCACAGTTTTTATTCATGTTTGCGTAATCCTCTGAAGGACATAGGCTTTTTTTCTTTTTTTCTATTTCTCCTTATTATAAAAAAGGTGATAAAGAAAATTTCCCAGGAGTCTTTCTTTTTTTTATTTAATAATATTTTTTATTATATTATGTTAGTCACCATACAGTACATCCCTAGTTTTTGATGTAAAGTTCCATGATTCATTACTTGCGTGTAACACCCAGTGCACCATGCAATACGTGCCCTCCTTAATACCCATCACCACCCTATCCCATTCCCCCACCCCCTTCACCTTATCTTGGAATTAACCGGAGATGTAAAGGATCTATATTCTAGAAACTACAAATCACTCTTGAAAAACATTGAAGAAGACACAAAAAGATGGAAAAATATTCTATGCTCATGGATCGGAAGAATTAACATAGTTAAAATGTCTATGCTACCCAGAGCAATCTATACTTTCAACGCCATCCCAATCAAAATACCAATGATATTTTTCAAAGAGCTGGAAGAAACAGCCCTTAAATTGTGTGGAACCAGAAAAGGCCCCAAATCACCAAGGAATTGTTGAAAAGGAAAAACAAAGCCGGGGGCATCACTTTCTCAGATTTCAAGCTATACTACAAAGCTGTGATCACAAAGACAGCATGGTACTAGCACAAAAGCAGACACACAGACCAATGGAACAGAATAGAGAACCCAGAAATGGACCCTCGGCTATATGGGCAACTAATCTTTGACAAAGCAGGAAAAAACATCCGGTGGAAAAAAGACAGTCTCTTCAATAAGTGGTGCTGGGAAAACTGGACAGCTACATGCAAAAGAATGAAACTTGACCACTCTCTCACATCATACACAAAGATAAACTCCAAATGGATGAAAGACCTCGATGTGAGACAGGAATCCATCAAAATCCTAGAGGAGAACATAGGCAACAACCTCTTTGACATCGGCCACGGCAACTTTTTTCATGACACATCTCCAAAGGCAAGAGAAACAAAAGAAAAAATGAACTTGTGGGACTTCCTCAAGATAAAAAGCTTCTGGACAGTCAAGGAAACAGTCAAAAAACTAAGAGGCAGCCCATGGAATGGGAGAAGATATTTGCAAATGACACTACAGATAAAAGACTGGTATCCAAGATCTACAAAGAACTTCTCAAACTCTACACAAGAAACAAATGAACAAATCAAAAAATTGGCAGAAGATATGAACAAACACTTTTCCAATGAAGACATACAAATTGCTAACAGACACATGAAAAAATGTTCAAAATCATTAGCCATCAGGGAAATTCAAATCAAAACCACACTGAGATACCACCTTACACCAGTTAGAATGGCAAAAATTGACAGGGCAGGAAACTACAAATGTTGAAGAGGATGTGGAGAAAGGGGATCCCTCCTACATTGTTGGTGGGAATGCAAGTTAGTACAGCCACTTTGGAAAACAGTGTGGAGGTCCCTTAAAAAGTTAAAAATTGAACTACCCTATGATCCAGCAGTTGAACTACTGAGTATTTACCCAAAGATACAGACGTAGTGAAGAGAAGCGCCATATGCATCTCAATGTTCATAGCAGCATTGTCCACAATAGCTAATTCATGGAAGGAGCCGAGATTCCCTTCAACAGATGACTGGATTAAGAAGATGTGGTCCATATATACAATGGAATATTACTCAGCCATCAAAAAGAACAGAACCAGGAGCCTTTTTGACATTGAGTCTCTAATGCTTTTTGACCCTCATGTACTTAGGACTTGTTGTTTCAGAACTCTGGGCCTTGGCTCCTTCACAAAGAAAAAAAAAAAGCAATATTATTTGACATTTATGTATCATTTTATTATTAAAACAATTTGCATTTGTTTTAAACTATCACACTTAGTAAGGTTTGATCCCAGAGAAGTTGAGTGGGTTTTATAAATCATACAGTAAACTAAGAGAAGACATTGGAATATAATTCTTACCCTCTAAAATGACTCAGTTGACATCTTTGTCTACTTCACAGGATGGGCAAAAAATGGTGGAT